>NC_064291.1:7561744-7685622 GCF_019186545.1 Solanum stenotomum | reverse complement strand
ACCCCCACAAAAGAAATTTCAATTTTTTTTAAAATAATAATAATTAAATTTCAGTTTGAAAGTTAGGTCTCAAGTCGGATGTGGTTGGATCCCGATTCAAAAATTTGATTCGAAAGTCGAATCCTGGGTCTCGCATCAATTGTTGGTTGTCGGGGTCGGATCCTGATTTGGAAGTCGAGGCTCGATTCAAGTGTCGAGGTCGAAATCCGAATTGATGGATCGTGTTCAAATTCGGGTGTCGGGGTCAGATCTTGGGTCGGATATCCAGTCTCAATTTGAATGTTGGGTCTTGAGTCGAAAGTTGGGGTGAAGTCCTGGTCAGATCTTAGGTCGGATTTCAGATGTGCCATCAAGGTTGTTTTCTAATTCGTGTGTCGCAGTTATGTCCTAGATCAATTATCGAGGTTGGTTTTCGATCAAAAGTTATTTTCTACTCTCTAGTAAAAAAAATTATATATATTTTCTTTAAAATGTTTTTTCATTCATAAACCAAACACTAAAAAATATTTTATACTCATCAATTAAAGATGAGAAAATAAATTAGAAATCCACTTGTTTTCTAGGAAAACATTTTTTTCCGTACCAAACACACCCCTAATAGAAGAGTTCAGAGTACAATAATAACAACCCCCAATAAAAATTTGATGACTTCAATATTAAAGAAGTGGTATTAGAGTCAACTTAGAACTTTGTTAATACAATCTTAATTGATTCTAATATGTGTCAAGTGTCAACAAGAGGAGGCTGATAGTCGAATTTTCAGTTTGAACACATTTATCCTTACTTTAAGTATTTTTTTTGGCATTGTGTTCGTAAGAATATATGAAAAATATTTAATATGAAACAACATAATAATCAAAGAAAGAGATAGATGAGCCACTCATTGTAAAATATTCACGGCCATATAGGCAAGGAGATACTCCTTGGTTGAAAGCAAAAGAGTTGATAAAAAATTATTTAATTTTTGGTTTGCAGTAATTTGCACTGCCCAAGAACAAAATCATAAAATAGAAGAACAATGGGGGTCCAATTCATAAGTACGAAGTGGAGGCAAAAAGTAGTTCAAGTCATGCCCCTGTATTAAATCGAATTTATTGGGAGACAATCCAATTTATTGTTATTTTTTATGGTGGTATTTTATTTTTGTAATAATATAAGCATGCAAATAAAGTCAATGAAGGCATGTTAAAGTAGGCCATAAAATTGAAACTAAGTATGTAGTGTCCACATAAAGAACCATTTCTTATTGGAAGAAGTCTGAGTACCACATAAACTGCTAATGCTTTGGTCTTTGGCATTCTTGGAAACTTACATTATTATGGTGTGCATTTAGGACAATGTTTAATGTAAAGTGGTGAATTGAAAGAGATTATTGGATGAGAAGATTGCTCAAATTTTAAGAAAATGTCTCTATCCTCTTTGACTTGCACATCTGTTTCTATTAAAAGAGTGTAGGTTCCCCATTAATTTTCAAGACCACACATTCCATTACAACATTTTGAAATGAAATTTTTTTTTTGCCACAAAATTTGGTTAGAATTTAGCCAGAATGATATTTTAATTTTTTAAATATTTTTACTTTTTTAATTTTAATACATTTTAATTAAAAAAATAAAAAAAAGGATCAATTTATTTTAAAATATAAAAAATATCACAAACTTTTTAAATTTCTGACCAAATTTTCTGATCATTTAACATTATCCTTTAAAAATTTACTTCCTAACCATGTAGGGGCCTCCTTATTTTTTTCAATTTCATAATTGACTCTCCATTGGTTTACTTGGATTGGTCTACTATATATATGATTTTTCTCTCTCTATATATATTTTATATTTTTATTTGCAGAAATTAATCATGAAGTTACTTTTATACTTTAAAAGGGAAGAAATTAAAGTTCATTATCTCTCCAATTAATCAATAAAATCCTAAAGAAATTAATGTTATATTTTATTATAAACTCTATCG
Source organism: Solanum stenotomum (assembly GCF_019186545.1). NCBI lineage: Eukaryota > Viridiplantae > Streptophyta > Magnoliopsida > Solanales > Solanaceae > Solanum > Solanum stenotomum. The sequence continues at coordinate 7,683,657 of NC_064291.1, read as the reverse complement.
ATGTTAAACAACAGACTAGATTAGCTAGAAGTTAAATCTTCAAAAATTTATACACAAAATGTTACTATACTATAGTAACTCTTTTGTTTCTTTTATGGTAACATATTTAATTGCACATAAAAATATAATTATTTCTCTTTGAAATTTTTTATTGAAAAATATTTTACATATTTATGTGTATCATATATAAAAAATAAAGAAATTGAAATTAAATTATTTTAAATTGTACTACATAAATTTGGGATAAAAACTCACTGTTGACCACTAGAGGAGCATATTCACTAAAGCAGAGCCGAATCTATCCGATCTCTCAGTCGTCTGAGTTTCGCTAATCTCAATTTTAGGTAACATATTTGTGATTTAGCATTGAAACTGTTCTTTGATTCTTCTTAATTTATGAGCAATTTAGATGATTTATAACAATGTTTCATCACTGAGACACCAAGCAATTTTCTTATTCAGTACTGTAACTTAAAGAAATAGCGTATATCTGTGTATCATTTAGTTCATATCTCTTTGATTATTTGAAATTGAATCCAAGAATGGAGTGTGGGTGTGTTTTGGCATGAAAGAAAACATTTTTGATGTTTTTTGTTGGAAATGTTTTCTTGGAAAGCGAGTGGGTTTATATTATGTCAAAAACATTTGTATATAATCTAGAAGGGGTGTGGGGTGGTAGGGATGTGGGCTATGGGGTGGGAGTGGAGAAGGGATGTGTTGGAGGGTGAGGAGGAGACAAACAATGCTCGTAGAACTTGTTTTCTGTCCTTTCACTAGTGATGTTAATTTTTCTTATTTTTAACGAACTTGTTTTCCTAGAGAAATGTTTTTCAAAGATTTTGACCAACCAAAATGAGAAAATTGAAAATTACTTTTCTTGAAAATGTATTCCTCCATTGCAAACACACGTTTCAAGACCAAAATGGTCATGCGTAAAGATAGCCTAAAAGGGGACGAAGGCATTTGATTGGGTCTGACAGAATGTTGTGTTTTGCCAACTTACGGCGCAGTTTTGCTATTCCACTAGGTACCTACTATCTCCACTTAAACGGGTACCAAATAACTCTACCCACCAAGGCCTAGGCGGATAGGAGAACCTTTTTTGCTTTCGTTGGGATTTGAACTTGAGACCTGATGGATTTCATTTATCCTCCGGCTTCATTGACCATTAGGGCCACACTATTGGGTGTACCATGATATTCAATCCTGAGATTCTTGCGCATTTGTTTTATTCATGATCACCAGGCTAAAAACATAAATCTGTATTTGCAGAGGTGCAACTCTAAATAAAGTGATGTCTTCTTTAACCAGTCAAATGGTTCTTCCATCAAGTAATGGTTACAAGGCATGGGAAGATCCTTATTTTTTCAAGTGGAGGAAAAGAGATTCTCATGTTCCACTCCATTGCCATGAATCAGTTGAAGGTAATGCTCAATTGCATCTATATAATGCTACTAGCAACGACATTCTTAGTGATTGTTCTTGTTAGAGTTCTCCTCTTATGCTCAATAGTTTGGTTTACACGGGTGAGTTTTCGCCCTTAGTCACTTTTGATTGCCTGAAACTGTATTACTCTCCATTCAACTGATTCAAGCTGTATTGATAGCTTACATGGTCATTTCTGATCCTCTTGAAAGAAGGTGGTTAAGTTGAATAGCGAGTTTGCTTGCTGCAGCCTGCTTATACCCACATATTAATCCATGAGTAACAGATAAGTAGTCTTTCACTAGAAGCCATGAAGATCAATTAGAAGCTGCACACATCCAAAGGCGTTGTCATTTGTCAAGAACTGTTTTAGGCTTTTAGCAATTAACTGATAAGAGTGAAAGACACACTCCATACTTACCTAAGCTATCCGAGTCTCTGGTGCTTCCAGAGTCCTTGCACTTTGCCAAGTCTTATGTTTCTCCATCTTCATTGTCTTTGTAGAAATATTCCGCTTTTGATAGTAACCTTCATGCAGATTGTGCACTGTCATAGTGCTTAGAATTCCCTCTCCTTTTTGTTATCAAGTAGGGCCCTAATGTAATCCCGGGATCATTATTCGGAAATTAGATAAAGCCTGATATTGATGTTGGCTCGTTGGTAGTTGAAGAAATTTAAACATCATAAATTATGTGTCACCTTTTGACTGGATAGACTTGATTGTCACTCTTGGGGGCACATTGAATAATTTGTTTCTGATGCTCCTACTTCGTATTTAGGATCTCTGAGATACTGGAATGAGCGCAACAAAGTGGATCTATTGGTATCAAAATCAGCAGTTTGGGATGATGATGCTGTTTCTAAAGCTCTTGATTGTGCTGCTTACTGGGTTAAGGATTTACCTTTCGTTAAATCATTATCTGGCATATGGAAATTCTGGCTGGCTCCTGGCCCTACCAACGTTCCATTGAATTTTTATGATAGCTCATTTCAAGATTCTTCATGGGAAACAATACCAGGTATGATAGGGCTCTATTTACTTCTAAACTAAAAAGATACCTGGCTCAGGTTATAGTTCTCCACTGATCTTCTCTCTTGAATGCTTAATTCTTTGAGCACTTATTTCTCCATTACTATTAGTACCTGTAATGATTGTGGACAGGCATCTATATGTCTTCCTTTATTAGGATTTCTTTCACAATAGTATATATATTATCTTTTGGAGATGTAACTTGTTGGATAATGTACTGTCAAGTGTCTAAGGTTTTCATCAGACAAGTACTCACCGTTGTTTCTGATCTACTGTTGTATCTCCTAGAAGAAAATGATGGTTGAGTTGCAAATGTACATTTAATGTTTTATGGATTATGCGGCTTCCTGTTAGCTTCTCTTTTGCACTACCCTTCTCTGTTTTCTTCATCTGCAGTCCTCCTAACTTTCAGGGATTATACAAATTAAAAACACACACATAAAACAAAAACTATGCCTCAATCCCAAGCAAATTGTCAGCTATATCCACACACACATATATGGCCAGACAGCAAACTGTAAAAGTCATTCATCCTTGCAAGATCCATGTAGTGAAACAGTATGAACAAAGTAACCAAAAACCTCTCAACAAAATCTTTATGAAGTATCTTTAAAGTTGATCAATGTACGGCATTTTTCTCTTAACACTTCCATTCTATGAAGTTACCAAGGGTCGTGAACCTGCAGACAATGGTGAAGTTTTCTTGTTAGAAGGGATTGACCAAACCCAAAAAAGGAGCAAATGTCTGACTTGACAACTAACATTTGTTGTTGCTAGGAGAAATGTGTATCACCAAAAAATGATTTGGATGATATTGCCTGCTTATGTGTGGAGTTGATAGGGTTTTTTTTCTCCTCGACCTTGCGCTGATCTGCTTTGACACCATCCTGCTTGCTTTTGAGTTGATATGGGTTTTGCCTCATCGATCTTGTACTTGCTTTAGCTGCCGTTGTTCTCTAGATGCTTGCTGGAAAATGTGAGAATGAGCTTGCATGGCTTGCTTTGCTTTCAAGAGGAAAGCTTGCTTAACTTATTAATACCTGAAAATTCCTTTGTACTTTTTTGAGTCATTTTTTGTTCGGTGATGAGAAAACTTGTGACCTGCTTGATTTGATGAGTGATGAGTGATGATGCACATAAAATTTGTCAAAATGGAGACTTTACCATTGAAAGATCCTGCCTATGTGATAATGTTCACTAGAGTGTATTTATGTTTTGGACTTCTGTTAGTTTTGAGCAGACATATGAAACATCAAAGTGAGAATCAAATGGACTGAAGTACAACCAGAACTGACAGAACTATAAAGGAATTGTCAGCAGTGGAAGAGGATCCTTATAATAGATCTAATATTGACAGTATCAAAAGCCAGGGACACGAGAAAGGGAGAAAAAATGTTCATCGTTGCACAACAGAGGGAGTAAGGACATAAACCAGGTGAAGTCTATTAAGAATGATTCTCAACAAATGCTAACAAGTGACAATGAGGTTGGAGAGTTATTTGGTCAATTATTCAACTCGAACCACTAGAATAATATTTTGGATTTCCATACATCTACCCGTAGTAGAAACTTTAGCTATACTTCTAGAATTATGTTGGTAGAGGTAAATGTTGAGAATATAATTAAATAATAAAAGTGTGCTCTCTCTAACTGCTTAAGCTTTTAGATAACAATGGTTACATACTTCAACATAGTATTAGAGTCAGACTCATCCCAATTGTTGTTCACCGATGTTGGGCCCCCATTTGTAAGTGTTCACGCTCCAGATGAGGTCTAGGCATGCGGGGGAGCGTTAAGAAGTCCGACATCAGTAGAGAGATGAGAAATTGATCTCCTTATATGAACTTGGACAAACCTCCCATCATGAGCTAGCTTTTGAGTTTGAGTTAGGCCCATGGACCATATCTTTACATGATATCAGTGCCAGACCCATCCCAATTCTTTGTTCAGCGATGTTGGGCCCTCATAGTGTAAGTGTTCACGCTCCATATGAGGTCTAGACGTGCAAAGGAGTGTTAAGAAGTCCCACATTGATAGAGGGGTGAGAAATTGGTCTCCTTATATGGACTTGGAAAACCTCCCCTCATGAGCTATATTTTGAGGTTGAGTTAGGCCCAGGGGTCATATCATCAGAGCCTGACCTATTCCAATTCTTTGTTCAGCAATGTTGGGCCCCCATATTATAAGTGTTCACGCTCCAATTAAGCTCTGGGCATGCGGGGGAGTGTTAAGACGTTCACATCGGTGGTAGAGGGATGGAAATTGGTCTTCTTATATGGTCTTGGATAAACCTCTCCTCATGTGAGCTTTTAAGGTTGCGTTAGGTCTATGTGCCATATCTTTACATGGTATCAGAGTTTGTCACCGGCCTATTCTGTCTTTGTATCATCACTATCATCTATGTCTATTCCTAAGACTACTGGTGAAGCTCTTTCTCATCTAGGCCGACAACAAGCTATGGTTGGCGAGATGTGTGCCTTACACTCTATTGGTTCTTGTGGCTTGTTCCTTTACCTTTAGATAAATCTATAGTTGGTTTTCGGTGGGTATACACAATAAATGTTGGCACTGATGGACAGATTGATCTCCTAAAAGCTCGACTAGTAGCCAAGGGTTATACACAGATTTTTGGTCTTGACTATGGTGATACTTTCTTTTTCGTGGCCGAGATTGCTTCAGTCCTTCTCTTTTTATCCATGGTTGTAGTTCGTCATTGGCCTCTCTACCAGTTGGATATTAAAAATGCCTTTCTTCATGGAAATTTCGAAGATGAGGTATATATGGAGCAACCACTTGATTTTGTTGCTCCGAAGGTATCTAGTAACATGGTATCAGTGCAGGCAAAAGTTCTGAGATCGAATCTCACCACTACTCATATCAAAAAGAATTCCACTTGTTTGGCCCTTGAAAAAAAATCAGGCCCGCACGTGATGGAGCGTGTTGAGAATATAATTAAATAATAGGTTATCAAAATTCAGAGCTATAATTGATACTTACTAAATGCAATACTTTGCAGAAAAAGAGAACAGGTTTTGGAAAATACTCCCAGGCACAGCTCCCAAGGGGAACCTGTCCTAGGTTCTCTCTCTTACTTCGTTTGATCCTTTTCCGGCAACTCCTATCGGAATTAGTTTTTTTTACCATGGGGGACAAAATTATTTACTTTGCGGTGGAATTTTAATCATACGATCTCTTAGTATGGGTGACAGGGTGTGCTTTTTCATTTCCAGTGATAAGTCTTTTGAAATAAATGATATCAGTGAAGGTTCTTTTAGGTGGTTCTTGTTCAAGGAGTTCAGTAGTCGGTTTGCCAGTAAGATTAAGATCGACGAAGTCATTTTAAGATGGGTATGCAGTGTTATGAGATTAGCTTCCAAAGGTGTTGGGGACCTTTATAGAAGATGGGGCAGGCTNGTCTATGACAGCTTAAGCTTTTAGATGAGATGGTTACATGCTTCAAAAATAAATAATTCCATAAAAATGTGAAGATATTCAATGTTATACTAAGAAGTGGTAGGATGCCCAATGAAGGCAAAAAGAGCACCCTTATTCCAATTTATAAGAACAAAGGAGTTATTTGAAATTGTAGGAATTATCGTGACAATATGAGTCATATGATGGAACTCAGGAAAAGAATGATAAAGCTTAGACGTAGGGACACTACAAGAGTGATAGAAATCAGTTTGGATTTATGTTCGATAGATCTATCATGGAGGCTATATTCTTGCTAAGAAGATTGATGAAAATATGTTGAGAGGAAGAAATATTTGTACATAGTGTTCATTAACTCAGAGAAAGCATATAATAGATGTGACATCCTGGAAAATATGTTGTTAAGCTTCAAGTCAATTCTACACCCTACATCGCTCAAGTAGACTGTTTTATATGGTAGGAAGTGATAAATTCATGGTTTTATGTTTTGGAACAATGAGCATATGTTTGGTGGATGGTTGCACCAAATGGAAGTGTTTTGGAGTTAAATAGGAAGTTTGGGAACAAGAGGAGTAGCAAAACAACAAAAGCGAGAAATTTTGACAAGCTGAAAAAGGCCAAACTCCAAAACAGCATAAATCTCAAAAATGAAAAGAATGAAAAGTTAATTAATAAATGACACATGGTAAATTAGGGTTGGTGCATGATTTACACTTACCTTTTTACAAGTGGGAATGACCGAAAAAGGAGATATATATGCTACTTTAACATGGTTTCATGAGGTAATAGGATTCCCACTAACTTTAGGTGTCTACTTAAAAAATAGATACAAGTTTAAAGGGGACTTTATGGTTTTTCTCTTTACTGAATAATACCACCAACAACAACAATATACCCAACGAAATCCCACAATTGGGGTCTGGGCGGGTAGAATATATGCATACCTTACCGCTACCTTGTGGAGGTAAAGAGATTGTTTCTGAAAGACCCTCGACGCAAGTGCAGCAAATCCAGGTACAAAGGAGTTTGTGAAAAAAATACAGCAAGTAACACATAAACAGTGCAAAGTCCACCAAGTCCACTAGAAGGGTGCAAAAACAACAATAATACAACTAGTACAATGAAAAACACCAACCATCTAAGCAAGACAATAGCACACTACCTACTAACTTTCTACTCTGATACGTGTCCTCCATACCCTCCTATCTAAGGTTATGTCCTGGTAACCTGAAAGAGGGTCATATCTTGTCTTATCTTCTCTCCTCAATACCATTGCACAAAAGCTGGTGCAATCAACCCAGGTTAAAAGGAAGAGGCAGTAGCCTTCGGATTGTGTTGGGTGATCGCCCCACCCAAAAATCCACATTTGGATTATTTAAAGACCCTTCCCAGTGGTTTGGGCTTGGGACTTCCATGTCGGAGGTCTCAAGTTCGAAACCCCTTGCCAGCGAAAGTAAGGGGTTTGCCTTTTGGGTCGAGCTCTTCGCACCGGGATTTAACCAATTCCCTTCATTTTCCCAGCATCCACATAAGTTCTATTTGGGAGTTTCACCAAAGAAACACCGTCAACTCTAAGGTAAGCTCTCTTTAGCTATGTTGCTTGGACTCTTCGAAAATGTCAATGGGTGCATGTCGGATTCTCCAAAAGTAGTGTATTTTTGGAGAATCCGGCACCGGTGCGGCATCGAAAGTGAAGAGTCCGCGCAACTTAGCTCTTTAGCTTTTATTTTATTCCAACATCCTAAAGCTAATCCTAAATCCAAACATCTTTTTTTTTTTAAGCCCAACCAAACCACTAAGAGTACCAACTTCAGGTTCTTACCACCAAGAGATAAAATTGGACTTCATTCTCAAATGGTTTTGTAAGAGTATAAATAGCATAGGAAGTGTATGGGTATGGTGGGAATGGTACAGGTGAATCAAGATTTTACCCTAAGTTAAGAATTAGGATTAGGGCCGAGGGCCAGTACCTAGAGGTTGTAATTGGAAGGACTAAACCCCGTAGGACATGTTTAAGTTATAATTGGTGTCCATTGACATCATTGGAGTATTGGGAGTTGATATTATTTAAGGTTAAGGTATTTGGAGACTTAATCTTCCTTGCGAACAATTATAAGATCAACAATGTGCTATGGAAGGGAATGTTGGGCTGCTAAAATCCCAATGCATCCGCAAGGTGAGTATCACAGAGATGTAGATTCAAAATGGATGTCCGGTCATATAAAATTTAAAAAGAAAAAAAAATGATCACATTTGCCGGAAGGTGCAACTATCGCACCTGGAGAATAGATTAAATAGTTTGGTCATGTCCTACGTTGACCTCCAGAAGACGGGTTCATAGGTGTGAATCCATGGTGCGTAAAAGTGGACGAGGTAGACCTTAAATCACAAGGAAGTTGTTTTAAAAGACCTACAATTCTGGAAATTCATGTTAAGTTAGCAAAAGATAAGACACAATGAAAGAAAAAGATCTATATTAGAGATATCAATTAGTTGAGGGTATGGTTTAGTTATGTTAGTACATTTACTTTAGTTCCTATTTCTTCTAGGAGTCTTTTAGTCCTATTAGAGATATTGTACCAGTAGAAAATTTAGAGAACTTTCCTTATAATTTTTTTAATAGAGAACTTCTGGTACATTTTATTTTTTATTTTTATTTTGTATAGTGTTCATCTTAGATGAATTTAAATGGACAAATATGGTCAGTGATGATTTTATCTGTGTTAAGTGATTGGAACTATATCTAGAGACTAGAGAAGTCTTTCTCCTACCAAGGTGAAATATTTCACATGGTTGGTGGTAAAGAGAGCTTGCCTTACACATGAAGTGCTACAGCAGAAAGGCATGCGATTGATGTCTAGGTGTTTTCTCTGTAACAAAGCAGAGGAAACAAACAATCATTAGTTCCTCCATTTCAGCTTCACTGCTTAATTGTGGACACTTCTCCTCACCCTCACAAACACTAGGTGGATCATGCCTGAACACACAGCTGATTTGTTAAGATACTGGATTAGAAGGGGAGGAAGTAAAAGCCAAATGAGATGGTATAGGATTATCCCATTTTGCATCTGGTGGACGGTGTGGAAGGAAAGAAATGGCAGATGCAATGAAAACAGATCCAACTCCATTCAAAAGTTAAATGCAATTATCTTGTATCTTTATTTTCTTGGTGCAAACAACAGTGTATAGAGGATATAGATCAACTTGTAGATTTGTTAGGAACTTTGTAACTATTTGGAGGTTGCCAGCATATCCTTAATGCTGATGAATACAACTATACCAGTGTTTTTAAAAAAAGTGTTCGATAACAGTGGAAGGATGGTTTGTTTGTCTCTTTATATGATCTTGTGTAATCCTCACCTCATGAGCTAAACTTTATGATTGAGTTAGGTCAAACTCTATTCTTTTCACAAAGTATCATAACCAGGCCCATCTCTGTTATGGTGTGTCCCAATTTTAGACCCGCATTTTATGTTGCCCACACTCCAATTGGCAAGTCTGGACATGGTGGTGGTGGTGGGACTGAGGTGTATTTTATCTTTATTTCTTTATTGAACTGTTTAAAAGTAATGATCAGTTTGTAATTCTCATCTACCGAAACATTTCCATTCTCATCAATTTCTACATTTTAAATTTATTTGGACTCATCTTATGATCATTGTTATTTCTTCTTGCATCTATGGATGATTATTTACCCATTTTCGGTACCTACATCTTTAACATTTCCACAGAACAACAAGATTGTAGTTCATTCAAAACATGAAGTCCCCCGCCCCCCCTCAGTAAACTAATATCAGAATTCGTTCTTCCATCCCATAGCCTTAACTAAAGCTAGTACTTCCCACCATCAATGCATAGTTTTTTTTTTTAATATTCAGACCCTTCTGCAACTACCATGTTTGGATATGCATTCCTAAATGATTCTACTGCATTCAAAAAGTAATATCTGCAAATACACGAAGCTTTCAAAATGCTTTCCTCATAAAACTATTTTTTTTTTTCAAGTTGTTTATATGAATTTCTGTCTTGCTCATTGATGATAGACATTCTTGTTTATGGTGGAAACTACCTACTGGTAGACTTATCTGTCTTAAGCAGGTCATTTTCTTCTTTTTGACTTTTTTTAATCAGTTTCTCTTGCTAACTTTTGTGTTCTTCTAATCAATACAGTTCCTTCGAATTGGCAGATGCATGGATACGACCGGCCTATTTACACAAACACTATATATCCATTTGCTTTCAATCCACCTAAAGTTCCAGATGATAATCCTACTGGCTGCTACAGAACTTATTTTTTCCTTCCTGAAGAGTGGGAAGGTGAGGTTTTATGTTTCTCCATTTTGTGTCACCCTAAAATTTATTGCTTGGTTTCTATTCCATACTCATATCTCTTATAGATTCACCTATTTTATATCATATATTTGAGGGAGTAACTTATTTTGTTGCTCTAATATCAGACTATTTGGCAAAATTTATCTCCTATTCTTTTTTATAAAGGTATGATTTTTTATTAAAGAATTAATCAACACTTAGAAAGTGTTATAATATATACGATGTAGAGGAATGACCCAAAAAAGAAGAAACCTCCCTATCTATCCTTGGAGGAATATATAAATTCTAAAATAGATTCTGCCATATTGGCAATATCCTGTTACACTGAAAAGAAAGCAAAACTATACAGTTTAACTTTATCTTCTGAACTGAGCTGACTTTGTCCTCAAAACTCTTCAAATTTCCATCTTTCCAAAGTGTGCACCAGATACAAGCTGGGATGGTATTTCCATATTTTGTGCATAGCGGGGTTAAGTCATCTTTTATTCCAGCATTTAAGTCAGTCCTGTGCAGATTTAGACCTTATCCAACAGAATCTCGGGATGTTTAAAAAAAGCTGCTAAAGCTGTAGTGAGACAAGATAATGCATAATAAATGACTGATACTTTCTGATTTTTCTTTTTCACACAGGAACTTCTACTGGACAATTTCTGGTCTTTTTTTTTTTTGGAATGAGTATCATTAGACATGCTACTTTGCCTCTAACCAAGAAATGAAAGCTACCTTACATGAAACCTTTGTCTTGCATAAATTGTGTTAACTAGACCTAAATTAGCTTTATTTTCTACCGATAGAAACTTGCAGCATGATCTAATAGTGAAGCATCTTTTACTGCTCCCTTTTGATGAAATGGATGCTGTAGGGGAGGTTGGGAAGGCGGGACTTCTCTATCAAATCATTTTGAAGAAACAAATAGATGGGTGGTTCAATGCAGGATAGGGTACTTGGATTTTGTGTAGGAGCTCTATGAGTGGGGTGGCTGGAAAAAGGTGAAGTTGACAATGTCAGAAGGTCTGAAGCTAACACTGTAACGCTGAATTAGCAATGCTAACCTCACCCATGATATGGTCTTACTCCATGGTGAAGGAATATCAAGACAAGAATAAACCAAATTGAAAATGAGCATCTCCTCTTCAAGCACATGCGTTACTTTCTAGACATTATATTGGGTTATTTTCCAATCTTGTGTCCATCTTAACCAATAAACCTAAGCCCCCAAGGGTTAAAGTTGCCCAAGGCGGGATAATTGGAGACTGGAACTGACTGGTCCCTTTCTTATGGTATTTTATTAATTATTGACTAGTCCTTGGTTTGGTCGTTATAACTTTGTCCTCATTACATTCGTTACGACAAACATGTGTACATTTGTTTCAGTATCCTTTTTAATGTAAATTGTGTTGCATTTTCATTACCTTCATTTGGCTATCAATAATGTTACGTGATCTTCAACTGCTTTTTGACAGGTCGCAGGATATTTTTACATTTTGAAGCGGTTGATTCAGCCTTCTACGCTTGGGTGAATGGAGTTCCTGTTGGATATAGGTTTGTGTTGCATTTTGATATCTTTATGCTCTTTTTCTCTTTTCTAATTGAATACTTTATTAAGACACCTATTTTAGGTTCTCTTACTTTCTTAGTGGTCTTGCTTGTGAACATTATTATCATACGTGTAGCTACGTTGAGATAAGTCATGTACTCTATTTGTGTACCTTTTATGGTTTGTAATTTCTGTTATCAAAATTGTGCACAACTTTATTAGGGATGGCAATGGGGCTGGGTGGATGCGGGCCGGGGTGGGTTTAAGGTTGTGCGGGGCGGGTTGAAGTGGTTTCTTAAAAAACTAATGCGGGGAGGGGCAGGTTGCGGGTCTATGTGGGTTGAAACTTAATTTTAACTTTTTACATGTTTTTAGAGTAATAGAGCATTATATATTAAGATAGTTTCTTTAAAGTTACTAAAATAAAATATTCAAGATAGTAAATGAAAATGGTTCAATCAAAACTAATACAATTTCTTACATGCTTCCCAATTGACCTCTAAAAAATAAAATTCAAAGTCATTATCTATTAAATTAATACAACTTAACGTATTTATTTTTATGAATTATATTTTTAGTATAAAACTTGACTAGAAAAAGAAAATATTAAAAAATTTATGCGGGGCGGGGCAGGCTGAAAATGAAAAAAATTGTTGTGCGAGGCAGAGCGGGGAGGATTAAATTTTTGGCGGGTTAGGCTTAACCCACCCCGCGCCTCCCCTTTGCCATCCCTAAACTTTTTCCTTTTCGTTCCTTATGGAGGACTCTTGTGAGAGAACCAAAACTACATGTTCCCGAGCTCGAGGTTGCACCCATTCTAGCAAGGTCCTTGTTCTCGAGACAATGGTTGTTTCTTCCAAACTTATTTTTCTGTTTGATGGTAATGACATGAGTTGAGTTTAAATGGAGTAGCATGGTCAAGGAGGATTCATGTAGCCAACCCAACTTGTTTGGGATTGAGGGGTGATAATAGTTGTTTCTCAAATAATATGACCTCATTAGTTAATCTTTGTAGCCCTTTCCTATGGAGTGACTTATGAAAGGATTAAAATGACATGTTTTGAAGATAATAAATCTAAAGTTTGTCTTAATATGTCGAGTATTTATCCTTCAAAATTTTAGGGTCTTCTGTGCTTATTGTTGTACTTTTGTGGTGAATGTAGTGAACTAAAAACATAGACCTTTGAAGGAGAGAGAATCTGAACTCAAACGAACTCTCCAAACATCAGAGTTTCGACATCACAACCACCTCGGAGCATTGGTGCAACACTGCAACTTAAGCCCAAGCAACCACAACCCTATTGGTGACCTTCCACGCCCATCACATGTCGAGAAGAGAATCTCAATGAGTGTACTACATGTGTGAGCATGTGCATTGGATTCTAACAACTCTCCAATGAAAGTACGTACTGTTTGTGAGTTGCCCCATCTGTGCATCCTCTATATCTGCCCACTGTAAAACAGGTAGACTCAAAACTTAGTGAAATTGGATGGGAAGGATGATTTTTCCCTTTAGTATCTCACAGACTCAAGCCATATATATACAAGGATGCTATAACATGTCCAGTGCTAGACTTGGACGGAAGTTTTAGAAGATTGAAAAAATAACCCATTTATTGTGTCTCATATTTACGCACATAAGAGAAAAGTTCTTTTCGAACTTGCTTGGTTGGATTAAAATGGGTCAGTTCGTTGGAAGTTTGTGGTCTTCTAGGCAATTGAGGCTTGGAAGATTAAGAAGTGCCTAAAGGTATCACAGTCAGGGAACTCCAGGTTCCTCTTTCACTTTGCCAATGAAGAGGAAGCCATGAGAGTCCTCTATGAAAGTCAAGATGAATGGGCCTAAACTACAATAAAACCCATCTTGTGTATTGTTTATATCCAAATCAAAACAAGTTCTATTGTGTTCCTGGATCGAAATAGTTTCAATCTACCAGAAAAGTACCTTACAAATCTTGTCATAATTGTACTTTTCTTGTCTCTTTTCCAGAAATGACAACATCATCTCTTTTGACTACTCTTTCGGCTCTTTCTCAAGCAAGACATACTCCTACGTTCCTCTCTTCTTCTTGACAGTATAAGTTTTAGGCATCGAGTCTCTCTACTGAATTGAATTTCCACTCATCAGTGTTTGGGTATTTAGTCTCTCTGTTGAAAATTGAATTTCTGGCACTACTCCAATCTGGTAGTGAAGTTCAGGTATTAAGTTGTTTCTCGGAATATTGAATTTTCTGGCATGCTGGGGCAACTTTCTTGGTCACTCTTTAGGTGCCAACTTAAACGGTATTATAGATTCATGTCATTTTGCCTATTGTGGATGAATCTTCAACAATAGCTTTTTCCGGCATACTTGACGTTCCATTTTTCAATTTACCAGCTCAATACATATATATGTTGGAATGTTCTAGACGTATTCAATGTGTTTAGCTCTATAGAAGATAATATTCTTCTTACAATAATTAGGAAATACCACCATTTATGTAACTTTCCTTCTATCACGTAGTCTATACTTTCTTTGTTTCTAGTGTCGTAAACTCCTTTTTAGGTAAAGTTATATTTCGTTACAATCAGTTCAAGATAATTCTAGTTTATTTTTGCTCTATTTTCATTGCTGGCTGTCCCTTGTGTATTAAACACCTAAATCAATGAGTTACTTCTGTAAACAACATACATGATAAGTAGTCCTCACAATGAGTTTAGTAGAATATTTTCTATTGTTTTCTAGGACTCTAGCAAGGGTAAGACAGGATAATCCAACATGTGGATGGAAGTTGATGTTGTGTATCAGAATCTTTAACTAGCTTGTGTAGCATGAAAAATTGGATTAGACCATTTTCCAAATCAGCTGTAGAAAGGGATCAAAGCCATAAAAATATTGTATCTTGTCACTTCCTTATTTCCAGTTAGTGCTGTGACTCATTTTTGTCACAATATCGTTAAATGGCACTTCTGCAATTATGTAAAAACTGCTGCAAGTTGTTAAATAAGTACAGAAGTTCTTCGTTTCGTATTTGTATTCTTGTTGATTATTCACTCTCTCGGATGTGGACTCCTACACATTTCAGTTACATGAATTGTTTTTGGGATTCTTCATTATGCTTTCAATACTTCTATATATCTCAACTCCTTCATTTCTCAGATTATGGTGATTTTTACTTGTTTTTGTTTTATTTCAAACATCATATACCAGTTACGATGTTTTCTCATGTTGGACTGAGATGCTTGAAGCTAAAGCACAGATGAAAGTCTCAGTTACATGGTTCTTTGTAATGGATGATTGATCTAATTTTTATTGTATGGTTCAGTCAGGATAGCAGACTCCCTGCCGAATTTGAGATCACGGATTTTTGCCATCCACATGGGTCAGGAAAAGGAAATTGTCTGGCTGTTCAAGTGATGAGATGGAGTGATGGTTCCTATCTTGAAGATCAGGATCATTGGTGGTTATCAGGGATACACCGAGATGTGCTTCTTCTAGCAAAGCCTAAGGTGTGAACTTTTCCTTTCAAATGAGTTCTGTGTTTCCTTTTTCTCTGGAACTATTCTTTGGAATCTGGAAACTGGCTCTGAAAAGAAAAGTAATTTCCTAGCAAGTTACTTTATTGTCTGTCCTATTTTTTTCCTCAATATTAACGATAGAAATATTTATTGTGCCCCATTTGGCTAACGATTTACCTCCCATCCCTTGTCTCAAGCTACCCTGTCCTAATCTTACTTGCGTTCTGTATGATCAATTTCTCTGTTAGTTTGAGTGCACCTTAATGATTCGGGGTGGGTGGTGGGTGGGGTGTATTGGTTCGTACCTGATTCTCATATCCTACTAAAATTTGTCCAACACGACTATAAAACGTAGTTGTTATGAGTATTTGGTTTGATAATCTAGAACAGTTAAGTATGAAACAGTAAGAATGATTTAACTTGGAAAATCACCAAGCTCAAAAGGTGCAAAAACCATGATCCACCTTAGTAGGATTGAACTCCAAACCCCACTAACAAAGTAAGCCAGAAAATCAGATCACAAATCCTTGCAATCTAAGACTTTAACTCTTAGCCTTAACTTCAACAGTTGCCCAATTGCTATACTCCCTCAAATCACTCTGACTCAAAACAACAACAAAAATGTTTCTTCGCAACAAACAAACAATGACCTAACAAAGCTTCTATATCAAAATTCAAAATTCTAATACAATTGAACTAGAATTGGACTCAACATATAAAAACAATGATACAAGGACCGGAGTCTTCTGCCTGGTTCTTCTTTCTTAGATGATCAGTCTTTGTACTTTCAAGAACAAGTTACTTGAAAGATGGACTACTGTTGTACCTCTCAATTCAGTGTGAATGAAATTTCTTGTAAGGTAATAAGCATTTAGGGTTGTGATGGAAAGATTTTGTGAATATCCAAAATATATCACACGAATAATAATGGAGACATACACATATTTTCCCATACATTCTTTCCTAAGAAATCTCGACACAATAACTCAACACAGACTCAGCTCGCAACACATAAGCATTAAGGACCTGATTCTTATCACAATTCCTTTACAGAGTACATCGTGTATGTTAATCATCAAAAGATAACCAATACTCAACAATCAACTTCCCTTTTCCTTCTCTTTTTCTCTTCCATCAAGGAGAAGCCAAAAAAAATTCCTTATAACATAAAGCAAAACGCTAATCCTAAGTCCTAAAAGAGTTCCAGAAAAAGCAGTTGTTTTAGTTCATATTATCTAGTATCTTAACTTCTTAAGAATGTCACTTCTTATTAACCTAAAAAAAAAGCACTCCCTCCGCTTCAGTTTATTTGGAAAAGTTTGAATAAGCATGGGGTTTAAGAAAGAAAAAAAAAAACTTCATGAATTTGTGGTCTCAAACATTACATAAACATTTTTGGCTATTAAAACTTCTCATTAAGGGTAAAATGAAAAGTTTAAATTAAATTGTCTCCAAATTTAGAAAGTTGCCATTTTTTTTAAAACAAATTTAAAAAGAAAATATTTTGCCACCTCCACTAGAACGGAAGGAGTAATAATTACTAGCTGTAGAAATAATAATGAAGAGTCGAACTATGTAGAAATGATTGTTTGTCATCTAAACGATGAATGATGAAATAAATTTGAACAAAAATAGACAGGTCAGTGATCTGATGTTAGTCTCAGTAGTGGAATTTGGATCACATTCAAAACCATCTCATCGCAAGCAGTGGACACTGATAATCCAGATATTGAGTCCTTTGATCTAGTCCATGTAATGTAGCACCTGTTAAAGGAAGGTGAAATAAGTGGCGACCAATAAACTCTCAAAACTTCTCCATTTCCCTAGATATCACACTAGACGCCAGCCTTTCCTCTCGAAGTCTTATCGTATTAAAATCTTCCCCTAACACCTAGGGGATATCCCACTCTGCCATCAAGGTAGACATCTCGTTCCAGAAGCTCACCTTAGATCCCTCCCCTACCGGCGCATAAAGTCCTCCAACACCGCATATAAATTCATTACCCTGATTTTTAATTCGAGACGCAATCATAAACTTTCTTTTTCTTACTTTCACTACTCCATCATCCTCGTGAAACTTTTCCTAGCTTATAAGGGTAATATCTGATTATCCGCTAGTGATTATGGGACTGTTTGGTTTATTTTTAAACTCAACCGATAGATCAAAGTAAGTAGTTAACATGATTTCTTGTTGTTTGACTATCAACTCAAATTATCTCTTCCGAGTTCAGTTCATGTAATTAGGATTGTTCCAATCGAAAGCTCATCAATGAAAATTGATAAAGCATAAGGTTAAACAAATAGCCAATAACCAAGAACCAATAGGTCCATCAAACTCTAGATAAGGAATTTAGTCATAACCCTTTTCAAAAGAACACATCTAGTCACCAAATACTCCATAGAATGCATAAAGGAAGAATTCAAGAGAGAATATGTAGAAAAACTCCATTTGGATCTTGATCTTTCATCTAGTGCATAAATTTCCTCTCTTCAAACCTTGATTTCCATGCCAAAAGAAGGTCAAATCTGCATAAGATTGCATATTTATACATTTGGTGTTGGTCATATGGATTTCCAGCATTGCCTTTATAAAGAAATGGATCTTGGGCCTAACTCAACCCCAAAAAGCTAGCTCGGGAGGGGAGGATTGCCCAAGACCATATAAGGAGACCCAAGGACCCCTTACCCCCCCCCCCTTTCCCCCAGGACTGGACATCTGGGCCCAACACCGGAAACAATGAATTGGGATGTTAGAATAGATTCTTTTTTGTCTCTAGTCTTTACTTGATGATTTTAGCTGTGAGTCTGTGACTTCGGCTGTAGCAAGAATGGCGATCCTTCCATGAATTAATTTCCTGTGTTAACGCAGTACAATTAAATAGGTGAATATGTGATGACTACTCTTACTTTTTGGTTAAGAAAGCAAAAGTTATGGGAAATTTACATTATCTATAGTAAGAGTTTTCCCCAATAGTTTCTTTTAGTTATAAATGTGTAGAGACTTTTCCTTTACAGAAAATGGATTTTATCATGTGACCATCCAGATAAAGATCAATATTGATTGGGACAATGGGAGTAGGATTGTATTAATGATTGGGACAATGGGAGCAGGATTGTATTGACTTTTCCCCCTTGAATCAAGTCGGAAGGTTTTTCTTTCTCTATGTGTTGTGATGATGCAATTCTTTTTCATTGCACTCTGAGTTCCAGGTTTGTTGTAGTAATTTTTGCTTGAGAATCAGTCATAGTATTATAAACCATATTTATCTCTGTCTGACATATGACAGTTCCTTTTTCATTACTCTTGCCAAGTCTATACTCTATAGGATTCTTGGGAAGTCTGATTTTTTTATGACTTTTTGCAGTGCTTTGGTTGTGAACAACTCATCTTCTTTTAACCATTCTTTATATCACTGTGACTGGCAGTTTGCTCTTACTGTTCTGTCTTTTACTATTGGCATTCTCTGTTTTGGCTAGGTCATTGCTGACTTATTACCCAACTTTTCTGATGCAGACGTTTATTGCTGACTATTTCTTCAGAACAAACATAGGCGAAGATTTTTCTTATGCAGACATAGAGGTAATCATAAAGCGGGAATGGATTTCTTAGATTCCCTTTTCTTTTTCGCTATCCTACTTGTGCAGTGTATCATATAAAATTGTTGGCTGATGGAGGGTTTCCACGAAGATATTCTTGTCATCAAAGATGTGATCCTCTAAGATGAGAAGATATTCTTCATATCAAGATATGATCCTCTAAGATCTTAGTATAATTGTGGTAATCTAGAATATCATATCTCTGATTCTTTCTCTTAATGTAAAGATTTAGGTGATTCTATTCCACAATCTTTTATGTATATATAAAGCCATGTACATGACAGAGAAAGATATGAATGAAATTATTCAATATTCATCCTATCTTGAAAAATCCCATTTTGCTATCTTTATCTGCCCAAACCATGTCTGAAAATGGTACTGCCGCAAATATTCCAGTCTCTGAAAATGTTTCTGCAACCGTAGAGAATAACTCTACAGTTTCAATTGGAGATTTGCAGTATTCAGCTTCAACAAGTAGTTGTTCATTGGCCTTCACAGGTATTTCTTACTCTTTTATTACTAATGTCTCAGACAAACTTTCTCCAACGTGGGTGGTTGATTCCGGGGCAATTGATCACATGACTAGTCTCTCTCATCTCTTCATATCATATTCCCCTTGTCCTAGCTATAAAAAAATAACTATAGCTGATGGTTCAATTATTACTGTAGCTGGGCAAGGAGACATACCACTTGGAAAATCCTTGATACTTAAAGATGTCCTTCATATCCCAAAGTTATTTGCAAATCTCATTTCTATCCAGAAACTCACCAAAGATTCCAAATGCCAAGTAACTTTCCTCCCTTCATATTGCTTATTTCAGGAACAGAACACGAAGGAGATGATTGGGCGTGCTAGTGAGAAAGGTGGTCTTTATTGTTTGGATTTCCACAATGGTGAATATATATCTAAGAATTCCTTGTCTAGTTCATTCTTGTCTGAATCTATCATGTCCAATAAAGAGAAAGTATGGCTTTATCATCGTCGGTTAGGTCACCCTTCCTTTTATGTAATCAAAAGGATGTTCCCATCTTTGTTCAAAGATTTGATTGTTGAGTCTTTTCATTGTGATGATTGTGAAATTGCAAAACACAAACGTACTTCCTTTCCAATTAGTCACAAAAGATGTCAAACTCCATTCTCTCTTATTCATAGTGATATTTGGGGACCCTCTCCCATTCCTAATATTTCTGGTGCTAGATGGTTTGTGTCATTCATTGATGATTGTACAAGAGTTACGTGGATCTATTTGCTAAAGCAAAAATCAGATGTCAGTCAAATTCTTCCTACCTTTTTTAATATGATCAAAACCCAATATGATGTGCCAATTAAAAGATTTCGATCCGATAATGCCAAGGACTACTTCAATCAAAACCTCTCTGTTTTCTTCCAAAAAGAGGGAATTATTCATGAATCTTCATGTGTCAATACTCCTCAACAAAATGGGATAGCAGAGAGAAGAAATGGTCTGTTACTTGACATTACTAGATCATTATTGTTTCACAAAAAGGTGCCAAAACAGTATTGGGGGGAAGCTGTCCTAACTGCTGCACATCTTAGTAACAGAATGCCATCAAGAATTCTGAACTTTCAAAGTCCGCTTGATACTCTTAGGAATTTCTTTCCAAATTTTGAAATTTCCAATAAATTGGTTCCTAGAATCTTCGGAAGTGTTGCCTATGTTCATATTCATTCTCAAAATAGAGGCAAATTAGACCCACGTGCTCTTAAGTGTGTTTTCATAGGATATTCTCCTACTCAAAAAGGTTACAAGTGTTATCAACCATCATCAAAGAAATTCTTTGTTTCCGCAGATGTCACATTTGATGAGAGTGAATCCTTTTTTAATCATTCTTACAATCAGGGGGAGTCACTGAAGGGAAAGGAACCTCTAGACTTGTCACTATTTGATTTGTCCATTTCTAGTCGTGCCAAATCCTTGCCTGAGTCACCATTTCTACAGTCACCTGAGTCTCTAAATCCAAATGAACCCATTGAGTCTCCTAATCCAAATATAGATAATGGAATTCTAGAAAATAATCTACCATTGCAGGTATATTCCAGAAGAAAGAGACTAACTGATCAAACTACTCGGTTGCAATCATCTCCACAGGTTACTGCTCCTGATACCCATCCTGAACTTGTTGAACCGTCAGAAACACCAAACCAAACTGATCATGAAGAAGAATTTAACCAACCTAATGTCCTTGACCTTCCCATTGCAATCAGAAAAGGAACCAGAACTTGCACACAACACCCTTTGAGCCTCTCCATGACATATCAAAATCTATCCCCAAGTCATAAAGCTTTTCTCTGTAACCTCCACACAATTCCTATCCCCAGAAATTTGTCTGAAGCATTAGGAAATAAAGAATGGGAGAAAGCTATGAAGGTAGAAATGGAAGCATTGGAGAAAAACAAAACTTGGGATATTGTGGAATTACCAAAAGGAAAAAGGTTGGTCGGGTGCAGATGGGTGTTTACTGTGAAATATAAGTCAGATGGGTCCATAGAAAGATATAAAGCACGTTTGGTAGCAAAGGGTTATACACAAACCTATGGAATTGATTATTTGGAGACTTTTGCCCCAGTGGCAAAAATGAATACAGTGAGAGTTTTATTATCATTGGCTGCAGTTTTTAATTGGAACCTACAACAATTTGATGTAAAAAATGCCTTTTTACATGGAGACTTAGATGAGGAGATCTATATGGAGGTGCCACCTGCTTTTGAAAGCAAGAAGGGAATGGTGTGTAGACTGAAGAAGGCACTCTATGGATTAAAGCAATCACCTCGTGCATGGTTTGGAAGATTTACAAAGGTTATGATCAAGCTAGGGTATCGACAAAGTCAAGGAGACCACACCTTGTTCATACGACACTCAAAAATAGGAAAAGTGACAGCATTGTTGGTTTATGTGGATGACATCATAGTAACAGGTGATGATTCAGAGGAGATACAAAATTTGAAGAAGTGTTTACTCAAGGAATTTGACATCAAAGAGCTTGGGAAATTAAAGTATTTTTTGGGAATCGAAGTGGCACACTCAAAACAAGGAATCTTTATTTCCCAACAAAAATATGTGCTTGATTTGTTGAAAGAAACAGGAAAATTAGGGTGTAAACCAGTGGCTACACCAATTGAATACAATCATAGATTGTGCAATGCTCCAGAAGATTCAGTGGTAGATAAAGGCTTGTATCAAAGGCTTGTAGGGAAATTGATTTACTTGTCCCATACAAGGCCGGACATTGCATTTGCTGTAAGTGTTGTTAGCCAATTTATGCATGATCCTAGAGAAATGCATCTTCAAGCTGTCAACCGGATTCTACAATATCTTAAAGGAAGTCCAGGAAAAGGAATATTATTCAAAAGAGGAGGAAACATGGTTTTAGAGGCTTATACAGATGCGGACTATGCTGGTTCATTAGTGGATCGAAGGTCAAGTTCTGGATATTGCACCTTCTTAGGAGGAAATCTGGTGACTTGGAGGAGTAAAAAACAAAATGTAGTAGCTAGATCAAGTGCAGAATCTGAGTTTAGATCCATGGCGATGGGAGTTTGTGAGTTGTTATGGCTAAAGATAATCCTTGATGATTTGAAGATAAGATGGGAAGGACCTATGAGGCTATATTGTGACAATAAATCAGCAATAAGTATAGCTCATAATCCTGTACAACATGATCGCACTAAGCATATTGAGGTAGACAGACATTTCATTAAGGAGAAATTAGATAACGGACTCATTTGTACGCCATTTGTATCTACAAAAGATCAGGTTGCTGATGTTTTAACAAAAGGATTGCCAAACAATATGTTTCAAGATCTAATAAGCAAGCTAGGAATGGAAGATATCCATTCACCCGCTTGAGGGGGAGTGTTGGCTGATGGAGGATTTCCAAGAAGATATTCTTGTCATCAAAGATGTGATCCTCTAAGATGAGAAGATATTCTTCATATCAAGATATGATCCTCTAATATCTTAGTATAATTGTGGTAATCTAGAATATCATATCTCTGATTCTTTCTCTTAATGTAAAGATTTAGGTGATTCTATTCCACAATCTTTTATGTATATATAAAGCCATGTACATGACAGAGAAAGATATGAATGAAATTATTCAATAATCTTATTCCACAAAGATGTATACAGTTTTGCTGCTCAATTATGGAAAAAATTGCTGGAATTTACAAGCCATCGTCACCCTACTAGATGTGGAGAAGGCAGAGAGCAGGTGGTTGAGTGAGAATGACTAGAGTTCTAGACTTTTGCTAATAAATGTTTAGCCTGATAATATAACCTTTGGTTTTACTGTTTGTTTTTTTTGGAAACCTAGAAATCCCCAAGGATAAAGATAACATTTGCTATGTCTAGGGATGGCAATGGGGCAGTGTGGGGCGGGACTGGACGGGTTGAGCTTAGCCCGCAAAAATTTTAATCCGCCCCGGCACCCGCATAACAATTTTTTTCCTTTTCTAGTTAAGTTTGATACTAAAAATAAAATTCATAAAAATAAATTCATTTTTTCATTAAGTTGTATTAATTTAATAGATAATGACTTAAAAATTTATTTTTTAGAGGTCAATTGGGAAGCATGTAAGAAATTGTATTAGTTTTGATTGAATCATTTTCATTTACTATCTTGAATAGTTTAGTAACTTTAAACAAACTCTCTTAACAGATAATGCTCTATAACTCTTATAACATGTAAAAAGTTAAAATTAAGTTTGAACCCGCATAAAATCGCATAGACCCGCAACCCGCCCTGTATTAGTTTTTAAAAAAGCCACTTCAACTTGCCCCGCATCCCTCCCCGCACAACCTTAAACCCACCCCGCCCCATTGCCATCCCTAGCTATGTCCTTATGTCCATGTTGTGAGCAGACAATCAATTTCCATAGAATAGTTTCCCACTTTATTGTTTTGTCATTTTGCTTGAACCATACAGGGAGAAACTTTTGTCACTTTAGGCAATCGGTAAATTGGGACGGCTTAAAATTTTAGCATGTTATTTTTTTGGAAAGGAGGGATTTTAAAAGCGCATGACATAATTTTGCTGATTTTACCTTATTCTTTCTATAATGCAGGTGGAAATGAAAATTGATAACTCACTTGATAATAATTATATTGCTGACTTCACTATTGAAGCTTCACTCTATGACAGTAGAAATTGGCTTAGCTGCTCTGACCATATTGATTTGCTTTCTGCTAACATTGCTCATCTGGAGTTAGTTCTGTCTTCTGATCCTTGTGTGGGATTTAAAGGCTACATGCTTGTGGGGAAGGTGCAAGCACCTAAACTTTGGTCTGCAGAGCAAGTAAGTGATTTTTCTTAGCTTTACAATAGCAACATACCTAGTGTAGTCCCACAAAGTGAGGACTGGGGAGGGTAGAGTGTGCATGTACCTTACCCCAACCTCAAAGGTAGAGAGGCAAATCAATTTGGTCACAAAAGTTTTGGAAATCTAAACCATGATAATGTTTTATAATGCTTCCTTGTTCTATTATCTCATAAAGGGCATATTTTTTGCTTCTATTTTTTTGGTCTAACCTCAGTTATTGCATATCTCATTTGATGCCACACTCAAAACTCATTTGATTTAGGATTTGGTTTAGAACTGATACTATGTTCCACTACATTTTAGTAGTACTAGTACAATGTTAATCATTCATTATAATCTGGTAGTCTGCTTTTTCTCCTGCACTCCCTTGCAGGGAAGCTTAGAGTGCAAGGAATCTTTCTGCTTTATTAGGTTGGGAAATTTTGCATGCTCGTCATGATATTTGACTTCTACATTTTGAATGACCCTGCCATGTATTGAATTCCAAAGCTTTAGCTAAGATTTGCACGACTTTATTTCTAGTTATAACTAGGAAAGGATGGAAGACTTTTGATTACCGTGTAGAAACTTCACTCTGACTCACTTAGGGCCTCTTAGCAAAATGGGTTTTATGTACACCATGATACTACATCGGCCATCTCCACGATTTTATCGAACTCACATTTGAAAGATTAACATTGTACTTGGAAGTTAGCTTTGTAGTGTTGCTTAGGTAGGATGGGATTTTCCCTGTAATTGCAGAAGTTAACCGATGGTTTTCTCTGACCTCAAATAGAGGTTATTTACTTTAATGCTCTCACTGCAACTTTTAAGAAATTCCTTATCCTTATCTTTCTTTTGTTAACAGCCAAATCTCTACACTCTTGTTATCACCCTTAAAGATGCATCAGGGAAGTTGGTTGATTGTGAATCATGCCAAGTTGGTATGAGAAAAATATCAAAAGCCCCTAAACAGCTGCTAGTAAATGGGCGTCCAGTAGTAATTAGAGGGGTGAACAGGCATGAGCATCATCCACGTCTTGGAAAGACAAACTTGGAGTCCTGCATGGTCAAGGTTTGTTAAATTCTTCTTCTTTTTCCTTTTTGTTTAAACATGTGATGAATTACTCTTCATTGTAAAATTGCAGGCATGCTTATAGATTTTCATTGTGAAATCTTCTTATTTTCTGTTGAAGGCAAATCATATATCCTGTTACTTCTTGTAGGATTTGGTTTTGATGAAACAAAACAATATTAATGCTGTCAGGAACAGCCATTATCCTCAGCATCAGCGCTGGTATGAGTTGTGTGATCTGTTTGGCGTGTACATGGTAGATGAGGCCAATATCGAGACACATGGTTTTTTTGACTATCCAAATTATAAGCATCCTACACAGGAATCTTGTTGGGCTGCTTCCATGTTGGATCGTGTGGTCGGCATGGTTGAAAGGGACAAAAATCATGCCTGTATTATAGTATGGTCCATAGGGAATGAGGCAAGCTATGGACCGAATCATGCAGCACTCTCTGGTATATACTTTTTCATTATTTTTACTTTCCATTTTCTGTTGTGTCGACTCTTTGTTCTTCAAAAAGTGAAGTGCTAAGCTTTCCAAGGGATTAAGGACACTCCCTTGTAGGTAAATACATGTGGCCACAACTTCAAACACAGATGCTACTCACTCTTCAGTTTTTCCCATTTGAGCTCTAGGTCTCTTACTGGTAGAGGAACAGTAGTTTAGCCACAAAGCCAGCCCTGAAGGGACTGCCTTCATTGTACTTTAGCCACAAAGCCAGTCCCGAAGGGACTGCCTTCAATGTACTTTAGCCACAAAGCCAGCCCCGAAGGAACCACCTTTAGTATACTTCCCTAACATTGCTAAGGCTTATTTTATATGTTGCTTGAATCCATAATTGCTAGGTATATTTGATTATAGTTTATAGATCAGAACACTATCCGAATGACTAAAGTGTTTGTAAATAACTTGTAGATAGCCAAGTTAGAGGGAGATTCTCAATTGAAGAAAGTAAAATAAAGGATCAGAGGCTAAATGCATAATATACTTTATTATCCTGCATGTGATAATGGTGATCCTCTAGGTGGTTAAAAAAACGTAGGATATGTCATACTTCTTTCGTGATGTCCAGCTCAGAAAGGGCTAGATTTTAGATCCACCCATACAGCCTTTGCAACTACTAACAACTATATTCCTGTTTAGTTCGTCATGTTCAGTAACCAAGTTAGAGAGTCTTTTCAGGTTGGGTACGAGAAAAAGATGCATCAAGACTGGTGCACTATGAAGGTGGTGGATCGAGAACATC
Source organism: Solanum stenotomum (assembly GCF_019186545.1). Classification (NCBI taxonomy): domain Eukaryota; kingdom Viridiplantae; phylum Streptophyta; class Magnoliopsida; order Solanales; family Solanaceae; genus Solanum; species Solanum stenotomum. Next base: position 7,657,164 of record NC_064291.1, on the reverse strand, counting down.
TTCAACAGATATTGTATGTCCCATGTATGCACGTGTGTCCCAAATAGTTGAAATAGCAAAAGATCCAACTGAACAGAGGCCTGTGATATTGTGCGAGTATGATCTTCCATTATCCACTTCTTTTTCTTGGTCAATTTAACTGCTCATAATTTTTAATGCGATGACTTTACGTTGCAATTTTTGGTGTAAAACTGCTCAGATATTCACATGCCATGGGAAACAGCAATGGGAATCTCCATAAATATTGGGAAGCAATAGATAGTATCTTTGGTCTGCAAGGAGGCTTTATATGGGATTGGGCTGATCAGGTTTGTTCATGATTTAGGATTGGTCCTGTAATTATGTACATCTTTTAATAAATAGGAGTTAATGTAGTTGATAAAATAAATTGCTTTGCAGTTTTTTCCCTTCAACATATTTCACAGTTAGTTGGTTTCCGAAAACATTATCATGACTCTATTTTTTTGGCTTCAAGCTGTTGTTGGAGTTAAAGCAAATGTATGTTTATTGACCTAAGACATTTTAGAGATGCAAACCCCATGTAGGATAGATTGTTGAATTTAAATTCAAATACTAGGACTAATGCCTGTCCTATTTGGGTGAAATAGAACTTGGTGGCTGTCTCTATTCTGCGTGCATATTACGAAAATCAGAGTTTGTTCATTTAATACTTAAATCCTGTTTAGAAGGCACAAGCTGTCTGATTTTGGATCTAGCATTTGTGGCTGCAAGTGCAACTTTTGATGTGAAATGCATGTTGTTGCTATTGTTAACATTGTCACATGGAGAACCAAGCTAAACCATTTGACCGCATAATTGTTGCATGATATTCTGAAGCCTACGCAGTTACAAAAAGCTTCAACTCCCACACGGAATGTAGTAGGTGTAGGATGTTGTGTCTTTCTGTTCTTTTAGTTCGTTTTTTTTATTGAACACTATCATTTGGCACTTTCTATAGGGATTATTAAAGGAAGTATGTGGGAAAATGCGCTGGGCATATGGAGGTGACTTTGGGGACACTCCTAATGATTTGAACTTCTGCCTAAATGGTGTCATATTTCCTGATCGAAGTCCTCATCCTGCATTACATGGTGAGTAGACAGCTATCTTGTTCAATAATTTGTTTTTCCCCTTTGTCGTATAAATAGCTTTGCAAGACTATTAGACAATAAGTCACGTCAATGAACCTTTTTTCAAAAAATGTAGGGTGTGGAAGCATGGAACATTAAGCAATGATGAATAAGCAACTTTTTTATTTCAATTGTTTGGGTACTTTTGGGGGTAAAGTTTTTAATTTTCACTCATATCTCATCTTTCATTTGATTGAAATTGCTTTCAGTGACCAGAAAGTTTATCAAATAGCCAAATATGTCCCAAACATGCTGGCAGTCTTGCAAGTTTCTCCTGTTGTGTCTGGAAATTTATGGGGGTGGGGGAAGGAGGGAACAATTGACAGTATGCACAAAGCATGTACATGCTTGAGCATGGTATCTATGTTGGACCATGTAACCTGAAGTATTGGGAAGAGGTGATTAGATAGGACATAGTGTAGTTTGAGCTTACCAAGGACATGACCTTAGATAGGAGGGTGTGGAGGTCATGGATTAGGGTAGAAGGGTAGTAGGTAGCAGATTGTCTTGCTCTTTGTTCATATTAGTAGTCATAGTTTTGCTCCTGTAGTTTCTTGCTCTTCGATTTATGTTACTATCTGTTGATTCCTTGTACCTCCACTATCGTATTGTTTTGTTGTGGTTTTGTTACTATCTGTTATTTCTTGTACTTCCGCTACTTCTTTTTCTGGACTGCTTTGGACTGTTTTTCCTTGAGCCAAGGGTCTATCCAAAACAACCTCTGTACCTCTAAGGTAGGGGTTAGGTCGGTGTAAACACTACCCTCCCTAGACCCAACTTTGTGGGATAACATTAGGTGTGTTGTTGTTGTTGCTGCTGCTGCTGGTGCTTGCTAAACTAGAACGTGTCTAACTGTTTAACACTTCTTCTGTCAGAGGTTAAGTTTCTTTACCAGCCAATCAAGGTCTCATTTAACGAAGGAATTATTAAGGTACTCTTGTATATCACTTAAATTATCTGTTCACTTGCATCAGTATCTCTTAAATGACAATTAGGCTTTTCTGTTCAGATAACAAACATGCATTTCTTTGATACTACCCAAGCTTTGGAATTTAACTGGGTACTTCATGGCGATGGGTGTGAACTTGGGTCTGGGATCCTCCCTCTACTTGGCATAGAACCCCAGAGAAGCCATGAAACAAAATGGGAATCTGGCCCATGGTTTTCTGCATGGACTACATCTAGTGCAGCAGAAATTTATTTAACAATTACAGCAAAGCTTTTGAACTCTACTCGGTGGGCTAATTCTGGTCACCTCATTTCGTCCACACAAGTTCTGTTGCCTAGCAGACGGAATGTTGTCCCTCATGTATATCACTCATACTTTACATTTCTTATCAGTCTGGTAGTCCTTTTTTCAGACATCACTGACTATTTTAAGAACTGTTATTGTTTTAGATCATTAAAAGCACCGATGCCACTTTACTTTGTGAAGTTCTTGATGACATAATAAAGGTTGGCCAGAAGGACTGGTGGGAGCTGAAATTTAACAAACAAACTGGTGGTATAGAGGGATGGAAGGTAAATACTTTATGCTTCAATAAATTGAGAGTTGGTACAGTATCATATGAAGCTATATAATTTTGGTTATTGTAAAGAAAATAGATCCTGAGCCTAAATCCCAAAGGAAGCTCATGAGGTGAGGGTTGCACGCGATCATATATGGAAATAACACATACCCTCATCAATTGTGGGACAACTTAACTGTTATGATGTCGCATATGATAAAGATGGGTTATTTCTTAATTTTATTTTCTGTTCCACTCAATGATTGCAGGTTAATGGAGTTTCAATAATGAATAAAGGCATCTATCCATGCTTTTGGAGAGCACCAACAGATAATGACAAAGGGGGAGGGCCAAAGAGTTACTTGTCTAGGTGGAAGGCTGCTAATCTTGACAAGGTAATCTTTGTGAACGAAAGCTGCTCTGTGGAAAGTACGAACAGTCACGAAGTGAAAATAGCAGCTACTTATCATGGCATAGCAAAACCAGAGGAGAAAACTCCCTCAAATGCGGAAACTTCTAATATTCTCTTTAAGGTTGGCATGACACTTTTGATATATGGTTCAGGAGATGTTGTGCTAGAGTGCAATGTAAATCCATGTCCTGATCTTCCACCTTTGCCACGAGTCGGTGTTGAATTTCAATTGGATTCAACTGTAGACCAGGTTAAATGGTATGGAAGGGGACCATTTGAATGTTATCCAGACCGGAAATCTGCTGCTCATTTAAGCATTTATGAGCTATCCGTAGGTGAAATGCATGTGCCATATGTTGTTCCCGGGGAGTGCTCAGGCAGAGCAGATGTTAGATGGGTGACATTTGAAAATAAAGATGGAGTGGGACTTTATGCTTCCACGTATGGAGGATCTCCACCCATGCAAATGAATGCAAGCTACTACAGCACCTCTGAGCTCGATAGAACTACACACAATGAGGATCTCAGGAAAAGTGAAAACATCGAGGTATTTCATTCCCTGACTTATGCACGCGTTGTTGCAATTCAACTTTCACATACTTGCACACTTTCACTGGCTAGCTTTGTGTCTCCCCTAAGATGATTTAATTTGAGGCTTTTAGTTTGGTAGTCGAGGAACACAGCCAACTTCTTGGACCACTTAGTGAGCATCTTACTCTTTAGTTTCTAACACAAGAACTACGATATCCATCAATTTGTTGTCAGAAACTGTGGCAGAGGAAAATCTTCTTTGGGGGGTGGGGATTGCATAGCTAGGATTTTGTTTATTTTTTTAGAAGGAAATAAAAAGAAAATCTTGCATCATATTACTTATTCTGCTCATGTGGTGTGTCTCTTTTGGTGACGGATGTCATTCGGAATCAAGTTGTGCATTAATAGCATGGCGTAAATCATAATGGGAAAAAGGAATAGCAAATGTATTTGTTTTCCTAGGGTGCCGGGGATTAGCTCCCTTGACTCCGTGCTGCTAATTCTCCTTTTACAATCTATCTATTTTTTCAAAGGCTCCATTTGGTATTAAGAACAATGTTTCCTTTTCTGTTTTTGGTGAAGAAAATATTTAACATCAACACCTTTTACATCCTATAAGGGTGTTAAACATCTGTTTTGCAACTCTCATTACCCACTCCATGCTACTTTCTCTCATCAACTTGTAAATATTATCTTCGTTCTTTGTTACACCCACGGGTATATCCAATCAAATGTTGAAAAATGATCCAAAGAGATCATCTTGAGCCTCTCAGCAAATGAAACCTTGAAATCGTGTAGTACTAGCATTTTGACATTGATTTTCTGCATTGTAGGTGCATCTTGACCACAAGCACATGGGTTTAGGCGGAGACGATAGCTGGTCCCCTTGTGTTCATGACGAATACCTTGTTCATGCCGTACCATACTCTTTCGCCATCAGGTTTTTCCCAAAAACTGCAGCAACCACTGGGTATGATATCTACAAATCCCAGTTTTCTGAAGAGTGATTATTGATAACTTCTGTACTTATTGTCTACTTGGTTCACTTTTTAGTATGTGGAATTCTTCAAATTTGTAACTTTGGTTAAAATAAATCAAGTGAAAAGCACTTTTAGAGTGCAGATCCTTTAACTTGAAGAACATAATTATTATTATTTCATATAAATTAAAAGTCTTGTTTGCTCAAGTAAAAATATTCAGCCTCTGCTTGTCACTCATGATTTATCAATATAAAAAATATGCTTCATTTGTAATCATTGATTTCTTCATAACATAAAGGTGATATATTTTCACTCACAATCACAATTAATAGTTGTGACTATTAAGAGAAAATAGTGTCGATAGGAGTTGCTTTAAATTACTTAAACGGGTATCAATATTTAGGGCATTTTAACAATTTAACTAATTAACTTGGTTATTTTTAGTTAGGGATGTTATAGTAATTTAATATTAAGTTAGCGAGTTCATATATAGATATAAAATTACATTAAAAGGAACAAATTTGTTTTTAAATTGTTTTAAGTAACTATTGCTAAAAGTTGATAAAAATGGTAATAAACTAAAAGTATACTTAAAAGTGACAATTATTAAATAAAAGACCTTCACTTATGTAATTTTTCCTATACTCTTTTACCTCTTAGTAGTAATGCTAGTTGGATATAAAAGTTGTCATTATTCACGACAGAAGGGCATGTTTGGTTGCCAATATAATTAGGGAAAACTGTGCAAAATAGCAAATATTTAAAGGATATTAAATGTTATAGCTACTATTTTGGAAAATTGTGATGCATAACCGTAGTTTTCTCAAATCTTGTTATTTGTTTAATTAATTTGTATAAATCGCTCAAAATTGTATAATTCGTCTGATTGTATAAATTAGAATTTTGTATAATTCGATTCATGATTATATAAATCTCTAATTTCTATATGTTTACCCTAGATATTTGTATACAATTTATGAAAAATTCACAATAAATTACCATGTTTATGTATTAGCAAGCGAAATATACAAATGAAGTTCTGAAAAATTCCTAAATGTATAAATACATAATTTGTATATACTTACTCCATTTGTATATTCGCCAGCAAAATATACAAACCGCGTGAAATATACAATTCAGGGCCTCATAGCAAACAGAACTATAGCTATGAAGCGCAATTATCGAAACTATAGTTATAGAACCTTATTATGTCTATAATGTTTGTTATTTCTAAAATTTACTTATGAAATTATTATTCGAAATCATTTGTATATATTTTATACTATGGAAAGTGAGGGTGGAGAGGTAGGGGTGTCGGATGGTGGGGATGCGGACTATGGTGGTAGGAGGTGGAGGTGATGATGAAGATGAAGTGTTACTTGGCTTATGTTGGAGGCTGTGGAATATCATTGTACTAGATATAAGGTGCCCGGGCTAGCGCAGGCCCAATATATAAGTGAAATTTGAATAGTTGACTAAATTTTTTGTAACTATTTAAAAAAAAATAGTTTAAGTTGTTAATTTATTGTGATTTATAATACTTTTTATGTTATTTTCAAATAATATATATTACTTCTTTTGTCACATATTATGTGACACAAATGATTGGTCTCAAAAGAAACTCAACCTCATCTAGGGTTTCATATTACTCATTTTCTTTCAATTTATGTGACACAAATCTAATTTAGAGAGTCAAGCAATATTTTTTATAATTTGAAAATGTTTTAAGTTATTAATTTTATTTATAATATTTTATATATAATTTTTAAACACCTAATATATTTTATTCATTTTGTCTCAATTTATGTGACACTGATAGAATTTTGAGAATTAATCAATTTTTTTATGTCTTATAAATATTTTTAGTTGTTGATTATTGTGATTTATAAAACTTTCACATCATTTTGAAATAATATGTCTCAATTTATGTGACACGAATAAAATTTTGAAAGTTAATTGAACTTTATAATTTTTGAATTATTAATTATTGCTATTTATAGTACTTTTTTATTATTTCAAGTAATATATATTACTCTCTTTATTTCAATTCATGTGATATTAATAAAATTTTGTAAACTAATTTTTTAATGTGAAATACTAAGCAATAGAATGCTAAGGAGAGAGATAGAGAAGAAAAAGAGCAAGAGTTGTGAAGTAATCTGAATGGAAGATCATTTATAATTTGAGCAATTGAAAAAGAATTAGCAGTAATATTAGCACTGGATGGGACCCACAAGTCAGGGGAGGCAAAACTTTTCCTAAAGGATAAATTAATAAATAAATAATTATCCTTAGGCATCTTTGTCATACGAAGCAATAGTATAACCCTTAATAGCATGTTGTACAAGACATTCAAAGCTATTAAATTTTTTATATGCCGAAAATGTCCCTTGATCGGCAAGCAAGCATGTCGACCAAGAAGTGCTTTGCCTAGACTCTTATATAGTATATATAGTAATAAATTTGTTTTCCCTGCTTTATTAGAGAGCTCATTTTCTCATTTTTAAGAAGCTATTATTTTTACAAATAAAATATTAAATCAATTAAATATGAAAAATCACCTTCGTACTAAACACACCCTAAGAGGATGAAATAATAATATTGGAGTCTCCCTTTGCCAACTTCCCAAATAAACCCTCTTTGGAACGTCATAAATTACATGTACAAAGAAAGATTCATTTTGCTTCACAAAAACATGTAAACAAATTATTTTTCTTGAAACTACTTTATCTCTTTACATTATTTTTTTAAAAATAAGAATAAATAATTATTTACTCTTTACCTATATAGACTATAGTAACTAGATGAAAATGGTATGTGCCCTACAATTACGTTCAATGATCGTACAAAAGAAAATAATGAAAAAATAACAATTGGAGAAACATAAAACTAAAGTTTGTATAAGCTCATTATAACAATTATTCCGTTTTAGATCCGCACAATTTTTACAAATGTATTTGTCCTTCACAACTCTCACTTCAAAATAAGGGACCAAAAAAATTAAGATCAACAAAAAATAATTTTTGATATTTTCTCTCCAATTTTTGTATGCTTTGTTAGTAGTTGTACCATACAATTTTTATAGTTGCGTTCATCATTAACAACTCCCACTTCTAAATAAGAAGAAGCAATTACACAAAATTTAAAAATTACAGACATGTTTACAAGTGTTAATAATAATATTAATATTTAAAATATTTAAATTTTAACATATTTTAATAAGTGCATATAAAAAAATTATTTTTTTAAAGAAAAATCAATAGTGAGCTTTATCACTACAGTGCACACTCACTAATAGAGAATCAAAGAAGATGATAGGTAGAATTTTGAAGAATAAAAAGATTTAAACATTAAAACACAAGATGTTTGGCATACACATTTTATCCATTGACACAAAATAAATTTTAATACATAAATTTCAATTTAAAATAACTCAGAAAGGTCATAGGACTTCTGTTATGTAAATGTGTGTAAAATGTATGATGAACGTGTAAACCTATTTTATAAAAAAACTAACAACGTTTCTGTATAATATTAATTATAAATTCAATTTCAATATTAATTAATTAAAATGAAAAATATAAAATATCAAACAATTTTAATTTCCTATAATTTTAAATTGGTCCCCCAACAATTAGTCATATAACATTTGAAGTAAAAATATTAGTTATAAAATATGGATGAAAAGAGTATAAGAGGTCTCAGCTGCTTCATTCAGAACTCAGGAGAAAAGAGTTTTTTGGATTAACAAATTGAAAATAGGTAATAAGTATTATTATTAACTGCAAATAAAAGTATTGAAATTAGAAATAATTGGTTGATGTTTTTTGTCAATAGTCTTTTTGTTAAAATGGTTAATATATCTTTAAATTAAAATTATTTATAAATGTTAGTATTAAATTAAAAAAACAAGAAAAAGAAAAAACAAATTCGAACGAAGAGGAAGTTAACATGTCAACTATAGTATTACAAGTGATATCGAAAAAGAATCAATTGCACATAGACCATACTTGTATCGTTATAAAATTGTTTCAGATAAATCTTAACTTCAAATTTTATTTTTAAAAGTGCATTCTGAAATTATAAAAAGAAGAAGAGAAAGTAAATAGTTAGAATTTTTACAAACATATGAATTTTGCCTAATTTTAACTTTTAAATTTAGGTCTCATGTGCTTACACTTGATAAAAGTTTAAAATGAATATTCGTATTCTAGGCCATTAAGTGTATTTATTTACTTTAAAATTTAACATTTATTTGGTTTAAATATGTCTTGATCATTAAGATCTTGAACAAGTATATCATTAAGAAGTATTTTTGTGTGCATCTTTTTTCACCACCATTCTATACACTATTATCATCTACCACCATTAACCACCTCTTCCAATCATTGTTGTTAAATATTATCACATTTAATACATTTATCATTATAATTATATCAACTTCCATTATTACTATCACTATTACCACCTACGTCATCACTATTGTCATCTATCAATCCTTATTTCTTGTTGTTGGTGTAAATATATCATAGATACAATAAATTACAGTTGAAAATAAGATCACAAAAATGAATTAAAAAATCTTTTTAGGTTGAGGCGCGGATATTTCGCTCTCTTTAAGGAGATTCAAGTCCACAGTGGCATGAATAATCTACACTGATCCAACAGTATCATTCTTGACTTGTCCCCTCCAGGATACAACAACCCAACAACGTCGTACAACTCAAGCAACTCCAGATTAGTTGAAGAGTATAAAGCTTCATATAAGAACAATTTCCTTCAACATATAAACATTCTCTTTTGTATAGTGAATATAGTTGAAGACTTAGAATATTTTTCTTTGTCTCAATTCTCTCTTTCACTACACTAACCTCAATATAAACTTCTCATCTTTTCTTACATTATTTCTCTTCCTTCCGGTACAAAGTAAAATCACATTACTTATAGGTGAGGAATTCTTCCTTACAATGAATAGGAAGATAATGGGTAGTAAATTGGGTAAATGAATAGCCAAAAGGTTATATTATATAAGTTACTAGGTATAATGAGTTAGAATAATGAGTGGAATTAGTGGTAGATCATGGCAATAATGGTTACAAGAGTTACACCTAAATAATGTTCACATTTTTGTCAACTTATACCCACTAACATATGCACATAATATTTTAAAGAAAAACTACATAATTAGACATACCTAACTATCATATATACATATTTTATCTATAGTTTAAAAATATCACTCATAATACTACTTTTTAATAATTATACCATTTATTTTAAAAGTTAAATCATATACACAAATCTCTTAAATATGGTATTGAATAATTATCTTAAAATTTAAATTCTTTAATTAAAGGTACTTTAACAATTCAACCTCCCTCAATCTCCTCCCCAACAATATCCCTCCCCTACCCCCATGTTCTCCACCATTTTTTTTCTCTCTTCCTTCATCCTTTCAACACATAATTTCTTTAGAATATCTATCAAAAACGATTTTCGTTCATCCTCTCAACACAGAAATGAGGATTACTCCTATTCAAACATCTATTGTTCCATATTAAACATTCGTCTGAACTATTCAAATTAAATAATTTCACAGCCAAAACTTGCAAATTATATACACAAAAAAAAAGCCAACAAGAAGAGCGAGACCGGAGTAACCGAAATCATTATCACTGTTATACCTAGACTTGGCGTCGGCACTACTACTTTCTTGACTATAATAGTTGCAGCTGTCGGCACTGTCATATCTATTCAGCCAATTTCCTCCGCTTTCACCATCGGCGACTATGAATTGTGTCTAATTTTAAATATCCTATGTATCTAGTTTGTTTGTTTAATGTATCTGATGTAATATTTTTATGTATTTGATTTTTTATGTTAATGTATCTAAGCTTTCAATGTCTTGTATCTTGTTTTTTTAGGGAAAATACATAAGTACCCCCAACCTATACCCGAAATCCAGAGACACACTTATACTATACTAAGGTACTATTACCCCCCCACCCCCCCGAACTTATTTTATAAATAATTTTCTATCCATTTTCGGCCTACGTGGCACTATCAACCAGATAACTTGAAAAAATTATCAACACGCGCTGGGCCCAGAAGATAGTGTCACGTAGGCCAAAAAGGGGTAGAAAATTATTTTACTATTTATTTTATAATTATTTTTTTTGGGGGAAGGGGGGACTTAAATTTTAACTAATATTAATAATTTATTTAGTTTTTGTCAAGGTGAAATATTTTATCCATGTGGAGTGTGATGTGACAATATTTTTAGGCTTAAATTATTTGCGGCCCCTTAAAACTGTCCGTATAATTCACTTATACACGTTAATAAGGACTATTACCTATTAGACACTATAATATTAACAAATATGCATTTATTGAACATAAAATAAAAACTTGCTTTAAAAATGTTATGCATGTAATTCACACATATTGTCTTAAAATAATCACAAATCAAATTAGTACACATGGCACATGGATCCAATCTATTAATAAAATATAAGAAAAAAAAATTTGGCCAGAAAATTTGGGCAAATGATATTTTATCTATATTATTTTATCTTTTTAAATATTTTTACCCTTTTAACCAAAAAATAGAAAAACATCAGTTTATTTTAAAATAAAAAAAATATTATACTTTTTTTAATTTTCTAGCCAAATTTTCTGGCCATTTCACTTCCCAAAATATAAATTCTCAATTTTAAAAAATGAAATTTTTTCCGGCCTTTATTTAATAATCCAGAAAATTAATTGACAAAAGATTTAAAAAGAAAATCTCTCCCCACCCCACCACCCACTTAACCTTTTGCCCTATCTTCTACCTTCTTCTCTGTGACCTCGCCAGTCCTGCCGGCCGCCATTAATTCCTCCGGGCTCCGGCGATAACGAACAGAACAAAAAAAAACATCCTCAACTCAAATTCATTCTCTTGTCACCCATTATTCTCTATTCCTCTTGAGATTTTTGTTTAAATAAATCGCATCGATAAATTATTTTGAAATCCGCAACGAAGAGAAATCAGAAGTATATTTTAAATTTTTTAATATCATTTTTAGTAAGTTTAATGAGTGTTGATGTTTATTCAATTGGAGTAATAAAAAATAGAAACAGACGAATATCGATCAATTCTTTTAACTTCAATGTTCAATTTTTTGCAAATTAAATTAGCAGATTCAATTTTATTTAAAATAAAAAATGAAGAAAAAAAAAGAAACGAAACAGAAGGCAGAGAAGTTAAAATCTTTAGAATGAAAAAATTGAAGATGGTAGAGGGACAACCAACAATAATTGTGTGAGGCTACATTCAATTTTTGACACTTGGATTTGTGGGTTCATTTGTCATTTTTATCGAGAAATAAGAAGCACGTAATTGCCTAAAAGGAATATAACGACTTTTTATAGTTTTTTTTTAAAACCATGTGCAACCAACCAACATTAATTAAGTAGATGTGAGATTATTTTTTCTTCCATATTTTTAACTCCTATAATTAAGGAAGTTAGCTTTTCAATTTCTTTAAATTCTCAAACTCAACTTTATTATAACTCTATTTTTCAAAAAAAATAAAATATTAACCACAGTTTACAACAACATAAATATATATTTGATTGTAATTTTATAATTTATTTTTTTACCAACCAATAGTAATTAGTTTATTAAAAAATGGTTGCCTACTTTTAGAAATGAAAAAAAATATATTATTAATTAACCCATTAATAAAAGGTTATATCAACTTTTAAGGAAGGATTTTTTTAATTCTTTAATTAACTTATCAAAAGACGGCGACTACTTTTAAGGTAAAAAATATATATTATTAGTGCTCAATTAATGTGTATTAATTATCAAATAATTGACTATAATTAATCAAATAATATAAGAGGCAATGTTTTTTATTAGAAACTGTAATAGCACGTATGCAAAAATTATACAATAATTGAAGTTGCAATTACATAATGTATACATAAAAAAATCTATATGTATACACAAAAAATTATTCATAAAAATAGGATGTAAATTTTATTGATGTATACAATAACTGTAGCATGTACATAAACTTATAATGTATACATAAGAATGTTGCCAACAATTATAGGTTATAACTATAATAAATATAAGAATGAAGTTAATATGATAAATGTACAAATTAAATTTTATTCATAAATTGTACATGTAATTTTTGTTATGTATACGATAACTGCACTATGTATATATTGGTTCGTATCCATCTATGTATTCATTGGTCTGTATTCACCTAATAAATTTGTATACATTTATTCAAATTGAGATTGACATTTATTGGTATACATTGGTTTGTATTCATCAAAATCAACATTCTAATTTTTTTCGAGGATCTTACGAGAACATTTGTTGCACATGAAATTGAAAACAAAAATTCCAAATACTATAACCTGAATTTTTGCCTAATTTTTAAATTTTTTTTTAATTTCACAAATCACGAAATTTCAAAATTAAATGAAANTACTTTTAAGGTAAAAAATATATATTATTAGTGCTCAATTAATGTGTATTAATTACCAAATAATTGACAAATAATTAATCAAATAATATAAGAGGCAATGTTTTTTATTAGAAACTGTAATAACACATATGCAAAAATTATACAATAATTGAAGTTGCAATTACATAATGTATACATAAAAAAAATCTATATGTATACACAAAAAATTATTCATAGGCAATGTTTTTTATTAGAAACTGTAATAACACGTATGCAAAAATTATACAATAATTGAAGTTGCAATTACATAACGTATCCAGCTATGTATTCATTGATATGTATTCACCTAATAAATTTGTATACATTTATTCAAATTGAGATTGACATTTATTGGTACACATTGGTTTGTATTCATCAAAATCAACATTCTAATTTTTTTCGAGGATCCTATGAGAACATTTGTTACACATGAAATTGAAAACAAAAATTTCAAATACTATAACCTGAATTTTTGCCAATTTTTTTAAATTTTTTTTAATTTCACAAATCACGAAAATTCAAAATTAAGTGAAAAAAAACACTACATAATTATATATTAAAAGAAGATTTTGGGAGATCCAATGGATAAACATACATCTGATTTGCATAAACAAAGTAAATTAAGGAGAATTAAAAAAAAAAATAGAAGAGCAACAAATATACATATGAAAAACATTTTAGAATGAAAATAAAAAAAAGGATTAATAACTTAAATTTTCGCAAAAATAAAATTGAAAAAACTTCAATTCCACAAATCATGAAATTCAACAATTAATTGGACAAGAACAAAATTATATATAAAAGATTATTATTGGAAGTATCCATGAATAAACATATTGTTATATCTGATTTTCGTAAATAAAGTGAATTAAGGAGAAGAATAAAAAATTTGGGAGAGAAACAAATATACGTATAAAAAGAATTCTAGAAAGAAAATAAAGGAGACAAAAAAAAGAAGAAGTCTATTTTAAAATGGTTGACACACAAAAAGGAGAGATAAAAAAGGAATAATAAAACAATAAATTTTACCTTTTCAAGAAAAAAAAAGAGCAATCAAACGTGTTTAGAGAAAAATAAGGGAAACAAAAGTACATTTTTTAAGAAAAAGCAAAATAACTTTTGAATGCCAAATAAATAAAAGAAAGTCATTTTTTGCCAATAAATTAAAACTGAGCTATTTTTTGCCAATTTAATCTATAGATTGTCGTGCCATATATTCATTTTTACCTTCCACTCACCACCCCCACTCAGTTCTCCTCATCCGGGCCCCTATTCTTCTTTTTTCCTTTTCTTTACTTTTGTCTTTTTCATTTTTTTTCACAAAATGCAGTTCTTTAAAAATGGAAATGTGAAAGATGATAAAAATATATTTTTTTCTTTTTGTAATTGAAAAAAAGTTAAAACTAAAATACAATAAATGATATATTAAAGCATGCACTTATATACAAAGAAAATAAATGATATTGATACGATATAATAGAAGTTAATTTATTTTATTTGACTATTTTTTATTCACAAAGTTTCTGAGAATATTTAATCGTAACTAAGTATTAATGAAAATATTAGAATTAGAGATGATTGATTCAGCTAAATTTAAGTAATTTTTAGGTATACATACTTAAAAACACTTTTTAAGTGCTTAAGCTGAATTTGGAAATAAAAAAAATAAAATGTTGAAGCAGAGATAATGTATTTTATTAAAAAAAATATTGATAAATAACTTATTTGTTGGAATAACTAAAATGTCTTTAAAATTGTTAATATTAAAAAATAAACTTATTGTCCAATATTTTTAATAGTATCAAACAAACACAAAACACAAATAATAGTATTAAACTAAGTCAAAACTCAAATTAATTGTGTTTCGTTCGCTTTAGAATATAAATTAATTAGATGCAATTATTTTTAATAAATATAAACTATTTATCTAAATAGCATGCAATAATTAGCAATTTGACTAAAAACATAAACTTCTCCATAACTACTTATTCAAAAATAGAGCTGTCAATATGAGCTGACCCACTCCTTTTGAGCTAACCCATACAGACTTTGAAATTTGACTGGTTAGACCGGACTAACCCATTTTTTGTGTGAGCTAGAAAATGATTGGCCCAACCCACAAGTACATGGGCTACGGGCCAACCCTCTTTTCTTAAAAGTATATTTTTTTATAATTTTTAAATTAAATTATAATTTAAAAATATTATCATAAATATCGACAAGATAATACTACATGATATTAGTGTACTACTTGTTAATCAAATCCACAAATAAAATTTTCTTTATATAATATGTATTATGTTTGATTTCAAGTAAAAGCATAAATAGCTAAATAGAAATATTAACCAAATTGTTTTCCAATGATCATAATAAAACACAAAAACTATGATAATATTCCATAGGCTATAGGGCTATGTAGTGATTCCCTAGAAATTTTAGGGAATTTATAGTACATATTTTATAAACATAATTTGTATTTAAATTGTAATATTTTAAATTTTAAACAAATTTTGAGTTTAGACTCTTGTTATTTTTAATACTCTATTTTATTTTATTTTTTAATAAATTTTTGTTGGTCCACGGGCCGGCCCTATCCATATTTCTCAATCTCCACAAATCGGCAGACTTATTCAGACCGGATTAAAAAATCATTTTCTTAAATGAGCTCCAAAAATCGTAGCTCAACCCTATCAAATCACGGGTTAGGCTAGGCTGGCCCAACGGGCCTAGCCCATATTGACGGCTCTATTAAAAAATAACAAGCAAACTCATAAATAAAAATAAGAAAAAGAAAACCTTTTTTTCCTTTCTGTTTCGATTTTATTTTGGAAGACAAATCTATAAAATAAAATGAAGTATTTGTACCATGAATTCAATCTAAAATTGATTTTTTAAAAAAAATTGTATTTGGAAGTTAATTTTATTAATATTATTAGATAGAAAATGAAAAAGAAAAAAGAAGTGGGTGGATAAGGGAACTGGGTGGGGTGGCGAGTAGGAGGTAAAAGAGTACAAATACAAATTCAAATGTTAAAAATTGAGTGGAACCTCACACAACTATTATTGGTTGTGCCTCTACCATCTAATTTTTTTTTTGTAAAATTAATTTATTTTTTCAATTATTAAGTTGGTACATGGGTGTGGGGTGGGTGGGATTGTTTTCTTTTGCGAAGAGATTAAGGTGGAATTAATTATTTTTTTCAATTATTTAGTTGGTACATGGGTGTGGAGTGGGTGGGGTTGTTTTCTTTTGTGAAGAGATTAAGGTGGAATTAGTTTTATTTTTCAATTATTTAGTTGGTACAGGGGTGTGGGGTGGGTGGGGTTGTTTTCTTTTGTGAAGAGATTAAGGTGGAATTAATTTTATTTTTTTAATTATTTAGTCAATGCATGCCAGGTGTCAATAAATAGGTACTAACTTTTTTAAAAATAAATAAAAAATAAAAATCAGAAGATATTCACGGGCTTAGTAGCAATGACATATATTTGTTTTGTCAAATCAGTGTTTTGTGTTTAATAGACACATATTTTAAACTCAATTTTAAGAAATCGCATATGACTTAAGCATATTTTTAAATAAAATAAAGAATATATTATACACACTATGATGAGAATATAGTAATGTAGTAAAAGAGACGTGAATTTCTCAAACTAATTAGTATTGGTTTGGAAATGAAAAAAAAAGAAAGAATTTAGGAGTGTTTTAGACGTATCTCTTTTATCAATGAAAAAAATAAGCTAAGGCATAGACAGCCAGCAAAACATTCTTTGTTCTTGAGATGAATGCATTGTGGGTTATCGTATCTGCTTCTTTTGTCCTCCTTCTTTCCGTAGCTTCAATTCCTCTTCTCAACAACAATGGAAATTACTTGACATGTACGTACTTACTTATTAATGCTTCTATCACCTTTTTCTTTGTTCAATTTTCAACCATTCAAAATGGATCCTTTTATTAATTTGCAGACTTGCTGAACTGGAGAAGTTCATCATTTTTAAGTGAAGTTGCAGATTTGCTGGTGACAAATGGGACCATTTATACCAGTGATGAAGCTCTCCCTTTTGCTGATTCTATGGCTATTCGCAATGGCAGAATTCTTCGAGTTGGGAATTACTCTTCTATAAAGGTTCTTTTTTTTATTTCTAGTTTTGCTTGACCAAGGCTTTCTGGAGAAACCCTTTTTGTAAAGTCTAAGAATTTGTGTTTGAGTAAGTTATACGCGGATTTTAAGAAAGTAGAGAAATTTTGAATCTTGGTCAAATACGTAAAATATACCAAAATGTGGTTTAATCTTGTGCAGTTGTTAAGAAAAGTTGAGTCATTCTTTTTTGAAACAGACTAAAAAAGAAAGTATGTTGTAAAGTAAGAAATAAAGAAATTGAATAGGAGGAAGAAGAATCAGATAGCGAGAGATTAGAATCTTAGAGAAGTGTATTCATTTCTCTTGTGTGTTCCTTGACCTCTTCAACATCCCCCTCAAGCTAGGTGAAGTGAAAATGTTTTGGAGTCCAAGTTTAGAGCTAAGATAGTGGTGCTGTACTCTAGTGAGTCCTGTGGTTAACAAGTTATCAGGTTGATCCCTTCTTGGAACGTACTTGGTTGTCACCATCTAAGTTGCTCGGACTCTTCACTTTTGGTGTTGCACCCATGTCGACATGACATGGGGTGTGGGTGTGGGATCCGTGTCCGATTTGGTCAACCTATTTTGGGTACTTTGACCAAAATCGATGGGGAAAGTCCGGACAGTTTTAGTGATTTATGTAATCAATACAAAAGCTAAGGTGAAATTGAAGAAAATGGAATACTTATAGAAATTTCTATGTCACTCCTTTTCCTTTAATCTCAGTCCAAGATTCTCCTAAAGTTCTCCCCATAATATCTCATAATTTAGGTTTTATAACTCTACTTTTAGATATTGTAATTATTTTTAGGTGAATCCCCGCATCCGTGTCCATATATGGATCCATATCTCCGATTCTTAAAAATTAGATCATGAAGGATCCGACCTCTAGATCCTCACCCATATCAGACATCCGCATCCGAGTCCGAGCAACGTAGGTCACCATTCCTTGATTGATCTTTTCTCTAATGAAGTGGCAATCAATCTCAATGTGTTTGGTTCTTTCATGATACACTGGGTTGGCAACAATTTGCATTGCAGCTTTGCTATCTATGAATATTTGAACAGGTTGGTTGATCTCCACTTCCAGTTCCTTCATCAGTCCCATCAACCAAACTAATTCAGTGACAGTTGTACCCATGCTCCTATATTCAGATTCTGCAGAGCTTCTAGATACTGTTGGTTCTTTCTTGGATATCCAAGATACCAATGAGTCTCCCAATTTCACAAAGTATCCTGAAACAGACTTTCTGGTGTGTGGACACTGGACATGAAGCCAAATCAACATCACAATAGGCTGTAATATTTGTGTTGTGGTTGTTGGATAAGAGAATACCTTGACCAGGTTGGTTTTTGATGTATCTCACACTCCTTAATGCATCTTCCATGTGAGACTGTTTAGGCTGTTGTAGAAATTGGCGCAGTGTTTGTATTCCAAAGGCTATGTGAGGCCTTGTCATAGTGAGGTATAATAACTTTCCTATTAGCCTCTGGTATGTACTTTGATCAGCTAGAGGATCATGCACTGCTTTTGCTTGTGTGATATTGACATGATCATCATACTGTTTTGTTGTGAGCTTAGTATTTGTATCAATAGGTGTGATTGCAGGTTTCGCACCACTGAGTCCTGTTTCAGCTATAAGCTCTAGGGAGTATTCCCTTTGATGCATAGTATACCAAGTTAGGATCTAGCAAACTCAATTCCTAGGAAGTACTTTAACGCTCCCAGATCCTTCATCTTGAATGCCTTTTTCAACTCTGCCTTTGTTTCTTCTATACTCTTTAGATTGTCTCCAATTAATAGCATGTCAGCATGTCATCAACATAAATGAGTACAATTACTATTCTAGTTTCTGTTTTCTTGAAGAACAAGGAGTGATCTAACTCACTTTGTTTGAACTGAACTCTCCGTAAGGCCTCATATAGCTTTGTGTTCCACTGTCTTGGTGCTTATTTTTATCCATGCAGGGATTTGGTGAGTCTACATACTATCTTCTCCCCCTGGCTGTGAAATCCCTGTGGAAGATCTATATATATCTCATCATGAATATCACCTTGAAGGAAAGCATTAAATACATCCATTTGATGTATTTGCCACTGTTTTTGAGCAGCAATAGTAAGAACAGTCTTCATCTTAACCACAAGAGAAAAAGTTTCTTGGTAGTCTATGCCTTCTTGTTGGCTATATCCTTTAGCCACTAGTCTGGCTTTCAGTCTTTCAACTTCCCCTATGGATTTGTACTTTACTTTGTAAATCCACTTACAACCAATTGGCTTCTTGCCTTTGGGAAGAGGAACACTTTCCATGTATTGTTGCTTTCAAGTGCAAATATTTTTGCTTGTATCGCTTCCATCCATCTAGGATCAACAAAAACTTCAGTAAAGTTCCTTGGTTCAGACGAAATGTTGGACATATTTGTTAAATAGGCTTGATATGATGTAAACAGTCCTTCATAGGAGATGTAGTTGGCCAAAGCATAAGAACCCTCCTGAACATTTAAGGATCCAAACTCTTTCATTCATAAGGGTGGTCTTCTATCCCTAGCTGATCTCCTTTGATCTTAAGCATTTTCCCTTGGTTGGACTTCACTTTTGATGCCGCTGCCGTCTCGGATTCTTCAAAAATACACTACTTTTGGCGAATCCGACACGCACCCGTTGGCATTTTTGAAGAGTCCGAGCAACATAGGTTGGACCAAGGTTCATGTCCTCCTGCTGGTTGTTCAAGATTTTCACCATGCCCCGCAGACTCAAAGTCTACTGCAGGATGAAGTCCACCTGCCTAAGTATCCTGAATCAGCTGTTGAGGAATTGAAGTGGTTTGAGTTCTCCATGGTCTTCTAGATTAGAAAGAGTCACATCTGTAGGTTGAAAGATAGTTGAAGTAGCATCTTGTTTCTTTAGTCTGAATGGAAATACTCCTTTGAATATCACATCTTGTTGACAAAAAACATGTTGTTAGTCATATCACATAGAATATAACCTTTCTGTACATCAGCGTAGCCCATGAAAATAGTAGGTTTGGTTCTTGATTTCATCTTATCAGTTTCTTATATAACCTTAGCATAAATCACTCTAAGATCATTTATAGAAGGTTTCCTACCATGAAATTTTTCAAAAGGAGTTTTGTTGTTAGTAACATAGCTAGGCAACCTATTAATAATATAAGTTGCAGCTTGAACACAACAATCCCAAAATTGCAAGGGAATAACAGCCTGGAACCTGATTGCTCTTGTTATTTCCAGGATGTGTCTATGCTTCTTCTCAGCAACACCATTTTGCTGACGAGTATAGACACATGTTGTTTGGTGTATGATTCCTAAGGATGTGAACAGGTTTGTACAAACAGAATTGACAAACTCAGTTCCATTGTCAATCCGGACTATCTTGACTTTTCTATTAAACTGAGTATTTACATAGGTGAGGAACTGTTTAAGAATTACACACACATCAGACTTCACTTTTAGTAAGAAAGTCCAAGTCATTCTAGAATAATCATCAACAATTGTTAAGAAAAACTTATTTCATCAAAAGTAGCTTCTTTATAGGGACCCCAAAGATCCATATGAATTAAATCAAATGTGGAAGAGCATATTGCTAACAGGAAAAGAGAGTCTAGCTAGTTTTGCACATGGACAAATTTGGCAATTCACAATTTCATTAATATCTTCAGCCTTTACAACTGAGATCTTCTTAAGAACAGTAGAGGTTGTGAGAAATATTGGAGAAGAATATTATTGAATTGTGTATCTACATTAATACACAAAGACCCTATTTATAGACACTACAATACAATCCTTTACCAAGTAGGATACTATTTACTTATGTTGCTCGGCCTCTTCAAAAATGTCAGCGGGTGCGTGTCGGAATCTCCAAAAGTAGTGTATTTTTGGAGAATCTGACACGGGTGTGGCAACGAAAGTGAAGAGTCCGCACAACTTAGCTATTTCCTATTCCTATTCCTATGATTGTTCCTATTCCTATTCCTATTCTGAGTAGGATTGTATATATCTATTCCTATTCTAACATTCCCCTTCAAGCTAGTGCATGCAAGTCAAATGTACCTAGCTTGTTACAAATGTAAAAATGTAATTAATACGAGGAACGATGAGGGGCTTGGTGAGATATCTGCATGTTGATCACTTGACTTCACAAAATTGACAATCAATCTCAATGTGCTTAGTCTTCTTATGAAATATAGGATTTGATGCATAATGTCAGTCAATCTCAATGTGCTTGGTCTTCTCATGAAATACTGATTTGATGCATAATGTCGATAAAAAACATAGTGATAAATTCCCGAATTATAGTTTTGAACTTCCCAAGCCAAGCTTGAGAAGACTGTTTTAGACCATAGAGTGACTTACACAATCGCCATACAAGGCTACCAGACTCCTCCTGTGCAACAAAACCAGGTGGTTGCTCCGTATCACCTATTTTTTTTTGCAAAAATAAATCTGAAACAGAAAGTGCTTGAAATTTGATATAAAATATATGGATCGTCTCGAAATCAAGGGATTAGTAGAACTTAAACAAGAAAGTCACCGTAAAATTGGCCAAAACATGCTCATGTGACAGATTACTAGATTTGATGGTTGTAAGCAGGGGAGTAGCTATAGCCACCGCAGGGTGTCCAGTTTGTCGGAAAATTACATTATATATATATGTCAAATTCTACATTTAAAGGATATATATTTAAAGTTGGACACCCTTGACAAAAGTTATGCCTTTGGCGCAGTGGTAATGAGTGTCCATTTGAATGAAGGAGTTCCAAGTTTGAACCCCAAATAGCACAATATTTTCTTATTTTATTTTGATAGCCACACACCATTATTCTTGGACACCCTTGATAAAATTTTTGGCTCCGCCACTAGCTAAAAGTGGTCACAATGAGAAATAAAATTATATGGGTAGGGTCGGAATGACGACACGACCCAATTGGAAAATAGAAATTGCATAGATAGGGTTGAATTGACGTTACGATCCTACTGAAAAAGAGAAATTATATTGGTATGGTCGGAATGATGGCATGACCCTACTCAAATAAGAAAGTAGTCACTGAAAAGATGGCATGGTGTTACACAAATTGAATATAAGAAAGTAGTCACTAGAAAGATGACATGGTGCTACACAAATAAGATATGAGAAAGTAGTCACCAGAAGGATGGCACGGTGCTACACAAATTAAATATAAGAAAGTAGTCATCGGAAGGATGGCACGGTGCTACACAAATTAAATATAAGAAAATAGTCACCGGAAGGATGGCACGGTACTACACAAATTAGATATAAGAAAATAGTCATTGAAAGATGGCACGGTGCACGAACACTGATGGATATGGGGTTGACACAAAACAACCCTAGAAAGTTAAAAGTTGATGCACAGTGACCTATATAATTGAGTTTTATTCCCCTGAATATGGGGTTCATGCATATATCATTGGCCCTACTTTTGTTAACATAGTCATTTGCCAGACGGGCGGCATATATGGGTAATACCCACCCGCCGGCAGCAGAAGCTCTTTGATTCTCTACCTAGATCGTAGAGGCTCTGATACCATGTGAGAAGTTTAGAGAAGAATATACACAGAGACTCTATTTATAGACACTACAATACAATCCTTTACCAAGTAGGATACCATTTACTATTCCTATTACTGTTCCTATTCCTATTACTATCCTAAGTAGGATTGTATATACCTATTCCTATTCTAACAGAGACACATGTTGATAAGAATCGAGTTACCAGAATAAACAAGAAAATAATGCGGAAGCGAAATTATAAAGATTAAAGACAGAAATTGAAAGATATGTGAAATTGAAGAATAAAATCCCCAATTTCAAAATAAAGTGCTAAGTACCCTAATTGATCTTAGTATTCAAAATTAGCAGATTAAGACTAATTATGATACTAATAGAGTCAATTCAAGAACTTACATCAAAAGTGATCTAGACCCCTATTACGAAGAAATTAGAGACAACAATTAGTATAAGACTAATCACCTTCTTTAATTTACGAATAGAAACCAAAGATATCAAATTAAGAATTAATCTTACCTCTTAAAGAATCGTTCTTATAAGGTTGTAAGATAAATCTATAGTCACCATACACAAAGGTGTAAAGAAGAGAAACCTCTCAAATAATATTAATCATGTCTATCTCAAAATAATAAAATCAACCCCTATATATAGGGAAAACCTATCCCAAAGAGAATAGGATTTAAATCCTACTTATATGGAAACTTTAAACTAGGAAAACTTTAAACTAGGTAACTTTTAAACTAGGAAACTTTAAACTAGGAAAACAGGAAAACAGGAAAACTTTAAACTAGGAAACTTTTTAAACTAGTAAAACTTTAAACTAGGAAACTTTTAAAATAGGAACTTTTGACTTTTAAGCGTTCAACTTTTTGGACTCTTGTATTGGGCTTCGTGTGGCCCAATCTTCTTTCTTTTGGGCTTGAATTTGGACACCTCTTTCGTGATAAACATATTCTTGATTTTGTTTGAAGCCCGTCAACTTTAGTACAAGTAGGCTGACATGGATACTATCACATGTCCAAATCTTTTATGCCATATATCTATTCTACATGAGATTTAAGACTATCCACAAAATCTGAATGTTTAACAACCAAGGACATTATGTCTTTTCCATCAATAGCAGAGTTGTTTGTCAAAGTGTATAGTCCATCTACCAATCATCTTTACCTTCCCAGTGTAAAGCTCCCGAAACACAAAGAAGTCAGGAAAGAAAGAAGCAGAACAATGTAATTCACTGGTTAATTTTGCCACAAACAGTAAGTTAAACTTGAACTGAGGTAAGTGAAAGACATTAGTAATAGTATGCCCCTTAGTTAGAGTACTAGCTCCTGTGTGTGTGACCAGAGAGTGTCTCCATNCCAAATAGAATAGGATTTAAATCCTACTTTTATGGAAACTTTAAACTAGGAAAACTTTAAAGTAGGAAACTTTAAACTAGGAAAACAGGAAAACTTTAAACTAGGAAACTTTTTAAACTAGGAAAACTTTAAACTAGGAAACTTTTTAAACTAGGAGAACTTTAAACTAGGAAACTTTTAAAATAGGAACTTTTGACTTTTAAGCGTTCAACTTTTTGGACTCTTTTATTGGGCTTCGTGTGGCCCAATCTTCTTTCTTTTGGGCTTGAATTTGGACACCGCTTTCGTGATAAACATATTCTTGATTTTGTTTGAAGCCCATCAACTTTAGTACAAGTAGGCTGACATGGATGCTATCACATGTCCAAATCTTTTATGCCGTATATCTATTCTACATGAGATTTAAGACTATCCACAAAATCTGAATGCTTAACAACCAAGGACATTATGTCTTTTCCATCAATAGCAGAGTTGTTTGTCAAAGTGTATAATCCATCTACCAATCATCTTTACCTTCCCAGTGTAAAGCTCCCGAAACACAAAGAAGTCAGGAAAGAAAGAAGCAGAACAATGTAATTCACTGGTTAATTTTGCCACAAACAGTAAGTTAAACTTGAACTGAGGTAAGTGAAAGACATTAGTAATAGTATGCCCCTTAGTTAGAGTACTAGCTCCTGTGTGTGTGACCAGAGAGTGTCTCCATTAGGGAGAAGCACTCTCTTAGATTGTTAGATTTTTACACTGAGTCGGCATCCAACATAGTCAGGTTTGACACTATGTGGTTTGTGGCTCCTTTGTCCACTATCCACTGATGAATGGTGTTTTATATTGTAAACAGTACAGATACCTGTAGTGTTTGCTGAGTGTGAGGATTCTTCAATTTTGTTCAGGAATTGCATAAACAACTGATATTGATCCTTAGGATAGACCAATTTTCCAGTTGGCACAACTGGTCTTGGTTTAGATGACTTGACTATCTTGAACACACTAATTTAAACGAATTACCTATTAAGCCCAAATTTGACAAATCCATATCCTACAAAATTAAATATTCCATTGTGATAATTGACATCTATAGTATTGAAGAACAGAATAAAAGATAAAGTTGTACTGGGGAGTGATAACATTAAAAGCGAGTCCTTAGAATATTTTGTGTGTTAAAAAGTATAACAGCTTTGTCTTTATGGTCAACATACACATTTTTGGACATTTCAGCAGGGAAAGTAGGAGGAGCATTTTGTGATGGACACGGTAATAGTTTTAGATACATCCTACCCTCCCCAGACCTTCACTTGTGGGATTACACTGGGTATGTTGTTGTAGTAGAGTATTAGTTTCAGATAAATAGCAGTAGACCTCTTTTTTCTCCTTAATAATAAAACAGATTGCCTTTAGTTGTTAGCAAGTGCTTAAAATTCATTAATACAAAGGTATATTATATGTTAGGTGTAATAGCGTGGCTGTTTAGGATGAGTAAGAAGGTTTGTATTGGTAAACATTGCAACAAATAAGTGCTACTATTTAGGTATTTTTTTTGATAATGGTGGTGTTTGGGCTAGCTAGCACACACCTCGACTAATTCCACGGGATACCTCCCACCAACAACACGTTACCAGCTAGGAGGACATATGGGAATAAATCACCTAGTGTTTTTGTTTCTGATGGAAGGTTCCATGATTCTCAACCCACTTCATTGACCACTAAGCCACACCCTTGTCTAGTGTCCTTGGAGCAAATGCAGGTTTGCATCTAATTCAAGCCCTAAGCAATCTTTGAAGTTCATCAGATTGCAGCTTGCATATAGTTCCATTTATCACTTTTGGTTTTGAAGCTAGGCGTTTACGATTTGATAATGTCTATTCTCTTTTTCAATCGACTGAGTTTCATGAACTTTCCTCTGGATATATGCGGATGCCTTAATGAGATCACACTAATGAGACCCAATAATATATATCCATGCTAGTGTTTGTCCTATTTTTCAGGATTTGTGTGTACAATTAGGATCTGAAGGTCTTTCAGGACTTGGGTGCGCATTTGATTTCTAATTCATTTATCCCTTCATCTTTTCTCAAATGCTAAAGAAACACTATATGAAGATTCAAGTAGTAGGTGAAGCATACTTTTTCTATTTAGAGCTTATGTTCAGGTTACATGTAATTGCAGGAATTGGCAAGAACTTGGACCAAGGAACTAAATCTAGATGGAAAGATTGTGGTCCCTGGATTCATTGATTCCCATTTGCACTTCATCCCTGGGGGACTAGAGGTTTGCATCAGTCCTACCATCTCATATCTGTATTTCTTGTCAAGCTTAATCATTTTTCTAGGTCCTGGACAAAGTTAAGCTGCAGAGTTGGTGATTTACACACTTCATGCTTGGGTGTGCTACTGGGTGCAGGGCATAAATCATCTGAGCTATCATACAATGTCATTAAAAAGTGAAAAAGAACTATCAAACTGGAAAAAGGAATATCTATCCTCAGTAGGAAGAGTGGTTTTGATTAACAGCATATTAGATTCACTTTCCATTTATCATGTCTTTGTTTCCTATCCCTGTCACGGTAGAGGTAAAGATTGACCAGTTGAGAATGAATTTTCTTTGGAATGATAATGAAAACATCTTTACTATCCTATTTAGTTGAGATGTGTAAGGACATGATGCTGGATGAATGATCCTGTGAGAAGTATCTATACTTGGGAAATGTTATTAAGATTGAACCTTATCTATAGTTATATTCTACACAATACATGACAATCCTTTCCAAGTGGGACATTATATACATTTAGGGGTCGTTTAGTTGGAAGTATTAGGAAAAATAGCCTATGCATTATGTATGATATTATTTAGTACTATGTTTGGTAGGAATTTTGGGCTTATGTATAACTAATCCATGGAATAGTTATACATCCTACATGGTATTATGTGATATATAACTAATATCTCCCATTTGGTGGTATTAGTAATACATAGGATTTAATACCATGGGATTAACTATGTAAAGACAAAAGTACCCCTCAAATCCTTTTAGTCATTTTATTTATTTTCTTGATTTTATGTTTTATATTTGTATTAGTAAATTTATTTAAATAAATTAGCTAACAAATTTTATTATTTAGAGAGTTGTTTGTTACTAAATAAATCAAATACAAATCGATATAATATTTGAAATATAAGTTGTTTAACATTTACTAATTGAAAAGGCAAATATATCACCACATGACATTTGTAATCTTAATTGAATGTATTATTTGTTGATATATATATGTGATTTTCTAATTATTTGTATTTTGAACAATTTATAAAATTGCATTCATATTAAAATTGCAACTTGCAATTTTTATGTGTAAATGTAGATGGTTTATTTAATGTTACTATTGTTTATCGTTTTTTCGGTTTTAAAAGTAGATGGTCTATTTTTTGTAAATTGAAAATTGACGTTTTGTGAGTGATCAATTTATTAAGATGAAAATTATTTACCCTCAAATAATTCCAGTGAGAAAATAGCAAATTTGACAACAAAATTGTTCTTCTCTTAGCTAGTTATAAAGCCATAAAAATAATATTGTCCAATAATTATCTACCTTGACCTAATTACATAAAAAAGAAAATCTCCTAATAATTCAAGGGTATAATTGAAAAGAAGTTTTTTTTGTAGAGTTTTAATCCAAACACATGATGAGGTGGGAAGCAATGCACCAAACATTTGATAAAAAATAAACCCTGCATAACTAATCCCTGCGTTATTAATCTTTGTACCAAACAACCCCTAATATTCTAGCGCCCCCTCAAGTTGGTGCATATAAGTCATATGTACCAAGCTTGTTACCAATGCAACTAATAGTCTAATACGAGTACCAATGAGGAACTTGGTGAAAATATCTACAAGTTGATCATTTGACTTCACAAATTTTGTAACAGTCTCTTGAGAGTATTTTAATTTTGATAAAATGACAGTCAATCTCAATTTGCTTAGTCCTCTCATGAAATACTGGATTGACGCATTATGAAGGGCCGCTTGATTATCTCATACAAGTTTCATCTGGCTGATTTCTCCAAATATGAATTCTTTGAGCAGCTGTTTGATCTAAACTAGCTCACAAGTTGCTATGACCATTAACCGATATTCTGCTTCTGCACTAAGATCGAGCAGCCACATTTTGTTCTTACTCTTTCAAGACATCAAATTACCTCTTACTAAAACACAATATCTAGATTCCAGGCATAGAACATCTATCAAAAGGTGATCATGCCTGATCAGCATCTTTATATACAATGATCTGCTCATGGCCTCATTCCTCAAAGAGTAGTCCTTTGACTTGTTTGATTTTATATACCGCAGAATGCAGACAACTGCATCCTAATGACTATTGCAGGGAGAATCCAAAACTTGACTTACGACACTCACATAAAAAGAAATATCAAGTTTAATTATTGTTCGATTATTCAACTTGCCAACCAATCACCTTTATCTTCCAGGATCACAAAGTGGTTTCCCCTATCCTAGCATGAGTTTAGCATTCAAATCTATAGGAGTAGTCCTTTGACTTGTTTGATTTTATTTATCGCAGAATGCAGACAACTGCATCCTAATGAGTATTGCAGGGAGAATCCAAAACTTGACTTATCACACTCACATAAAAAGAAATATCAATTTTAATTATTGTTCGATTATTGAACTTGCCAACCAATCACCTTTATCTTCCAGGATCACAAAGAGGTTTCCCCTGTCCTGGATTGAGTTTAGCATTCAGATCCATAGGAGTGTTAATGGGTCGACATCCTGTCATTATTGTCTCCTTAAGAATGTACAAGGTATATTTTTGTTATGAAATATGCCTGATATGTGGACTAAATGAGTCATACTATCCTATTATTGCCGGTGATAATGATACCATGAAATATAAACTACCAAATAACTACACAAATTTGGAGTAGAATGCCGATAAGACACAAAGTGATTAACTTCACTATGAGTCATGTCAAACTCCTGAATTATTATGTTGAACATGCCAAACTAGGCACGAGGAGATTGTTTTAGCCCATAGAGTGATCAATGCAATCAACATATAAGGCTATTAGATCCCCCCCCCCTCCCCCCCGAGCAACCAAATGAGGTGGTTGTTCCTTATAAACTTCATCCTTACGGTCACTGTGGAGAAAAACATTCTTAATATCCAACTGATAAAGAGGCCAATGACGTAGAACAACCATGCATAGAAAAAAGGCGTACAAATGTTATTTGACCTATGTTGCTCGGACTTCAAAAAAATATTATCGGTTGTGTGTCAGATCCTCCAAAAGTAAGTATTCACTCAAACCACTGGGTTTAATTAGAGAATGTACAAGAACCAACACAGGAAAGGCAATATTCTGACTACCTAATTGCATGAAATAATCAATATAATTAACTCTGACTAATCCGAATTGAAACACAAAACAATTTACAATGTTCTTAAAAATCAGCACCAAGGAATAATGCATGAACTTCACCAACTCTGGATCCCTTCCGCTCATTCCTCTTTATACCCAAAAAAAGAAAGAAGAGAGAAGCATGGCACTTTCTAATTGTTATAGAATGTACATGGACACATTTTCATATAGAATATATAGCACAATCATAGATAGAGATATTTAGGGATTTTTTTATTTTGTTTTCCTTTGATAGATTATCTATACACCTACAAATAGCTCTCCTTTTGGATTAATACAATATTGAAGATTGCTCCATTCTCTTTGTATTTTGTTAGAATAGCCGAGGTTTTGTTTTGTTCCTTCTTTTCTTTTCAAATACTAGTGTCGGTCAGCTTAGAAAATTGTCCATAAGTGACTTGGTTGCTCACGTCTGGTACTGGAAGGGTACTTGGAACTTGATATTCCAATCTCACAGCCAACCTAGGGAGGACCACCTCACCCGATCTGTAAGAACCCAGAATCTGGTGGCTGGCAGGGAAGAGTAAGAGGCTCATGCTCTGGCAAACTATTTTCGGCAGCTTCTGCATACAAGGCACGTGGGGGCGTGTGTAACGTCTGAATCAGATCAGATTTTTATTTACAACATCGTCTCATTTCCGGTCAGGTTTTGTGGTCTCTTGTTCAACAGACCTCAGTTGGGTTGATTTCCGAGCATTTCAGGTTCCTTAAACTTTGTTTTCCTTTGGTAAAATCGATTGACATTGTATTTGCTTATTTTGGTGTCAGATTTCTGCTAAAATTTTGGTCGAAGTTTCCTCTGTGAATCTCTTGCTTGATTGATTGTTTACTCTAAGTGAAGAATTAGTCTGATTGGATCAACCGAGCTCTATTAATTCTTGAGCATCTGGAAATTTGTTGGGATATTTCTACTTCGTGGAATTTTGCTGGTTTCACCTCTCAATTTATTTTTGATACAATGAGTATTTAATTGGAACAATGACTGATCATAATCTAGTAACTCAAAGGTCTGAAATTCTTGGTTCTTCTAGTTCATCATCTGACAAAAGGTTTTGGTTTCGGTCGAGGAGTTTGCTAAATTCTCTCAATATCAAAAATCCACTTCAGTTGCTAAGTCCAATAAAGTATGTCTTGTTACCGCTTCAAATAAATGTGTCATTGATTCAGGTGACACAAATCACATGACAGGTAATCCTAATGTCCTTTCAAGCTTTCGACCACACAAAACACCAACGGATCAACTTGTAACAATGTTTGATCTGGAACTGTTAAACCAACCTCCTCTATTACCTTGTCATCTGTGTTAAGTCTACCAAAATTGGCTTTCAATTTGATATCTGTCAGTATACTTACCTGAGACCTTAATTATTATATCTCGTTCTTTCCTGATCATTGTATGTTTCGTGATCTTACAACGAATCATATAATTGGAAAAGGACATGTATATGATGATCTCTACATCATTGATGAATGGGAGTCTCGGTGACTCGGTCTATTGCCTGCTCCAATGTTGTATCTCCATTTGAAGCACATTGTCGATTGGGACATCCTTCTCTACCTTTGTTGAAGAAGCTTTGTCCTAAATTTCAGAATATTTCTTCCTTGGACTATGAGTCATGTTGATTTGTAAAACACCATCGTATCTCGTTAGGTTCAAGGATTAATAATCGAGTTGCATCAGCTTTTGAGTTAGTTCATTTGATTGGGCTGATATTATCATTGGGCAGCTTTGGAATAGATCTTGTGCTACTTGAAAGGAGCTCCTGGCCTTGGCGCTCTGTATAGCGACCACAAACATACTCGTATTGAGTGTTTTGCAAATGCTGATTGGGCTGGATCAAGAATTGATAGAAGATCTACTACTGGCTATTGCGTTTTCTTTGGTGGAAATCTGGTATCTTGGAAGAGTAAGAAACAAACTGTTGTATCTCAATCTAGTGCAGAATCTGAGTATAGAGTTATGGCTCAATCTGCATGTGAAATACTATAGATTCATCACCTTTTAGTTGAGATTGGTTTGATCCCTTTGTCTCCGACAAAACTTTGGTGTGATAATCAGGCTGCTCTACACATTGCCTCAAATCCAGTGTACCATGAACAAACGAAACACATTGAGGTTGACTGTCACTTTGTTCATGAGGAAATTCAAGAGAACATTTTTCTACTGGATATATGAAGACATAAGAGCAATTGGGTGATATGTTCATGAAGGCTTTATATGGAACTCGGGTGGAATATCTTTGTAACACGTTGGGCATGATATATCTATGCTCCAACTTGAGGGGGAGTGTTATAGAATGTACATAGACACATTTTATATAGAATACATAGCAAAATCACATCACAATCATAGATAGAGATATTTAGGGATTTCTGATTTTGTTTTCCTTAGATTATTTGTACACCTACAAATAGCTCTCCTTTTGGATTAATACAATATTGAAGATTGCTCCATTCTCTCTGTGTTTTACACTAATTTTAGTTTATGAATGGGGACAGTGGAACCTTTAAATATCTTTTATATCTTTACTTTCACAACCTTCAAACAAGGCAAGATGGAGGAAAATTCACCTGGTTCAGAGGAAGTAACCACCAAAGTGCAGCTAGACTAGATAGGTTCCTATACTCTATGGAGTGGGAGGAGAAATTCAAAAGCATTAAGCAAAGTATTCTCCCCAGAGCAGGGTCTGATCACAATCCTATCATGTTGGACAGTGGTAACTGGGAATATAGACAACCATATTTCAAATTTGAAAATTGGAGGCTCAAGGTTGATGGCTTCAATAATATGGTGCAGGGGTGGTGGAACAGCTTTGTGGTAGAAGGAAGCCCCGATTACAAGCTTAACTAAAGATGCTTAAACAGAAGCTAAAAGAATGGAGCAAGAAGAATTTTTCTGAACTAGCTCACAGAAAGAACTGCTTACTTGAAGAATTAGCTGAATTAGACAGAATCCAAAATGATAGAATGCTTCAAGAGGAGGAAATGATGATAAGAGTAACAATCCTTGTAGAACTGGAAGTATTGGCCAAACAAGAAGAAGACAAATGGAGACAAAAATCAAGAGTATTGTGGTTGAAACAAGGGGATAAGAACACTAGGTTCTTTCAAAGGCTAGCAACTGCCCACAGGAGATACAACACAATTAACAGACTGGTGGTAAGGGGGGAAGAGACACAGGATCATGTAGAAATTAAAGGAGCCATGATAGACTTCTATGCCAGACTTTACTCAGAATCTGAATCCTGGATACCCTCTTTTGATTTGGTAGGCTGTCCAACAGTCTCTACAGAAGAAAATGAATGGTTACAAAGACCATTTACAGAAGAGGAGTTGCTACTGATCATCAACCAGTGTGATGGGGACAAAGCTCCTGGCCCTGATGGCTTTACTATGGAATTCTTCAAGAAATGCTGGGATATTTTGAAAGAAGACTTGATGCTGAGTAAACAAAATTTCCATCAAAAGAGTGTGTTTGAGAAGTCTTTTAATGCTACATTCATAGCTCTAATCCCTAAGAAACCTGGTGCAGTTGAGCTAAAAAACTTCAGACCTATTAGTCTGATAGGAGGAGTCTATAAAATCATCTCCAAGTTGCTGAATGAGAGAATGAAGACAGTGATGGGGAAATTGGTTGATAAACACCAAATGGCTTTTCTGAGAGGTAGGCAAATAATGGATGCAGCACTGTTGGCTAACGAATTGGTAGACTCCAGGGTAAAACAGAAGAAACCAGGGATTCTATGCAAGCTAGACATTGAGAAAGCCTATGACCATGTCAATTGGAATTTCTTCTTAAAAAATCTTAAAGGCATGGGATTCGGTAACAAGTGGATCGGATGGATCAAATACTGCATCTCAACGGTGAAGTTTTCCCTCCTCATAACTGGAATCACTGAAGGATTTTTCCAGTTTGAGAGAGGTCTTAGACAGGGAGACCCTATGTCCCCTTTCCTATTCTTAATAGCCATGGAGGGGTTGAATCATATGTTCAGGAAGGCAAAAACTAATGGGTGGTTGAGAGGATTTAGTGCATTTGATGGGAGAGGGGAGGAGTTGGAGATCACACATTTGTTCTATGCTGATGATGCTCTCATATTCTGTGAGGCAGAGGAGACACAAATAAGACACATAAGGGCTATACTCACTATTTTTGAGGGCATTTCAGGCCTCCATGTCAACTGGTTGAAGAGTCATCTCTTCCCTATCATCCAAGTTGACAATCTTCTTGAGCTAGCTAAGACATTGGGTTGCCAAGTAGATGCATTACCAACGAAGTATCTGGGACTACCTTTGGGTGCCAAGAACAAAGAGCTGGAAGTGTGGAATGTGGTGTTGGAGAGATGTGAGAAGAAACTAGTCAGATGGAAAAGCCAGTATTTGTCACTAGGTGGCAGGGTAACCCTCATCAAGTCAGTACTGGATGGATTGCCTACTTATATGATGAGCCTATTTCCAATTCCCAAGAACATTGAGAAGAAAATAAATAGGCTAAGGAGATACTTTATTTGGCAAGGCAACAAGGAAAAGAGAGGCTACAACTTGGTAAAATGGGATACTCTCACACTCAGCAGAAACCAAGGTGGCTTAGGACTTAAAAACCTAAGTCTTCAGAACAGTTGTTTGCTCCAAAAATGGCTATGGAGATTCTGTACTGAAGATAGAGCCTTATGGAGGAGATTTATAGCAGGAAAGTATGGTTTACTTAACCAATGGACAACTGAAGAGGTTATGGGCACATTTGGATGCAGTGTCTGGAAGACCATTAGAAGAATATGGCCACATTTTAGAAACAACATATGCATCAGTGTTGGGGATGGAATGAAGACACAGTTCTGGAATGAATTATGGATAGGGGAGGACAGTTTGAGAAACCTATTCCCTCACCTATATACATTGAGTCTACAAAACAATGACACTGGCACAAGTATGGAGTCAAGATGGCTAGAATCTGCTGTTTAGGAGAGCATTTAATGATTGGGAAATCGAGGAGGTTGCTATGTTATTAGGGGTCCTTAATAATTTCCCAGGTACTTCTGATAGTTCTGATAAGCTAGTATGGAAGATACACAACAAAGGGGTCTATACAGTGAAATCATGCCACTGGAAGATGAACCATAATGTCTCACGAACTGAAAGATGGCCCTGGAAACTGCTTTGGAAGGTGAAATGTCCCTTGAAAGTTTCATGTTTGTTTGGCTACTAATCAAGAAGGCATGTCTCACTCATGAGGTCCTACAGAAAAGAGGCATGCAAATCTGCTCAAGGTGCTTTATGTGTGAACAGGAAGCTGAAGTGAACAACCATCTATTCATACACTGCCAAATAGCTACCAGTTTGTGGAATAGGTTTTTATGCATTTTGGGGGTTAGTTGGGTGATGCCAAAGACTACATTGGAGCTTCTGAACAGTTGGCTAGGAGTTGGAAGCAGAGGTAAGAAGGAAGAATGGTGGAAGCTCATCCCATCATGTATCTGGTGGTCCATATGGAAGGAAAGAAACACTAGGTGCTTTGAAGGACAGAAAATTACTTTTCAGAGGATTAAAACAAACTGTATTAGTCTTCTATTTTTTTGGTGTAAACAAGATTTGGTGGGGGGGGGGGGAGAAGTAGCAGAGTTCTTAGGAAACTTGTAATCTGATAAACTGTATGGGGTGGGCCCATCACACTATGGGATGTAAGTTTCCAAATCATCATTTCTTGGATGATGAATTTTTTCTATGAATACAAAGTTACCCTTTTCTCAAAAAAAAAAAAGGCAAGATGGAATCATGTTTAAAATGCTATGTCTATGCTTTCCGATGTTGATCAAGAGAAGAGTTATTACAAAGGATCAAGCTCTCAGATTTTTAGCCTTTGAACTCTTTTTTTTTAAATGGTAGTGTTGTATTCTTCAGGATTAAGGATATGCTGGTGACCTGCAAACAGAGGGGAACAAAAGAAGAGGAAGGAAAAAAAAATACTTACAAGGATCCTAATAATTCTACAATCTGTTCTGTTTCCTCTAGACCTTCCTCTTTACACCAAAAATAAAAGGATACAATACAATCCCATCTAACCTTCTGAATGGAATTGGACCTATCTTCAAAGTTTCTACTATTTCTTTCTTTCCATACTGTCCACCAAATGCAATGTGGAATTATCCTCCACCATGCCTTTTGTCTCTTGCCCCCCCTCTTCTTATCCAACAACTCAACAAGTCTGTAGTATGCTCGTGCATGGTCCAGTTTGTCTTTATGAGACTAAGGAAGATGACCCAAATTTGTGTTGTAAAGTTGCAATGCAAGAATAGATACTGGTTGGTCTCCACTGCGTTCCCGCATAGTGAATACCAAGATACTATAATCTTTCCTTTTCTCCTTAGCATTTCATGTGTCAGACACATGCAAGCCCTTCTAGCAGTGTAGTTAAAGGCACGCTTTAAGCGCGCTTAAGCCCTGAAGCGAGGCTCAAAACGTGTTGTGCGCTTCTCCTCGCTTTATGTGCACTTCAGTGTCATCCTCAAGGTTCTAAGGCAAACTTTTCCTTGCCAATGAGCCTCTTCTGAAGAAGTGACACTAAACAATTGATATTTCACTTTATCATAAAAAAAATTCAATTTATTTGGTCATATATTTGTCATTCATGTTTATAATTATTAGTCTTGGACTTAACATATATGTTTGTATTTTTTCTCCCTTTGCGCCTTTTTTCATTAAAGCCCACACTTTATTTGCGCTTTGCACTTAAGCCCCCACGGACCTTAGAGCTTTTTTGCGCTGTTCGCCTTTGATAACATTGCCTTCTAGCAACCAACCATGTAAAGCATTTTATTTAGTTGGTGCTAAGGTTCTCCATACCTTTCTCCACAAACTCTGCTTAGAGTTGCGTTGCTGGGGACTTTCCATTTTGTGTGCCCTGCTAACCGTGAAAACCTCATCTTTACTATGTGTCCATCTCAAAGAATTAGGAGCATTGGTGATGCCAGAGAATTTTTCTAATAGCTCTAGCCATTTGGCCACTCTCTCCACTTCCCAGTCATTCAAAAACCTTTTGAAGATCAGATCCCACCCTTGTGCTGTCCAACATTCATTGATATTTGCATCTGGATTACTACATAGTAAGAACAGATCTGGATTCTTTCAGAGGAATCTGTTTGTTCCACGCATCTGTCCAAAACTTAGTTCTCCTGCCATCTCCCACTTCAATGTACGTATTAGCTTCAAGTTTTTGCCATAAGTTTCTGATAGTTCTCCAGACCCCCACCCCATAGGCATCAACACTAACATTACTGCACCAAGGATTGTACTCACCATACTTGGATCTGATGATATCCTTCCGTAAGGCTTGCCCCTCTCCATTATACCTCCATAACCACTTCATCAAAAGGCTGTTGTTTTGAACTCTATCGCTCTTAGACATCATATGCTTGTACGAATAGCTTCTGAAGCACTCTACCGGTCAACTGCTATTAGTTTGTTATAGTAGTTCCTCTACAAATTAAAGCATAATATTGTATTTCTCTTAACCTGTTATTAACATTGGCAGATGGCACGAGTGGAGCTTCGTGGAGTAAATACAAAAGATCTTTTTGTGGACAAAATTAGAAAAGCAGTTGCAAGTAAGTTTGTGGTTGTCCAGCTGCTCATAAAACTATAATGTTTGTCACTTTGACATGTTCCACTTTACCTTGGCTTATACCAAGACCAACCCCTTTCTTTTCACTAGATAAAAGATTGTACATTCCTCCTTGGCAGCAAACATTTTCAATTACTTTCCCATTTATTACAAGTTTTAAAGGAGCTGATTTCATAAACTGAAGGTTATGTATAAGGAGTAAATGTCACATGATTTCAGCTTGCTATAAATAATTATTGAGGAAATGGAATATAAACTGTAGTTTACTCAAAAACAGTGTTGTTGAAAGCTCAATTGACGAGCATTTAAGACCTGAAGCTTGGTGTAGCTGAGGTTGGCACTTCACTTTGCTCAGATGGTGCTTAAGTTCAGGTATCAAAGGAGCTAAAGCATGTGTCTGATTGCTTCTGGACTCTGTTCTGAAGAGGGGGACTTCAAATAATAGATATAGCTGGCAAAATGCTATATAGATGTATATGCTAGTGATTGAGAACAGGACACTGGAAATATGTATAACAAACGTAGTTACTAAATTAGAAAGAAACTGAAAGTTACATATTTGCATCCGAAACATAAATTGGTTCATTCTTTTACATGCTCAATTTAGTTTTGAATTTTTCGTCACTTTGGATAAAGGTTATGTATAAGGAGTAGATGCCACATTTTTTTTGAGAAAGAAAAAGATATAAGGAGTAGATGTCACATGATATACCCTTTTCAGCTAGCTATAAATTTTGTTAATGCTAAAGATTGTTTTTCACCTATCAGATTCAAATTAGCTATCTCTATCTTTTTTTTTTTTTTGGAATTAACATATTTGTTATTCTTTCTTTGAAATGATCTCCTCCCTCTCTAGATTTTTTGAGAATAGCAAACCTTTGTACTTATTGAAAATAGTTAACTACAACACCTTTGGGTTTGCTCCTTTTATTGTCATCAGTGACAGATAAATTGACCAAGTGGCACATATGCTAACAAAGAAAAGTATGCACTTAGAAGAAGAGGCTCAATCCTGGAAGTCCATTGAGGATTTTGTCTAAAGAAAATGAATGGATAATATATAGTATTGGCTGTCTTGAATTGACACTAATCAGTATCAATTTGTCACGTCTTTTTTTGGAAATTTTAATAGATGTGAAACAAGGTTCTTGGTTACTGGGTGGCGGTTGGAACAATGATATTTGGGGAGGTGATTTACCAATGGCATCGTGGATTGACAGTATTACTCCTCATAATCCAGTAAGTCATTTTCAT
The DNA here is from genome assembly GCF_019186545.1 of Solanum stenotomum. Lineage (NCBI taxonomy): Eukaryota > Viridiplantae > Streptophyta > Magnoliopsida > Solanales > Solanaceae > Solanum > Solanum stenotomum. Next base: position 7,618,777 of record NC_064291.1, on the reverse strand, counting down.
GAAATTACAGTCTTTTGCTTTAGAATGTACATCAATGTCTTGTTTAAGATTTGGTATTTCACATGCAGGTCTGGTTAACAAGGATGGATGGTCATATGGGCTTAGCTAATACAGTGGCTCTAACGCTTGCTGGAATTTCATGTAACAATGAGAATCCAAAGGGTGGAGCTATTGTTAGAAATAATGATGGGGGTAATTCACTTCTCATCTTCATATATCACTCTGTTTCTTTGTTCAGCTATGCAGATCTTGTTAAATAGCCACTTACTAACGACCATTAGGTAGGTCAATGGAAATATGATCTCACTTGAACCTAGATTATTTTCAGTTCACCTAAAGGTTCCACCTATAAGTGTTAATCAATAAGGGTCACATTTATTTTTTGAATTATACCTAAATCTTAAGGGGTCGTTTGGTTGGGAACAAGTTATCCTAGGATTAGCTATCCTGGGGTTAGCTATCCTGGGATAACTTATCCCACCATGCATATGGGATAACTTATCCCATCACTATAGTATGATATAAATGGTGGGATAAGTTATCCCAAACATGGCAACCAAACAAGATACAAAATTTTTATCCCATCACTATTTTCTTATCCCATCACTATTTATTTTTATCCCTCACACCAAACGACCCCCAAGTCCATTGCTATAAATAAATGCTTATATTTAGGAGAACTTTGGAGGCTCATTTCTGTTGATGACTTGATTCTTTAAAATAAATTAAAATTTTCTACTGAATTTGGACCATTACTTGCAACTGGAATTTGTAGGTGTTGCCTTTCTGTGTTTTCTATGTTTACAAATCACTGAAATGATTCATTTTCTTATTCTGGTTAACCATGTCAAATAGTTTGAAAGGATTTTTGAGTTTGGAATCATTTTTAATAAAGATAATAGTTTATTGAACTGACGGGAACGCACTTTAAGATATTTAGAGAAGTAAAGTATCCCACCCCAAAGCATGAATTTATATAAAGAGCATTCAGTCATCAATAGTGATTGGAATGTCATATTTGCACTTTACAGAAGAGAAAATATTCAACTAATGTGTACAAAAGGTATTTTCAACTCCTTCAAGAGCTCTTGTTTTCCTCACCTATCCTCGTCCTATTGGTCCACATGAGTAGAAAAGAGCTACTTTCCATGCTCTTCTTCTCATAGTTTTGGTAGCCGCAACTCAACTTCAAACATTTTCCACGAGATATAGTATAGCCAGTATGTAATGGAGCACCGAATCAATTAATGATTGACATCCTCTCTCACTTTCTTGACATAAAGCACCATCTGATGTACATTATCCTTCTCAAATTCTGTACTGTTAGGGTGGCTCCAATGGCTCTGTTAAAGTGAATTAAGATATTTAGCTCGGTGTATTAAGAACCCTTATTGAAGAGTAAGGGGATTCCCTGTCTCTCCTTTTAGAATTATGACATAGAAAAACTTAAATGTGATGATTCATTCCTCTGTTTTCCCGTTTCTCATATTCTTTATCCATAAATGATATTGTTTTGTTGGTACAGTAATCCAAGCAACCTGTTGAGCTCTTCCATCTCTAGTCTTGCAGGTTTCTCCTAAAATTCAGAGATTGAAAGCCTTAAAAATAAAAATAAAGTACCCAGATCAACTGCTCCAATTTCAATGAAGTTTGCTAAAATTTGACCTGTTCAAACAAGTTTAGAGAAGATCCTTACTTTATTTGGGTCTTTTACTGCAGAACCTACTGGTCTGTTGATTGATTCTGCTATGAAGCTTGTCCTTTCCCACATCCCAGAAGCCACTGTTTACGAAAGGAGGGAAGCTCTTAAGAGAGCTAGCAATCATGCATTAAAGAGGGGTGTGACAACAGTTGTGGATTTTGGCAGATATTTTCCAGGGGCTTCACCTGAGCACTCGTGGGAGGACTTTTCAGGTTTCAGTTCCTACACGATATAAGATGGAATAAAATCAATTTACTCTCCTTTTTAGGAATACTATGGTATGGTTATTTTTACTAGAAAGGTCAATGCCTCTTTATACTTATATACGGAACTTTAAACATTCCAAAGATAAATTACTCGATCATCAGAGATGAAATAAGCAAATTGGATCTGGTTTCTAGCTTTTCAACTAGGATATAGAAGTTTGTCTATTGAACATGTAAAACAACAAAGCTCAACAACTAAAGTTTCTCTTAATTCTCTTTCACTACCCGAGGTATCGCAATGGACCAGGTTTTTGAGGGATTGCTCCATAACACAGCAGGGTCGAGGTAATGGGGGACTAAGTTGATGTTAAGCATCCGCAGGCCTCATCATTGAAACCTGACCAAAGGAAATTTTTCCAGTAAAATATAACTGTGTATGCCATGAGTGTATTGCTTAGTTTCTTGGCAAGATGTTATTAAGATGATGAAAGAAGTGTGGGAACTAAACCAGTTAGTGGAAATTTTATCACATTTACAGAGAAATAAAGGAAATAAAACATTTCTGCTAATATGCAGATTAATTAAGGTCTAAGGTAAAACTGCAATGACATCTATTCCAATATATCCCTCCCTCCCCCTGGTTTTCTTGCTTTCTCACTCTTTTGGTGGAAATTGAAAGTTAGGATTCCTCAAAAAATAATTAGAAACTGCATCTACTTATTGGAGGGGAAGGGGAGTCTGAAAGGGGCCGTGGGATGAGAATGAGAAGCCCCAAAGAAACAGTTCGGGGCTGGGTGGTCGAATGCTTAACACTGAAGATCTGCCTCAACTGCCTCTCTATCTGGCATGCTCATTTAGTTATTCTTCTAGCTACGGGTGGAACATTTATGTAGTCATTAGCTTAGTAACACTTCGCTTATAATTGCAGATGTATATAAATGGGCAGATTTATCAGGAAATATGACGACCAGAGTTTGCTTATTCTTTCCAATGGAGACATGGTCGCGGTTAGTGGTATGTCATGATTAACAAAGCTTTACTTTTAGAGTTTTTCCTTCATATGAAGATCTGATTTTTTGACAAACCAGTCAACATTAACTCATACGCTGCCCTTCAGAATATGTAAAAGTGAAAAGGGTCAAATTTTCCCCTCTACTATGCGAAAAGGATTAATTTACCCTCCATTATATTATCAGTCCAAAAATACCCCCACCGTTACTTAAATGATTCAAATATACCCCTTCTTTGTTAGGGCTTTCCCAGGTGGAATCCAATCCTATGTGGCAGTGACATTTTGATGAGGTGGATGCCACATGGCATGCCACCTAGCACCCCTACCCAGTTTCCCCTCCACTTGTTCTTCCACCGCTAGAACTTTCTTCCTCGTACTGTTAAGAATGGATCTTGGTCCTAACCAAATCCCAAAAGCTAGCTCATGAATAGTGTTGGACCTTATTAATATTCTATGGTCATTCTTATTCTTGCTGATATTAAAGTTAGTGGATTATGTTGCATTTCTCATTAAATGGATTCTTACTAAGCTTGATCTTTTAAATCTTGTACTGGTATCCAGGATCTTATGAGCAAGTCAGGCCGCGTGCTGAGCCAATGGATTTATTTGGGCGGTGTCAAGGCTTTTGCTGATGGATCTGTAGGATCTAACAGTGCATTATTTCATGAGGTAAGAATAAGATGCTTTCTGATTTTGAAGAGCCTCTTCGAACCAAAAACTTCTCTCAATTCTCTTTTGTGAGTTCTGTCTTCTCGATGCCTTGTTGGACATAGGTGACCTGCTTGTTTGACGAGTACTTTTCTGAATATCTGTTCCATTTTCATTCTGCATGAGCGTATCAAAGTAACAGGGCCCATTGTGCTGCAGTCAGACTTCGTTGTATTTAGTGTTCTGATATTTTTCATGTGTCTTGTAGCCATATGCTGATGATCCAAACAATAATGGGTTACAAGTGGTGGATCTGGATGGTCTATACAACATGACTCTTTCTTCAGATAAATTTGGCCTTCAGGTCTTTAGCTCATTTTATCTTTATCTGCCATTTCAACTCTTTCGAAGTTGCAAAATTGGGGCTGATATTTACATTTCAGGTCAGCATCCATGCTATAGGTGACAGAGCTAATGACTTGATATTGGATATGTATGCTTCTTTGCCGTCTGAGAAACAAATTAGAGACCGACGATATAGGGTATATCTAATTGCTCTAAAGAGTAGAGATTCATCAATCAAATAAAACTCTACTTGTGAGGTCTGTTGTTTCTTCGAGGAGTAGAATTTCAAGTAATCTCTTAATGTTGCAACTTACTACTTCACAGATTGAGCATGCTCAACATTTGGCTCCAGGAACAGTAGCTCGTTTTGGTGAACAATCTGTAATTGCTTCAGTGCAGGTTATTTTTTAGATGGTTGTTCTTTCTCATTCTTTCCTGTTGAGATGTGTTGATAATATATTATAACAAAATCCAAATGAACAGCCAGATCACTTATTAGATGATGCTGATTCTGCAACTAAAAAACTTGGTTCTGAAAGGGCAGAAAGAGGATCTTATCTGTTCAAGTCACTCCTGACAAACAATGCACAATTGGCATTCGGCTCAGATTGGCCAGTATGTAATTTCTGGATTTCATCTGTTTATGTTTCTTTCAGTAATTCAGTACTCAATTTCTTGTTAGTTACTGTTATGTCGTGTATTTTGTTGCTGTCCCCTTTCAGGTAGCAGACATTAATCCATTGAAAAGCATAAGGACATCGATGAAGAGAATACCTCCTGCTTGGGAAAAGGCTTGGATTCCATCAGAGTGCTTGTGTCTTGAAGATGCGCTAAAAGCGTAAGTAGTGGTGTTATTCTGTTCCAACTCTTATCTGCTCATTAAGATAATACTTTATGTAGCAAATCTATCATGTTTTTTCTCTGAGCCTGGAACTCATTTGAGCAGGACTAGTGAGAAGCCACTTTAACTGATCAACAGGGAGAAAATCAATATCATAGTGAACTAACTAATCTGCTACTATAGTTCAGCTCTCTGGTCCTTTGAAATTAATTTGACGTTTGCAATGACTAGTGGTAACAATTAGTTACAGCTAAGGTTTCATTTCATAAAAGGTACACAGTGATAAGATATAAATCTTCATAGAGGCTACAGTAGTCAGTTGAGCCAATGACACGTGCTGGACCGAGTATGTGTTAAATTGTTACTTCGAAATCAAAGTGCAATTCACTTTTTGTAACCAAGGGTGTGTCTTAATCGTTAATGAAGTGGGTTCAAACCTAAACTACTACTGAAATTCAAATCCAATAGAGATTAAAAAAAAACACTAGATAATTTCTTCCCATCATCATAAACCTTAGTGGGCAGAGTTACCCGGCACCTAATGTTAGTGGGAGGTAGCTAGTACCTGGTGAAATAGTTGAGGTGCGTGCAAGCTGGCCCCGACACGAATCATTAACCAAAAAAAGAAACAGAATAGTTGCAATTTATTTACTCTTTCCCACCAAAATTAACCATGTCTTCCGATATTTCCTTTTTCAATCTTTATCTGGTGAACAAAGTCGGTGTAACTGAAAGAACTTGGATCCATCATGAGGTTCATTATGTCCTTGAGTTGTACTTTTTTTCAAAAACATGCCTCTTGAAATTCTGTTACCTATCTCTACCTCCCAAGGTAGGGGGTAACGTCTGTGTACACTTTATTCTCCCCATATCCTACTTGTGGGTTTACATTGGGTATGTTGTTTTTACCTAATCCTAGCTTATATTTCTCTGGCAGGTACACCATTTCAGCTGCTCATGCATGTTTTCTTGATAAATATGTTGGTTCATTGTCTCCGGGAAAATATGCAGATTTTGTGGTTTTGTCAACGAATTCATGGGAAGACTTTGCAACTGAAGCTAATGCTGATGTTGAGGCAACATATGTTGGTGGTTCTAAGGCTTACTCCATAAAACCTGAAGATAAAAATGAATAGCACATACAAGTTCCGGCCAGGATGATTGAGAAAGATTCAACCAATTTGAACTGCGACGACAATTATGCTGTATTTGGATACATAAAATGGAAACTGTTGTGCCAGCCAACAAGCGTGATATGCTAACTGAACTTGGCTGGCTTCACTTTTATAACGAGTCTTGAAACTGTTATAAAGGAATGTGTAAATTTTATTAGTGAAATTGTGTAACTTTGCTGTACTGGAATGCAAATGTTTTAAATCTGTATATGCTTCATATATCCATAAAACTACACATTCACATGTTACTAAAATAACTATGTACTATATACATTTAATATACATTAAAAATATATGTATAAAAATGTTTACATATTGATACTTCTTTATTTTATTTTTAAAAAAAATCTTGAACTTTGTGCCTAATGATATACCTTTATATAAATTGAAACAGAGGGATTACTAATGTTTAAAAATGATATTTATGTATTATTTTATGCAAATAGTAGTTATACATGATTAGTTATTACACTTTCTATCCTACATAAAATAATACATAGATTTGTTCATAACTTGTACATGTATTAGTTATGTAGATTTCTAAATTTTCAACCAAACGGCGTACTAATTCTATATATGAATAACTTATTTCTTATATGTCGTCTACTAAAACTCATATCAATTACACAAAATTAATACATAAATAATTTATTTTTTATCTAGCTATGAAACAACCATAAATGTTAATTTTATATTATAGAAGTTCAATAAATTAGTAAGGTGGGTTGAAGCAAAATTAAGTGACTAGTCACTTCCCATCACTCAATTGAAGAGTGAGAAAAAGTAGTCCTATGCATATACTAGTATTTTAATGGAATCAATTATAAGTGAATTATTGAAACATAACTCAAGCCCCACCATATCCCTCTTACAAATTGAGCAACAATATGTCTTTATCACCTTTTTATTTGTCCCCCTTTCATTTTCTTCCACGTTTAATTAGTCTTTCATTTTGTCTTTTACCCTTATGGTGGAGGATCAACATCTAATCAAGTTTGGAGTTGATTAACAATAATAATAATTATTATGCTTCAGCGTCAAATAAATTGAGATCGACTACATGAATTTATATTTATTTAAATTTAAGTTCATATCATCATCCTCATCATATAATAAATAAAATAAAATTTAAAATACGTTAAAAATATACTCCCTCTATTCAAATATTTCTTGAAAAAATAAATGAATTTCTCTCTTATTTTTTATGTTCGGTAAAATAGTAAAAAAAAATTCTATTTCAAAATATTTATATATAATTTAAGGTAGGGGCGTGGTTGTGTGGAGATAAGATGTGTTCAATAGTGATGACAAGACAATCAATATCAAATATAGCTATCAAACTTGTTATTCCATAATTCTATTACTAGAAAAGTCATATTACTTATTTTTTTGAAAAAATATTTTTTAAAACTTGGACCCCACAAACAAACACAAACACTTTCTGCAAGCATTTTTTTTAAAAATCATTAATGTAACTAGAGAATAAAGAATGAGATAACGATTGAGGTAAAATCTGCGATTCTGTGAATTTGTATTAGGTATAGTAAAAATAAATGGAAAATGAGAGAACATGAAAAAAGGGAATATGAAGTGTTCCTTTTTATGTTTTAGTGAAAACATTTCTCCCCTCATTGGTGGTGGAAAGAAAAGTTAAAGTATTTAAACAAGTAAACACTTTTATTTGTTGTTCAAAGGGTTGAAAAGAGGACCCGTCGTCGTCGCTCGACTACGGAAAATGATCGAAAGAGAGTTCAGTTTCTTTCCCAAATTTATTTAAATTTCCTGCTCTCCCGTTGCGTGGTTTGCTGATATCGTTATATTCGATGGACTCGATTTTCTTCTTTTCAATATTATTTATGTTTTAGTTGTATATTCTATTTTCATTACTAATTTTTGAACTTATTGCTTTTGAAAACATGCTTTAAACTTTATTATTTCTTACAAATATGTTATAAATAATAAAGATTAAATAACCATCATAAACTTGTTTAAAAGATATTTTATATTATTGAAGTCAACATCTTATAAACATGTTTGACAATTTCAACTTACAAGTTGACTGCAGCCACTATATTGGCTGTGGGGAATACATCTCCCCAACTTTAAGGCAGCTTTTGTGATCGTAGACCATTTCAACGTGATCTGCTCATGACAATGATCATAATAATAATAATAATAATTTAGTAAAAAAAAAAAATCAGTATTATTTTAAATTGCTCAAATTTGTCATTTTCTTATACTTTCGATCCATTCATGCGTTAGAGTATGTTTGAAATTGTACCCTTGTGACAAACTGTAAAAGAAGAAAATAAGAGATATTTTTTGTTTAATTTTGTCTGTGGAGGGATGAGATGTTTTTTTTTTTTAATAGATGAGGCTATTGTTTTCTTACTTAGAGGTCTCAGGTTTAAATCTTGAATATGAAAAAATATTGATAGGGAGATCCTTCTCCAAATAGAGCCCTAGTCGGCTGAAATCTAGACCAGTCAAGCTTCAACACGGAAATCAACTATTGAATGACAAATAAAATAAAATAAATAGATTGTTGAAAACCTTATTAGTAAAGAAAGATGGATTTTCAGGCATCTCATAAGAATATATTTTTACTATTAGGCATTATACATAAATTTAATTTGACTTTAACTTATATCTATATATTTGAATTTTAGGTGTGTACATGTGAACACTTAAATTTATATATAAAATTATACAAATAGACACATGCACCCTACATTATATGCGTTAAAAGAACACGTTTATGTATTATATTTTTTTTTAAGTATTTAACCATTTTTACAAGATATCGGTAAAATGTAACACAAAACTGATAAAAATAAAATAAAATCCTTAATTTTCATTCTTTGTATACTAAAAGAAATAAAAAAAAATGTTGGATCACACAAAAAAACAAAAAAGAAAACAAGTGGACTATTGAGGCCATACACATCAGCAGTATAACTTATTTTTCGCAAAAACTGTGTGGATGTTTGTACCTGAAAAAATTTCAGTTCAAACCCATTCCTTTTTCCTCCATTGTAACGCACTTCTCTCTTATCTATCTGAGAATTTCATTCTCAATTATCGATTCACAATTTCAGTTCTTTCGCAACAAAATTATCAAAATATATCTCTCAGCATTTCTTCTAATTGTGATGAAATTATTCTAGTTTTGATTCTGAAAGTTTATCTGTGTTAAAGTTGATTTTTTGATGAACGATAAAATGGATATGAAAAAGCGATTAACACGAGGAATATCTAGGCAATTTTCAACAGGTTCATTGAGAATGAGTGGAAAATTCAGTTTCAAAAGGCAAAATTCAATGGATCCAAGGAATAATAATATGCGGTTTAGTTTTGGTAGGCAATCGTCTCTCGATCCGATACGGAGGTGTCCGTCGTTTGAGAATGAGACGATTGCTGTACCGGATAATTTGGATTCGACGATGCAGCTGTTGTTTATGGCGTGTAAAGGTGATGTGAATGGAGTGAAGGATTTGTTGGATGAAGATGTTGATGTTAATAGTATTGATTTAGATGGAAGGACTGCTTTGCATATTGCTGCTTGTGAAGGACATGTAGAGGTTGCTAAGCTTTTGTTGAGTAGGAAGGCTAATATTGATGCTCGTGATCGATGGGGAGGCACGGTAAATGTTTTAATTTTTTTTGCAATTTTTTGGCTCATAAAGTTGTATATGTATGAGATATTGTGTTTGGTATGATGAAAAGCGTTATTGAATCTTACCTTGAATTATGTAAAATGTTTTGTGAAAATAGAGCTTTGCCGTAGCAGGTAAAGTTAATTTCATACGACTTGGAGGTCAGGGGTTCAAGCTGTGAAAACAATCTATTGTAGAAATTGATGTGACTAGGAACAGGGGTTCGAACTGTGAAAACAACCTATTGTAGAAATGTAGGGGAAATCCTTGAGATATCTTATTATGAGAATATTTTCTTATTGTTCGTTTGCTATTATTCTCTTTGATATGTGAATAAATGAAATCAAGTAAATGTGGTGAGATTGTAATTCTAATTTCACAGAGGGAAAATAGGCCAGGTGGGAGCTGGAACTAAAGTTTCAATTCTGAAGAAACTTTAGCTAAGTTTTTGGATAGACTGTGAAAATATTGTGAGTGAAAGTGTTTTGTATGGAAAAGAATTCTGCTACGAATTTCTTCTGTAATTTGTGAAAAATCATGCAAAGGACTACAGAAAGAAGAAAATATTAGTGACAGAAGATGAGAAAGAGCTTATGTAGGTCTCATAGAATAAAAAAATTGTTCAAATGGCTTCGGCGAGTCTAACTTGAGGTCGAAAAATGCAGACCTTTGACATTTACAGACTATGTATCTCCTTAATTTTCTAATTTTATTCATCTTTTTGCATTTGGGAAATAGTATTTATGAGGCCCAAGTGCATCCTTGAACTTCCTTATTATTATGGCAGGCAGCAGCTGACGCGAAATACTATGGAAATAATGAAGTTTATAATATCTTAAAGGCCCGGGGGGCCAAAGTCCCGGTAAGTGGGAAGATAATTTTCTAATTAAAGTGAGATTTATGATTTATGGGGCTGAGTATTTGTCACGTTGTTAGAAACTCAGAAACACACCAATGACTGTTGCAAATCCTCGAGAAGTTCCAGAATATGAACTAAATCCACTGGAGCTTCAAATCCGAAAAAGGGATGGAATTTCGAAGGTAAGGCCTTTCTTTGATTTCAAAATAAGCATTTGGATGTTTCAATTTTGAGAAATGATGAAAGCATTAAATGGCACCAGCATAAGCAAAATTCAAAAGTTATAATGGTTATCTCTTTGATTTTAACTAGGAAAACTATACACTTTGAAGAACTTATATTCAAATGTCATCATAATTCACTTGGAAAAAAGTTAAGATCAACAAAAATCATCATTACCTCATAGGAGGCCTAACCTCAAATTTCTAACTTCTGCAAACTTTTGAACGTTTTATTCCCTTCTTTTCTTCCTGCAGAAAGCCATGAGACATCTGCACTGACTTGCCTCTCATGCAATTTGTGCTTGATTTTGCATTGTTAATTTTTCAATCTTCTCTTAACAACTTTGCTGAAACTCCTTTGCCTTTCAACAGGGTTCGTATCAAGTTGCTAAATGGAATGGGACAAAAGTTTCTGTCAAGATACTTGACAAGGATAGTTATGCAGACCCTGAAATTATGTATGTTGTCAACTTATTTTCTGCTAATCTCCTGATTCACTACCATAATGCACATTTCTATTATTGATTTGGAAATAAGCTTACCAAAGGGATATGCATATTTTGGGCTTCAGCTAGTTACCATGTTGTCTGATTCTCTGTGACTAGCAAAGCTTTGGCATGATACATTAATTTGGATATTAAATTAGTTGTGCAGCTTTGGCGGATGATTTATGCAGCTTCGGTTGGCTTGTCATATGTTGAAACCATTATTTTCTATTTTTCTTCACTTCCACTTGGGCATATTTCATATATCCCTTGTAGACTTGTTTGCTTGTTATGTAGTGAAGCCTAGGCTGTTTATACAAATTTTGAGGCTCATCGTTTGGATGAATCAGGCTGAGAAAACTAGGAAAAGTTTTCTAGTGTTAGTCAACAACTAATTTCCCAACGAAAGAAATCAGGACATATTGGAGTGCTTTCATGTTTGATTAAGCAGGATGTCCCACTAAGTTGTGTTCTGTTATATTACAGTCTTGTGAGCATCTTGATCACATCATTATGTGTGCTTACATACAACTCTAACCTTTGTTTACAGATTGTAGATAGTTCTTGTGTTTTTTACGCAAGGTAGATTGTGAACATGGTATTGAGATGGCTCTAATAGGTGCCTTAATCAAGTTCTCATTAGAAAACCAAATCCCTGAAGCAGCTGGAAATACGTTTGTCAAAAATATTGAAGTGTATATCCTTCTGATCATCAGGTCACACTGCTTCATGTGAATAGCAACTTCAACAGTCTATATACATGAATCTGATCCTTTGAGCATTTAAAATAAGATAGAAAGATGAAAATATGCATCTCAAAAGGAAATTCAGCCTTCTAGGTAAAATACTCTTTATATTCACATGTTTCCAAGATGCTGGCAGATTGAGTTGACGATGGATCTGGATCTTTGATTTGTAGTAATATGGAATAAGTTGAGGATCACACTTCGTCATTCTGGAGTCCTTTTTGTTAGGCACTTTTCAAGTTTCATACAACCATTTCTCTAAAACCAACATTTTTTAAACAATTGTACAAGCTTCTTTGTAATTTTCTAATCCCTAGTTAAGGAGGCTGGGATTCCTCTACCTCGGTTTGTAGCATAATACATAATAAGTTGATTCTCTCATCTGTTATTTGTGATAGCCACCTTATGCAGTTTACCTCGTTTCATGCTAACCTTTCTCTGAAATTCAAACTTAGGATGCATAAAGCCCAGCTTCTTTTCAGGGTTCATTGTAAGAAAAACTGGTAGCTCTATCCTTTTTCTGGTGTCTTTCTAAATCAAGAAAAACTTATAATCTTCACTCTTGTGTGATTGCCACAAATTTCACTCAGACATTGAAGTGATTCTGGGGAGATGCTTTATTTCCAAGTGTCTTGATTCATGAGAGGACAGACCCTAAGTTTTACTTCAGCATTATTAGATCTTTTAGATCATCTTCTGAAGTGTTTCTTGGTCTAAATGATAGAACCAGTTTTTGTTATTATGTTCGTTTAGTTTCTCATTTGAACAAATTATTTTCAAGTTGTTATTTAAGATTGTCAAAATCTTATTGTTTACCTAACTGTTTCTATTCTTGATGTTAAGGTCGCCTTAATTCCATTTCCTTCACATGCAGAAATGCTTTTAAGCATGAATTAACTTTGTTGGAAAGAGTACGGCATCCTAATGTGGTTCAATTTGTTGGAGCTGTTACACAAAATATACCAATGATGATAGTAATAGAGTATCATCCGAGGGTAAGTTCTCTCTATTTCTCTATCTCACACTGCTCCGCATAAAATCCCTTCTTCACTCTATCCACCTACACACTATATTGTGAATATTGTATGTTATTATGCATACATTAATATTGAAAAATATTCAATCAGCTCTTACATCAAATGTGCAATCAATTTTGTGCTGTGATTTCTCTCCTGGTGTAATTTCATTCTTATCGATTTTATGCGCTGTACTTCTTGTTCTTGGCTTAGCTTTCCAATGGGTATTTCATTCATGTATTGTTGATTTTCAGGGTGACCTTGGTAGCTATCTTCAGAAGAAGGGACGTCTATCTCCTTCTAAGGTTCTAAGATTTGCTCTGGATATTGCCAGGCAAGTCTGGTCCCTTTCCTACGCACTGAAAAAATAATTCTATTAGTACATCTGAGATATTTTATTTTTATGCTGATAAGATGTTCTAATTTCTTTGGTTGCATCCTGTTTCCGTCATATGATCTTATTTTCAGGGGCATGAATTATCTTCATGAATGTAAACCGGACCCAATCATCCATTGTCTTTTAATGCCAAAGTAAGAAAACTAAAATGCTTTATGATTCTCATATATTAAATGACCATTTCTAGTGTACTCGTGTCACGTATCTACTTCTTTTAATGTTTGTAATTTTTGTAAGGTGCCAGAAATATTTTGCAGGACAATGGTGGTTTATTGAAAGTTGCGGGATTTGGTTTGATTAGATTGTCAAACATTTCACCTGACAAAGCAAAGTCGCTGCAACCTCAAGCCATTGACCGTGCAAGTAAATACTTTAATTTGAGCTCATATAGTTAAATTACAATACTCCTTATAAAAGGCAGAAAAAGAGCCTTCTAGTTTGATACTAGTGTCCACTTTAAAAACTTCAGGGGATGGACTTAAAGGTATTCTAATTTCATGACTGAAGGAATTGTAACTACAATAACTGCACTCTCTTTCTTGTTACTTGTAGGTACCTATATAGCACCTGAGATTTATAAAGACGAAATATTCGATAGAAGTGTGGATGTATATGCTTTTGGAGTTTTACTTTATGAGGTACAGATTCAGTTTCAGATAATTTAACTTATGGCTGCCTTTTGTTTTACTACATAATTCTCTTAGCTAACTAGAACATCCGTATTATGAACTAGCATTTGAACATTCTTCTTATCTTCTATGTTTTTCTTTTTTAGAAAAAAAAAATTCTAGTCAATTTTGACTGCCAAATACAAAGTGTTGTAGGTTTCCTTCTTTTTCTCCCACTTTGCTGGAACACTTCATGATATGAATGATCTTGCTGTGCTTCATATGCTAACTCTTTTTTTTTCTTTTTAATCTTTTGGGGCATTTTCTTGAATCAGTCTTCCTCAAATGTTTTTCAGCTCTTATCTTGCGCAGTATACGATTTTGTTTACTGTTGAATTTTGGCTAACTTTGTTGGGTTTAGATGATGGAGGGATCACCACCTTTTCATCCCAAGTCACCTGAAGAGGCTGCTAGATTGATGTGCAAAGAGGGTAAAAGACCATCATTCAAGTCAAAATCTAAGTATCCGCCGGACCTTAGAGAGTGAGCACTGCGATTCATTTTAATTTTCAATACTTGGATGCAATCTATTCTTTTGCCGTTCGTATGCAGTTATAGAGTAGAAACATGCTACTAAATATAGCAGATGCTCCATGTCATACTCCTAATCATTCTAATGGATATGACTTCTTTTGTGAAAGGTTTGCAAAAAAGGATTGTTGTTTGCTGTTTCACTTTACAGAAGTAATGTGTGATTTTCTTTGGCTTCTGCTATCTGGCTGCTTAGTCCAGCATTGTGTTGTCGTTTTACTTTAAACTTGCATTCTTCAATTCGATGTTCTTTTCCTACCAGAGATCTTGGGCATTTCTAAGTGGACAATGATATATTCTCCTGTGTCCATCCATCTGATGATAAAATATTCAACTGTACAGTGTGCATTACCTTATTTTAGATTTCCTTATATTTTACTGATCTTAAAGAATATAACAAACCGATTTTGCACAGTCAGGCTGCCTCCCCCCACCATCATCTGGCAAGGCTCTGTCTCTCTAATATTCTTTTGTTGATCTTATTGCTTAAGGATAAGTTCAGTGGCGATTTTCATGTTCCGTTGACAAAATTTGCTGAATGTCTAGGTTGATTGAAGAATGTTGGAATCCAGATTCTTTTATACGGCCAACATTTTCGGAGATCATTGTGCGCATGAATAAAATTGTTGCAAACTGTTCAAAACACGGATGGTTGAAAGATACTCTAAAGCTTCCCTGGTAATGCTTCCACTGCACTATTTTTGCATATTTTGGATCCTTTTTCAGTTGTTACAATATTCAAAGGTCCTTGGACCAAGAAGAAAAGATTCAGCACAGTAGATAACTTCTACAAGAACTAAAATAGCTTCTACACAACGTTTCAAGCATTATGATTTGTACATTATCATGCACTCTGTTTTAATCTCATTTAGTTGTAACAGCATATCCATGTGCAAAGCATAACTAACTTCAGTGGCGATAACTAAGCTCTATAACTAGTTTGTGAAGCTGTAGATTAAAGTAGCTTTTAACTTTCAAGAAACCTGACAACATAAAGTTCGTTTTGGTAGTTGGAATGTGTGATAATCTCATCTAAAAGTATAAGCTATTAAAGAAAGCACACTTATATGTCCTTAATTATGTCTCCAACATGCCCAGTCATGTGGCCAAGCTTGTAGAGTTTTTTTGTAATAATGGATGACGGTAAGACTCGAACCCAAGACCTTTGTCTGCTCTTGATACTCTGCTGAAAGCTTCAAAATACCCCCAAAGAGTTCAACAAGATATACCATGTTGAAAGCTCTAAGCTGTAAGTAAAGAATAACTTAGGTACATGTGGAAGATTTAGCAATAGTTGTATGGAAGAAATCTAGTAAACTAGAGAGAGTAGATATACCGTCTTGTGACGAGACAATAAAAGTAGATTACAAGATTTGTTTTCCATCATAGGGACCATACCTTAGATGAATTTCTTGATGCAGGTTATAGAGTGAAGCAAACTACATTGACCATGGACAAAGCTTAAGATCTGGAGAAGAAAATTGACACAAGATTCTTGTGACTATTCGATATAATTATGTGGATGTGTGGCAGATTATGATATCATACTAAGCCTTATGCTGTCTTTTGCAAGAATCGTCGTCCATCGTGTTGTTGGACCAAATAAAAGGAAGAAAGAAGGGTGTGAGTGATTGGGATGAGAATTGAAACTTCATGCACTGTGCTTCTCTAGTTTTGAGTAAAGCTAGAACTAGAGAAGTTCCTTTCTTAGAGTCTGTTTATAAGGTGAAGAAACAACTTGTATCTTGTTGTTTAAGGAAAAGAGGAAGAATAATATACTTTTATTTTTCTTGTTTGATATGTTAATCAAACTATCGAGAATTCATTCTGCAACTATTGTATAAATGCATCCCTTATCGCCTTTTCTGTTAACCATCCATAGTAACGAACTTGCAAAATGAATATGTTTATCATAAAGAGATTTTTCGTTTCTGACCATACTTCACATGTTACCTATACATACAAAACCAAAAAAGTGAGCAATTACTGATCTGACTTTTACTGTTTTGTTCATTTTTTTCTCAACCTATGTTTTTCTTCACTTCAATAAATTTGTGATAATTACAGTCCTAACCACTCCGACCAACTAGTTTATAAATTATGTACAAATTATATAGATTGTATATATTTTATACTAAATATACCTTTGTAAGTTTGTGTTTTGCACAAAAAGATAAATTTTAATTAAAGAGTAAAATATTTATATTGTCTTAAACAAACCAGCATCAATAATCTAGTGGTAGAAAATGTATCCCCCAGATATACATACATCATAATCAATTAAAGGTATCGTGATTTATCCCCGTCTTCGTTCTAGAGTCTATAAAAGTATGTTTCCCATCTTCATTTGTCTCTTCTACTAGCACTTTACCGTTCTCATTTTGATACACTTCTAATTTTGAGTATAATGCATATCTAGACACTCTTAACTTGTTCACTGTGTCAATTGAACATTTCAACTGATAAAATAATGATTCATGAAATGTTTAGTTGCTAACTGAAATCAAATTGAGATGTCTAAATGTGTACTCTTAAAGTTAAAGTCTTTACCTGACCAAATTTAAATATCTCTTTATGGTACTATGCCATTGTTATCTAGCTAATTTGGTGTATCAGTTATATTGATGCAAAATGTTGATATTATGAACTTGTCAGAGTTGACCTTTTTCTTAGCTTAATCAAATTATTAATTAACGGGAAAATTGTATAAAATAACAAACTATTGATTCAAATTAAATATTGTAACCACAGTTTCATTTAATTGTAATCGCAGCAAACACTTGACATTCGCCTCTCTCCCCAGAGAATCTCGTTCGCCACTCTCCCTGATCTCGCTCGCTACTCTCCCTCGCCTCTCTCACTTTATACAAACATAAATGTATAAATTGTGTTTGTGTTTGTATAAAGTAAGAGAAAATTGTATATGCAAATACAAATACATATATTTTCGTCCTATACACTTATAATTATACAAATACAGATCTTCCCCTACCAGTTCTCTTTTGCCTTTCTCTCTTTCTCGCTGTATACAAACACAAATTATACAAATTATAATGTATAACATTATAATTTGTGTTGTGTAAAGCGAGAGAGAGAGAGAGAGATTTGATATACAAATGTTTTATTTCGATTCAATTGTATACAAATTCAAATTTTATGCAGATATACAAACACAATCATTGATACATATACATACTAGTTATATATATACAATCATTTTTTTTTTCATATACAAACGAATGCCTCTTTGCGATTTACACAAATCTGATTGTCACCCCCCGAGTCTACCCCTGGATGCAGACACGTGACCTAGGATCACGAGTAACCCCAAGCTAACCCTGCTGGCATAACATGAGCATACTAATAGTAAATTGAAGCAATAAATACTGTGTGGAAGCTAATCATGAGATAAATCTGAAATGATGGGGAATACCCATGTACTAAATCTGAATAAAGAAATCTGAGCGTTCAACAACAAATGAAATATCAAACTTGAACACTAAGTTGAATATAAACTATGTCTGAATATAGTCTCTAACTGACTAGAAGTGCAGGGACATGCCCCAGCTAAATCTAGCAAAAACTATAATGTATAATCTGATTTTCACCCCCCGAGTCTACCCTTGGATGCAGACACGGGACCTAGGATCACGAGTAACCCCAAGCTAACCCTGCTGGCATAACATGAGCATACTAATAGTAAATTGAAGCAATAAATACTGTGCGGAAGCTAATCATGAGATAAATCTGAAATGATGTGGAATACCCATATACTAAATCTGAATAAAGAAATCTGAGCGTTCAACAACAAATGAAATATCAAACTCGAACACTAAGCTGAATATAAACTATGTCTGAATATAGTCTCTAATTGACTAGAAGTGCAGGGACATGCCCCAGCTAAATCTAGCAAAAACTGAAACTAAAGACTAAAAGCATAAAAGACATCATGTCACTCGTCCTCGAAGAATGAGGACTCACCACCGATGTTGCTGAAATGGAGATTGAGAACCGATCTATGCGTGATCTGACTGCTGAGGACCTGAACCTACATCATGAGAAGATGTAGCGCAGAATATGCGTCAGTACTTGAAAGGTACTGAGTATGTAGGATAGAGTAAAGCTGAATAAAATCATAACTGAACCAAAGCATATATTGAGCAATGATATGATACAAACATGATACTAAACTGAGAATACTGAACATGAAATAACTGAATGCAATGACCAAATTAATAACATGCTGAGACTGAATATTGAACTGTACAGATAACATGGTTAATGCATTAGAGTCTGACTGAGCTGTGGGAGCTACCAATAACCGACATAAAACCACGTGAGCTAAACGTGGAGTCCGATGTATATGCCCCATCGAGAGGACCCATTAAACCTTGCCAGGGGTAAAAAGGCATGACTGACGTGATCACTAAAATGATGCCCACAAAGGGAACTTACAACCTACGGGGGAACGTAGTTATGGGACTATGAGGGTGACTGACCCTAGTCCAACTTGGTATTACGTTTCTCCCAATTAGCAAGTTATGACTGAAATTCTGTAATATATTGGATAGCTCAAAATACCGACATGCTAACTGAGAATGCAACATTAATATACTGATAGTGACACATTTAAAAACTGAGGCATGTATATCTGAAATAACTGAAATATTTGACCTAGCATGTGTAATTCAAGAACTAAAGAAATACGTAGCTAGGGTTTTGAAATTCATGCAAGAAACGAAGTAATAACATGATAATTTGATTTGGAACATATACATAACTAATTCATGATAATATGCTGAAATTCTAGAAACCCTAGGTCTAGTTTTAATAAGGGAATCAAGAATCTGACTGAATTCTAGGGACCTAATAGACGAAAGGAACCCACTTGTGAAATCCCACATGCCTGGTGACGAATTCCATAGAGAAATCTTTCGATTTTGGGGTTGGAACTGATGAAATCTTGTTGCGTTCTTGAACTAGGGTTCTTGACCTCTTTCTCCTTTTACGCTCTAATTTTTCTAAGTTTTGATGAATGATTTGACCAAGGTAAGTTCTAGTTATATTTCTAGGTTAAAATTGATCAAACCACGTAGTTTAGGATTTAAACGACGTAGTTTAGGGGTCCAACGCATAAGGAAAAGACCAAAAGACCCCTAACTTAACTGTTGTCGGGGTCACCGACGGATAGGACTGACGGACCGTCGAACGACTGACGGTCCGTGCTGGTCAACCGTCGATCATTATTAGGGGATGAAATTTGAGGCGTCGATCCATGGATACGGACCACGGTCCGTGACCTGATCTGCAGACCGTAGGTCCGGTCGTGGGTCAACACTTAGTCGAATTTTCTCTGGAGTCCTGGGAAGGGTCGCAGTTGCGAACCACGGACCACCAGCACGGGCCGTGGGTCACCCTACGATCCGTGGGTGCCAACCGTAGGTTGCACCTGTAACTTCTGTAAATCTGCACTAAGGTCTGTTTTCAGATACAGAGTGTTACATTATCTCCTCCCGGGAACATTTGTCCTCGAATGAAGACTAAATAGCTGAAATGGAGGGAAAGAGCTGCAACCCTACTACAAAAATACTAAGACTGATTTCTGACTGAACTAAGTTCCAAGAACATGCAAATACGCTGAAAATGCAAGTACAAATAGAAGGAACATAATACTAGGACTAAATCTGCGCATAAATAACTAGAAAACTAAAGAGGAACTAATACCTCAAGCTGGAGTGGAATCGGAAGAAAAGAGGTAAGGGTACATGGCTGTTTCTGCTTCCCAAGTAGCTCCCTCCACGAACTGACTCCTCCACAAAACCTTGATTGAAACGACTTCTTTGTTTCTCAACCTTCTAATGTCAGATCAAGAATCTCAACTGGCACATCCTCATAAGTGAGACTATCCTTTACAACCACACTTTCTAAAGGTACAATGGATGCTGGATCACCCACACACTTCTTCAACAACGAAATGTGAAAAAACGGATGCACTGATGCTAGTTCTGCTGGCAACTCTTACTCATAAATCACTTTTCCAATCTTTCTCAGAATCTTGTAAGGGACTACATATCTAGGACTGAGCTTCCCTTTCTTGTCAAATCTCATCACCCCTTTCATAGGTGACACTTTAAAGAAAACCCAATCATCAATTTGGAACTCTAGTTCCCTTCTCCTTACATCTGCATAAGATTTCTGGCGACTCTGGGCTGTCTTAAATCTATCTCTGATGAGTTGCACTTTCTCCATAGCATCATGAACTGAATCTGGTCCTATCAAGGTTGTTTCACCTACTTCAAACCAACCAACTGGAGATCTACATCTACGCCCGTACAATGCCTCATAAGGGGCCATCTGAATGTTGGAATGGTAGTTATTATTATATGCGAACTCTATAAGAGAAAGGTGATCATCCCAACTACCCTTGAAATCGATCACACAAGCTCTCAATATGTCCTCTAAGGTCTGAATGGTACATTCTGCCTGACCATCCGTCTGTGGATGAAATGATGTACTAAGATTAACCTGAGTACCAAGACCTTTCTAAAATGACTTCCAGAAATGAGAGGTAAACTGAGGACCTCTATCTGAGATGATAGACAAAGGAACCTCATGCAACCTGACTATCTCATTAATGTAAAGCTTGGGGTAGTCCTCCGATAAATCTGTAGTTTTGACCGCCAAAAAATGTGCAGATTTAGTAAATCTATCAACAATCACCCAAATAGAGTCATGCTGTCTGCGAGTATGAGGTAAACCCGTGATGAGTCCATGTTGATCACTTCCCACTTCCAAGTAGGAATGTTTATCTCTTGAGTCATACCTCCTAGTTTCTGATGTTCTACTTTCACTTGCTGGCAATTAGGGCACTTAGCCACAAAACCTGCTATATCCCTCTTCATGACATTCTACCAAAAGACTTCCCGCAGATCATGGTACATCTTAGTGGCGCTTGGATAAATAGAATTGTAATGACCAGGAATGTAATTTTTGGGAATTTGAACAATTCGATAACTACGGTTATTTAGTTAGTGGGTATTTATTAAATAAGTAAATTTTATTAGTTGGTGGTTAATGAGTCAAGTTAATAACTTATTTAATATTAAAATAAATTAGTAGGGATTATTTTAGGAAAAAAAAGAGAAAATGAGAGAATAGATGGAACTCGAAAGAACTTACCTACGGCAGACTTACAATTTGAAAAGGAATCACGGGTGCTTCAAGTAAGGAATTGTTATAATCATTACCTTTCTAATAGTTGGATAATTTTGTTTTGATAGGTAAATTGAGGCTAACAATCAAAAGCAATTATGTAAAATAAAATAAAATAAATAGAAGGTATGTTAGATGACAATATTGGATTTGTTTAAGAGCTAGCTACTACAGGATTTTGTGGTGGTTACTTTAATATTTAATTGTATTATAAAGATTTCTGTATACTAAGGGAGTAGATATTTTATAATTTTAAGAAATACATGGTAGATTCGTTCATTTTACTTGTGATCTTTTTCTAATAAATTATAGTACACTGCTTATTTATTGGGTTAAAGCTAGGATCTGTAAATCCCCATGCTTAATGTCCGTATGTTTTCAAGGCAATGGTCTAATAATTTTGCTCCTACAATTTGTTTACGTGTTATAAATTTGGGGTCTATGATATGAGTAATATAGTTTTAATAAAATTTCAGTTATGTCCTTGTGGGCATAGATTCAACTTTGAAGTGAATTTAGGGATCATAGTAATGAGTGTTGTTAGTTTCGAAATCTTATAGTGATTATTAATGTGAATAGATTGCTTTGAGTTGGAAGTACAACGGATAGGGAAGGCTCAAGTATCAGAGTGATTGCTCGATTGTTTGAGGTAAGTGGATTTCTAAACCCTTATTAAGTATATGAAATTCGTGTATTTCCTTGTAATATGTATTTGGGGGTAGTGAGACTTGGTGATGGATTGACTTGTCCACATTGATTAATTCTAATGATGAAAAAGGGGTAATAAAAGGGAATGTGATTAATTGTTGTGTGTGATGTGTTGAGAATGGTTTGAAAGGCTTGTTGAATCATTGTTGATGTTGTATCATGATTGTGTTGTTGTGAATTGTGCAATGTTATGAAAATGGTCATTTCCACATTATGTGTGAACATGTCATTTGCATTGTTCTGAGACATGGTCGTGACAAGTGTTATGTGAATTGAGAAAGCATAAGAAATTAAAGAGGATGTACCATTTCGAGGGACGTATCGCGCGCCGCGATGGATACCATATTTCGAGGGACGTATCACGCGTCGCGATGGATACTGTATTTCTAGGGACATATCGTGTGTCGCGATGGATACTATATTTCGAGGGACGTATCGCGCGCCGCCA
Source organism: Solanum stenotomum (assembly GCF_019186545.1). NCBI lineage: Eukaryota > Viridiplantae > Streptophyta > Magnoliopsida > Solanales > Solanaceae > Solanum > Solanum stenotomum. The sequence continues at coordinate 7,595,901 of NC_064291.1, read as the reverse complement.
TGGTTACTACTATCGAGGGTCGTATCGAGTGCCGCAATGATTACTATTATCGAGGGTCGTATCGCGCGCCGCGATGGATGCATGGACAGATATATCCCCCATGGGTCCCGGACTGAGAGACAACGGGTGTGTATCACTAGGTCAGACATTCATCACTATACTTGACATTGTATTGCACATATTTATCATTAGTGAACTTGATATTGTGTTTTACTGATCTTGTGAGTGCCTTTCTGTGGAACTTTGATTGATGAATATTGGGCTTCTTGTTGAGGATATGTAATTGTTAGAGTGTTGTTGTTGAGCTTTGTGCTATGTGAATTATGAACTGTTAGGTTGGACTGATTTTAAGCAGGTTGTAGTTGTGGAGGTTGTAATTGTCGAATATTGAGCTTTTTGTTGAGAATATGTGATTGTTAGAATGTTGTTGTTGAGATATGCGCTTGTAAATTGTGAACTGTTAGGTTGGGCTGGTTTTATGCAGGTTGTAGTTGAGGAGGTTTGGTTGGGGTTTAATGAGTATCCGTATTCTATCCCCTTAGCTTGTGTTTAGAGGTTTACTTGCTGAGTACCGTGTGGTTTGGTACTCACCCTTGCTGCTACATTTTTTTGTAGGTTACTATCTCAGACCTTTGTGATATTTTCTCTTCTCCTTGTCTGAGGCTTCTTGTGGAGGTTTGTGAGGTAGCTACTTGTCATTTCAGCGAACCTTCTTGCTCCTATTTATGATCTTGTTCTATTCTACAAACAAGGTCATTTGAGACTTGTGTTTTTCTTTTGAATCAATTGTAATACTTTAGAGACTTGTACATGTGACAACCAGATTTTGGGAGTATTTTTGCATTGATTATAAAATTTCTGCATTTTATTGTAATGGTTAAGTTTTAGGCTGACTTGTCTTGGTGGGATAAGACGAGTGTCATCACGTCCATTTTTGGGTCGTGGCAAAATGGTATCAGAGCCCCAGGTTCATAGGTCTCACGTGTATACAAGTTGAGTCTAAGTATAGTCTCGAGGATCGGTACAGAGACGTCTGTACTTATCTTCGAGAGACTATAGTGACTTTTAAGAAAAATCTTCACTTCTTGGATCTCTATCGTGCGTACTTGGTTCGATTTTGATTCTTATCGCTTCACTCCATTCACTCTCACTTATAGTGATGACTCATGCGTAGTTCCTCATGTGGGTAGTTGGGTTGTTGTGTATGGCTTGGAGTCTAAATCTGGTTTGAAAGTGATAGAGTTATTGAAAGGAGGCTTGGTCAGACTAAGAATGTTCAGCAATTTGAAGGGGTTGAGTAAGATTAGTTGCCCTAGTAAAGAGAATAGTACTTGTGTGGTATATACGATATTTAGAGTGGTTTAACAATTGGATGTGAAATGATTAAAATGATGGCTAGATAATGGACATGTATCTTTGGAAACTACAATTAGTAAAGTTGTCATAACAGGTATGAGTTACATAGCGAATGATCAGAATGATGTTGCACCAATTGAGGTTAGAATCTCTTTTGTGGTTTCATAAATTGAGTTTATACCAAAGAAGGTCATGATACGACTATTACAATTGTGCCAATTCTTACTTGGTTAGAGTTATGGAATGTGTTACTCTTGTTATGGACCTGATCTACGAAGGAATGCATATTGCTTTTGATGAGAGATTGAACGAATTTGGTAGTGTATAATAGTTACTTAATGGGCAGAAATACATGCACTATTTGGGTACAATCTTCTCGGTAGGTATGGGGTGTTCTAGTGGTGGATCTAACGAACTTTCACGGTATGGTACTAGTGGTATATAAAAAAGGATACGTCGATTGTGAAGTGCAAATACTAACTACTTAAGGAGTTATCTATTGTATCACATGCTCATATAATAAGATTTAGTATTGGATTCATATTTGAGAAGCCAACTAGCTTGTTAGTATGAATGGATGTGTTAAGCATTATTTATAAGGAAGCTTTTAGTGGTGGATTTTTGGTATAATATTGATGTGTTTAAGTTGTGAAATGTATCTTGAGGATTTAAAATAAGTGTTGATTTCACCGTAAGCTCCATGGAAGTGGATCGACATTATGATGACAGGCTTATAGGTATAGGAAGTCTCAACAAGTATACTTGTGTGAACGTAATTGAGAATTTTAGTAAGAAAGTGCGTATAAAATTGTGTTAGTCCTTTGGATTTTGAATTGGTATAGTTGGGTTTGAGGTGTCATGTCGATGATAAGGTTGACTTCGTGATGATGAAAGGGCTAACTGAGCATAATGATAATAAGAGTTTGTGATGAATAGTGATTAGGATGCAACTATATGATAAAGATTGTTCGTTAAATGGATTTTGTATGGTAATGACGACTTTCTAGTATCTAATGTTATGGTTTGCTATTATTTGATGAGTAGTCTGGTTGCATGGAAAGTTATAGGAGGTGCTGAGACACCACTCGAATAGATTTGGAATGAACTAGAGTCACAAATAAAAAGAATTAGTGGGATGTAATTTAGCCTTTGGAAAGAGGTGAGAACAAGATTGTAAGGGCCAAAGATATATCTTCAGAAATAGTGGATAATTGAATTAAGAGACATGTGGTTTCATCTGTTTTGCCTAGATTATTGTGATAGTTTTATGGGTTCATCATATTGGTTAAAAACTATTGGATAAAACTTGAGAAAGGAGTGTACAGATGTTCAACTCGAGTGTGATTATAATTTTTTTTTTGTGGTTTTGAGTTTGGTAATGAGTACGGATGAATTTTTAGCAGAAGTTATGATAAGGTCAATAGAGAGGCGATCAATGATAAGCTAAGATACGTGAATTCATAAAAATCTTCAAGGTATGAGTTAGTGTTGATAGATAAAGGGATTGGGTTACACATTTGGATTCAAAACTCAAGGTTTTCATTGTGAGTTTAGGTTTGTGGTAGTGTGTTTTGTTAAGGTAAGGATTGGTAAGGTAAGAAATGATCGATCGCATTGAGTATGAAGCACTTGGAAAGACTTAAAAATAATTTGAGTAGTAAATTTGGTTACTTTTGATTGTTATACCTAAGGGGAGGGGGTTTCACGTAATGTTTTGGTTTAGAGGATAAGGTAAAAATATCATGGGTTGTTGGTCAAAGGATAAGATTGGTAAGCAAGTCAGCGAAAGGAAAAATAGTCTAGTGTATTGAAGAGTTCAAGGTATTTAATATTTGCGTCATGGGAAGAATGTAAGAGACGTGAAGGAACAAAACCTCTCATATAGACTCTTTTTTTGAAGTTGAAGGATGTATGAATTTTCATATATAAGTTCTAATATGACTATGGCTGTGAATTTGTTCGGTATAGACTTACTAGGGATTTATCAGCAATTTTTATGATGATTGGATTTTGAATTGGGTGAAAAACTGTGAGGTGTGTACGATTATGTGATGTTATCTGGGCTAAATTGGTCATATTATGGTAGGTGACTTATGGACACGTAACAATATGGACCTACAGTTATACATGGTTATTGAGGATTTTGAAGGGATTGAAATTACTATTTTTATGAGACAACCTAGACTGTTATGATGTGTTGCATATGCGTTTGATGGTGAGTAGAGGTTATGAGCTTATAATATATAGAATTATTGGAGTGACCAAGGATTTTCTTTGAGTTTTGGCATGACATATATATTGGTTTGAATGGTAGTTAAAACTTGGTATGTAAAAGATTGTCTGTAGTCGACATTGTGAGTGATTCAATAACTTTATCTCAATGGGAGAGTACTATTAGATTTGGAATTAGATCTATCAACCTTGAGTGTGACATGTATTTGTCATGAAATGGTTAAATGGAAATAGATGGAGCCATGATTCGAAATTTTTGGAGGCGATAATATGTTTGATAATGCTAAGAAAACTTTAATACTAGTGACGGTTTGAGAGTAAGGTAAATGGATGGTGTGGCTATGATGTTCTGTTATTATTCAGAGTGTTGACCCTAGTGAAGTACTGTGAAGAGCATATGTGGTTCGATAAAACAAGTATGTGAGCAATTATAATCGGGATTAGATTGGTGATTGTGGGTAGCGAGAAAATTAAAGAGATAGAGTCATATGATTGAAAATGTTTGATATGGGCACTTTGGAAGAAGTATTTAGTGTAATTCGACTTTGGTTCCGTACATTCTTATGTGATCACCTATTTTGTTCCGGACATGATTTGGAGTATGATTCATTGCATATGTCCAGGTGTATTTCTACATCTATGGGTGAATCCCTAGTGGTGGATCAGATATACCGATCCTCTATTGTCCACTTGATAGGGTAGGATCCTTGGGCAGACTTGGTCATTTCAGTTATGATAGATTTGGTGTTGTTTGGAATAGTGGAAGTATACCAGTAATTCTACGCGCACAACGTTGCTTATGAGCACTTATATAAGAGCTATGAGCGTTACATTACCGTTAGAGGTTCTGCATGTTGAAAGGTATCGCTTGTTGGGTGTTACTTGATCTTATTTTTCTTTGGATTAGATAAGTTTGATTCTCCCTTGATGAGTACCCAATGTCTAAAGATAAGATTTTTATAACTTATGCTCGTGAAAAGATTTTGTGTTGTGAAAAGGGAATCGTGATAAGATATGTGATAGTATGTGCATTATGAATGTCTGGTGGTTGATTCAAGCTCACTTCTGGTAGTAATCAGTATTGATTCACAAGGTTAACTTGGTTATGTGAGAAATGATTCGTCATGATAGCTGTGCTAAGGTTCAATGAGTTTCAGTTTCGATTGAGTTCATGGGTTAGTCTGTGGTTTGGTAATTACTCATGATTTGTAGATGTTCCAAAGTTTGATTCGAAAGTTCAGTTCTTAGCAGTTTATCTTGATAGAATGATCTTCAAGAGGAACTCACTTGGAGAGATGAACACTGACTGGTAGATTATAACTCAAGATTTTGGTAATGTCGGTTATTCTTCTTCTTCTTCCTTATGTTCGAGGACGAACATGATTTTTAGTGATGGATAATGTAATGACCCGGAATGTAATTTTTGGAAATTTGAACTATTCGATAACTACAGTTATTTAGTTAGTGGGTATTTATTAAATAATTAAATTTTATTAGTTGGTGGTTAATGAGTCAAGTCAATAACTTATTTAATATTAAAATAAGTTAGTAGGGTTTATTTTAGTGAAAAAAAATAGAGAAAATGAGAGAATAGACGGAACTCGAAAGAACTTACCTGCGGCGGACTTACAATTTGAAGAGGAATCACAGGTGCTTCAAGTAAGGAATTGTTATAATCATTACCTTTCTAATACTTGGATAATTTTGTTTTGATTGGTAAGTTGAGGCTAACAATCAAAAGCAATTATGTAAAAAAATAAATAAATAATTAGAATTTATGTTAGATGACAGTATTGGATTTGTTTAAGAGCTAGATACTACAGGATTTTGTGGTGGTTACTTTAACATTTAATTGTATTATAAAGATTTCTGTATACTAAGGGAGTAGATATATTATAATTTTAAGAAATACATGGCAAATTCGTTCATTTTACTTGTGATCTTTTTCTAATAAATTATAGTACACTGCTTATTTAATGGGTTAAAGCTAGGATCTGGAAATCCCCATGCTTAATGTTCGTATGTTTTCAAGGCAATGGTCCAATAATTTTGCTCCTACAATTTGTTTACGTGTTATAAATTTGGGGTCTACGATATGAGTAATATAGTTTTAATAAAATTTCAGTTATGTCCTTGTGGGCATAGATTCAACTTTAAAGTGAATTTTGGGATCATAGTAATGTGTATTGTTAGTTTCAAAATCTTATAGTGATTATTAATATGAATAGATTGCTTTGAGTTGGAAGTATAACGAAAAGGGAAGGCTCAAGTACCGGAGTGATTGCTCGATTGTTTAAGGTAAGTGGATTTCTAAACCCTTGTTAAGTGTATGAAATTCGTGTATTTCCTTGTAATATTTGTTTGGGGGTAGTGAGATTTGGTGATGAGTTGACTTGTCCACATTGATTAATTCTAATGATGAAAAAAAGGTAATAAAAGGGAATGTGACTAATTGTTGTGTGTGATGTGTTGAGAATGGTTTGAAAGGCTTGTTGAATCATTGTTGATGTTGTATCATGATTGTATTGTTGTGAATTGTGTAATGTTATGAAAATGGTCATTTCCACATTATGTGTGAACATGTCCTTTGCATTGTTCTGAGACATGGTTGTGACAAGTGTTATGTGAATTGAGAAAGCATAAGAAATTAAAGAGGATGTACCATTTCGAGGGACGTATCATGCGCCGCGATGAATACTATATTTTGAGGGACGTATCGCGCGCCGCGATGGATACTATATTTCGAGAGACGTATCACGCGCCGTGATGGATACTATATTTCGAGAGACGTATCACGCGCCACGATGGTTACTACTATCGAGGGTCGTATCGTGCGCCGCGATGGATGCATGGACAGATATGTCCCCTATGGATCCTGGACTGAGAGAAAACGGGTGTGTATCACTATCCTTGACATTGCATTGCACATATTTTTCATTAGTGAACTTGATATTGTGTTTTGCTGATCTTGTGAGTGCCTTTCTGTGGAACTTTGATTGATGAATATTGAGTTTGTTGTTGAGGATATGTAATTGTTAGAGTGTTGTTGTTGAGCTGTGTGCTATGTGAATTATGAAATGTTAGGTTGGGCTGGTTTTAAGCAGGTTGTAGTTGTAAAGGTTGTAATTGATGAATATTGAGCTTGTTGTTGAGTATATGTAATTGTTAGAATGTTGTTGTTGAGATATGCGCTTGTAAATTGTGAACTGTTAGATTGNAATTATGAAATGTTAGGTTGGGCTGGTTTTAAGCAGGTTGTAGTTGTGAAGGTTGTAATTGATGAATATTGAGCTTGTTGTTGAGTATATGTAATTGTTAGAATGTTGTTGTTGAGATATGCGCTTGTAAATTGTGAACTGTTAGATTGGGCTGGTTTTATGCAGGTTTTAGTTGAGGAGGTTTGGTTGGGGTGTAAGGAGTACCTGTATTCTATCCCCTTAGCTTGTGTTTAGAGGTTTACTTGTTGAGTACCGTATGATTTGGTACTCACCTCTTGCTACTACATTTTTTTTGTAGGTTACTATCTCGGACCTTTGTGATATTTTCTCTTCTCCTTGTCTGAGGCTTCTTTGTGGAGGTTTGTGAGGTAGTTGCTTGTCATTTCAGCGGACCTTCTTACTCCTATTTATGATCTTATTCTATTCTACAAACAAGGTCATTTGAGACTTGTGTTTTTCTTTTGAATCAATTGTAATACTTTAGAGACTTGTACACGTGATAACCAGATTTTGGGAGTATTTTTGAGTTAATTATAAAATTTTCGCATTTTATTGTAATGGTTGAGTTTTAGGCTGACTTGTCTTGGTGGGATAAGAGGAGTGCCATCACGTCCATTTTTGGGTCATGACAAGAATACCTGGAGTTATGGGCTTCTGCAAGAATCTGTTGTCTCAACTCGCCCACATTAGGAACACATAATCGACCTTGGTAGCGAAGCACACTATCTATCCATTGGGAGAAAACCTCAACTCTCTGTTGATGGACTGCACCCTTGAGTTCAAGCAATGTCGAATCACTGTCTTGCTTTTCCTTAACCTCCGCTACCAATGAAGATTCTGATCCATTGTGAATCGTTACACTGCCATATGATATGCTTATAAGACGAACTCCTAAACGAGCAAGCCTGTGAACATCCTTCACTAGTTCTTTTCTTTCTTCCTCAACATGTGCTACACTACCCATAGATAGTCTGTTAAGGGATCTGCTACTAGATTTGCCTTATCGAGACGGTAATGCACACTCATATCATAATCCTTAAGGAACTCAAGTCATCTTCTCTGGCGAAGATTCAACTCTTTCTGGGTGAACACATACTGAAGGCTCTTATGGTCTGTGAAAACATCTACATGAACACCATACAAGTAGTGTCTCCAAATCTTAAGTGCAAACACCACTGCCGCAAGCTCGAGGTCATGAGTTGGATAGTTCTTCTCATGCACCTTAAGTTGTCTAAAACCATAAGTTATAACCTTACCTCGATATATCAACACACAACCTAGGCCGACTCTGGACGCATCACAATAGATAACATAACCGTATGAACCCTCTGGTAGAGTCAAAACAGGAGTTGTAGTCAACCTAGTTTTCAGTTCTGCGAAGCTTTTCTCACAGTCATCTGACCACTGTGACAGGGCAATTTATGTATTCATGTTTAGCTATAACTGGGTCACCGACTGGAGTAGAGACTGAGAAGGGTTCTGAGAGAGTTTCTAGACTAACATCAAACTTAACTGTTATATAAGGAGTTAGAAAGGAAAGAGTAGCCCCTAGGTCTAACAAAGCATAAACATCGAGATTAAAGACTCATAACGTACCAGTGACCACATCCGGAGAATCTTCCTGAGCTTGGCGAGCCTGCAGAGCAGTTCTGGCATTGTCCACCACCTGTACGAGAAGAGTTACCTGCTGAGTTGGGTGACCTGTTGGTGCTGCTGATGTTGTAGACTAAGCTCTAGTAGCATTGCCTCATTGATCCTGTTTAGAAGGACAGTCTCTCAACCTGTGACTAGACTGACCACACTTAAAGCATCCTTCCTTTCCTGCAAGACACTCACCTGGATGGTTCTTACCACACTTAGGACAAGTTGGGTAAGTTTTAGTGCCTGAAACATTTCCCCGAGACTTAAAGCCTGATGCCCTACCTTTCTAATCATTTCGAAACTTGGAGGATGGAACACTAGCTGATGAAGGTGTTGGAGCTGAAAATTTCTGCTGAGACTACGAGCGATTTCCACCAATCGATTTCTGTTGAGAAAAATCATAGTTTCATGTCCTAGCCTTCTTGTTCTCCTTGGCATGTTCCCTAAGCTTATCATGCTCAACCTGTTGAGCATGAGTCATGAGCCTAGAGATGTTCATATCCCTAGTAACATGGCATTCCTACACTCTGTTTTCACCAAGTCTGTCACTCCACACAGAAAATTTGTTTATTTGGGACCTAGAATCAACAACCATGTGCCTGGAGAGTTGGGTGAACTTGAGTCCATACTCTTGGATTGTCATGTTACCTTGCCTCAAGTTCATAAACTCCTGAGAGTTTGCCTCACTTAACTCTCTTGGGAAAAACCTATCCAGAAAGGTCTCACTAAAGCAATCCCAAGTGATAGGCGCTGCATCTGTGCCCCTGTTCTCTTTCCACTGAGTATACCAGATATGAGCCACATCCTTAAGCTGGTAAGATGTCAACTCAACCCGATCATTCCCAGTTACCTGCATTACTTCAAAGACCTTTTTGACTTCATCTATGAAGTTTTGGGGATCCTCACCGATCTGCGATCCTAAGAAATCAAGCGAATTCATCTTAACAAAATCTCACACTCTAGTTGCAGCTGACCCAACATTTACATTTGCCGGAACTGGAACCTGCTAGCTATTCTGGTTGGTCATACTCTGAGCCAACAGCTGGATAGCATTCCAAAATTCAGCATTCGAAACTTCCTGATTTAGTACTGGAGGAGCTGCATTTGTGTTCTTGGCATTCACATTCCTAGCTTAGCTTTACGAAGAGGTATGATCTGAAACGTAGAACGTCGAGTTAGAATGAGGAATTAGATCATACCTTACGCACGATAAAAGTAACAGAAAAAATGAAGACTTTTCCTAAAACATTTTGTAGCCTCCCTCTCATTAGAAGTGGTGCGCACTACACACCTATGAAAAGGACTCTACCTAATACGGTCTTTCAAACATCTTAGAACACTTAAATCTATTTTGCTTTAATACCAAGTTTGTCATGCCCGAGGCTACCCCCCGGACGCGGACATGGGACCTAGGATCACGAGTGACCCCAAGCTAACCCTGCTGGCATAACATGAACATACTAATAGTAAACTAAAGCAATAAATAATGTGCGAAAGCTAATCATGAGATATATCTGAAATGATGGGGAATACCCATATACTAAATCTGAATAAAGAAATCTGAGAGTTCAATAACAAATGAAATATCAAACTCGAATACTAAGCTGAATCTAAACTATGTCTGAATATAGCCTGTAACTGACTAGAAGTGCTGGGATATGCCCCAGCTAAATCTAGCAAAAACTGAAACTGAAACTAAAGACTAAAAGCATAAAAGACAATCATGTCACTCGTCCTCGAAGAATGAGGACTTACCACTGATTCTGCTGAACTGGAGATCGGGAGCCAATCTATGCGTGATCTGACTACTAAGGGCCTGAACCTACATCACAAAAAGATGTAGTGCAGAGTATGCGTCAGTACTTGAAAGGTACTGAGCATGCATGATAGAGTAAAACTGAATAAAATCATAACTGAACTAAAGCATATAATGAGCAATGGTATGATATAAACATGATACTAAACTGAGAATACTGAACATGAAATAACTGAATGCAATGACCAAATTTATAACATGCTAATATTGAATATTGAACTGTACTGATAACATGGTCAATGCATTAGAGTCTGACTGAGCTGCGGGAGCTACCAATAACGGACATAAACCACGTGAGCTAAACGTGGAGTCCGATGTGTACGCCCCATCGAAAGGACCCAATATAGCTTGCCAAGGGTATAAAGGCATGACTAGCGTGATCACTAAACTGATGCCCACAGAGGGGACTTACAGCCTATGAGGGTACGTAGTTCTGGGACTATGAGGGTGACTGAACCTAGTCCAACTCGGTATTACATTTCTCCCAATTGATTAAGTAATTAGCAAGTTATGACTAAAATTCTGTGATATACTGGATAGCTCAAATTACTGACATGCTAACTGAGAATGCAACATTAATATATTGATAATGACACATTAAAAAACTGAGGCATGTATATCTGAAATAGCTGAAATATCTGACCTAGCATGTGTAATTCAAGAACTAAAGAAATACATAGCTAGGGTTCTAAAATTCATGCAGGAAACGAAGTAATAACATGATAATCTGATTTGGAACATATAAATAGCAAATTCATGATAATCTGTTGAAATTCTAGAAACCCTAGGTCTAGTTATAATAAGGGAATCAGGAATTTGACTGAATTCTAGGGACCTAATGGGCGAAAGGAACCCACTAGTGAAATATCACATACCTGGTGACGAATTACACGGGGAAATCTTTTGATTTCGGGGTTAGAACTGATGGAATCTTGTTGCGCTCTTGAACTAGGGTTCTTGACCTCTATCTCCTTTTACGCTATAATTTTTCTAAGTTTTGATGAATGATTTGACTAAGGTAAGTTCTAGTTATGTTTCTAAGCTAAAACTAACGAAAACCACGTAGTTTAGGGGTCCAACGCATAAGGAAAAGACCAAAAGACCCCTTACTTAACTGCTGTTGGGGTCACCGAAGGACGGGACTGACGGATTGTCGAACGACTGACGGTCCGTGCTGGTCAACCGTCGATCAATACTGGGGTCTAAAATTTGGGGTGTCGATCCACGGACATGGGCCACGGTCCGTGACCTGATCTACGGACAGTAGGTCCGGCCGTGGGTCAACACTTAGTTGAATTTTCTCTGGGGTCTTGGAGAAGGATCGCTGTCGCGAACCACAGACCACCAGCATGGGTCGTGGGTCACCCTATGGTCCGTGGGTTGCACCTGCAATTTCTAGAAATCTGCACTAAGGTTTGTTTTCGGATACCGGGTGTTACACTGATACTGCATAACAAACATAAAAGTTGTTATGGAGCGCATTTATGCAAACTATAGCTATAACATACAAATATGATTTTCATGTTTGCTAAACCTAAAATTTACTCTTAATTAATTAGATTGGGATTTAAGATTTTTAAAATATGGGTGCATCACTAATAAAAGGAGAAAAAAGAATATATTAAGTGAGAATTTATAATTGTTCTTGTGGATAAACAATAACTTAACATTCAATTAAGTGCATCATTTAGTTCTTTTGAAGCATGGATATTTAGCCGATAATATTATAATAATTTAAAAAATATGTACATATAATATATCTAATTTATCGAAAAGAATATGAATTTTCATTATCACTCCTCATTCTATGGAGTCTGATTTTCTGTCCACGTGTTCTAAGTTATCCAATGTCCTATCAATCTATATTTCTGTATTTTTATATCGCTTATGAATGAATACAAGTTATAAAGAGCATATGTATATATAAAATATAACTTGTATCATCATGTATTTTTGTATCGCGGATGAATACAAGTGAAACAATTTGTATGTATCAACCTATAAGTATCGATTATCGGATACAACTTGTATCAGACTATATTCATTGAAACAACCTGTATTCATTGAATACAACTTATATCTAACATCTCTCTCACAAATCTCGCTCACCTCTTTCCTCTTGTTATGGATGGTAAATACTCAAACTACAGCTATACATTTCTAATCATATTCAAATTAGAGTCATTTCAGAAAATTCATTTTATCTTATCCACTTCCCGTATTGAAATAAATTAGTCTCAAAATTATAATGTCGAGATAATTTTTTACACTAACCAAACCACCCTTCAAGGCTTTTCAGCAATTATACATATAATAGTAGGCATCAATTATGCATATGAACATTAAAATATTGTGCAAGACTTTCCAAAGATAATTTATGGACAGGATTAAATGATGGGTGGGGCTTCCAATTCTCCAACTTTTCGGTCACCGACCTGGAGAGTGACTGTCTTTTTAGCGCCGCACCCTATCTATACCTGCAAATAAATCCAATTCCACGTGTCACACTTCTATTGCCTATGCGCCTATGATGAGCTGGCCAATTTCTAAATTTAAAATTATATATATTTAACAAATTTATAAATACAAAATTACCTTGCAATTTTGAGTGAACGCTTAAATTTGTATAAAATTGAAGAAGTAAAATGTGCGTTTTACGTGGCATAATACATGTAGGACGTCACTAGGACACAAAATGGCCATGTAGGACACCACATAGGACGAATGCATGTGTCCAGAGGCGGAACTAGAAATTTCACGAAGGGTGTCTAGGTGCTAAAGTGAGTGTGTTCTTTTTAAAAAGTGAAAAAAAAAAATCGCCAAAAATTTTACAAAGGGTATCCACATGCTAAAGTGAGTCTGCTCTTCTTAAAAGGTGAAAATTCTGTTAGAAATTTCTTGAAGGGTGTCCAGGTGCTAAAGTGAGTATGCTTTTCTTTCAAGGCACCTGAAATCACTAGGCTACATCATATTGTTGTGTCAAGGGTGTCCAGAATATGTTATTATCCATTTTAGTATTATTTTACTTGTATATACGAAATAATTTTTCGACGAAGGATATCCAATTGGACACTCTGACATGAGTGTAGCTACACCACTGCATGCATGTATCTATTTGCTTAATTTTATGCAAGTGTCTACTAATTAAAGAGCATAAATGTTAATTGAAACCAAATTAATGAGTATATTTATAATATATTTATATTATATATTATGCTTTAAATAAAATCTTTTATATTTAACAGAAACCACATGTAGGCTACTAACTCCACTCCCATATATAATTCATATGAAAAGAATATCGTGTTATTATAGAGATCACTCCTCATTTTCTAGAGGACAAAAATGAATATATTTATTGGAGAACAAAATTTATTTAAATATAATTGATCATATCCGATTCATCTTTCAAAATCATAGTATTTTCTCCTCCACATATTCTGTTGACATACATAATAACAGCAAAAAGTTGAAACTGACATCATCTCACACGATAAGATAATTGTGAGTAATAAACTTTAAATATTGTATATTCATTCTCAACGTATTATGGGCACATTGGACCATACGAATATATAATCAAAGGCTTCAACAAATATTCCACATGCAAAACTTAAAATTAAAAAAAAAACTTGATATACCAGTCAACTTTGTCATCTAAAATCGATATGTCTCTTGTTCTGAAAGTGGCTCATATATACCCCTATTGTTATATAAATGACTCACATATATTCTTTTCCTCCTATAGAAGAGAAACAAATATTTTTAATTTAATTTTTTGATTTTTTTAAAATTCATATGGGGTATATTTGATCCGCATCACATGTGTTTTTTTTTTTGGATTTTTTTTCAACGACTAATTAAAATTTTTATTTTGATAGTCAAATTAATTTATGTTTCACTATTTTTCATGTAAAATTTATTATAGATACCCCAATTGTTTTACAAATACAAAAACTAATTACATTATTGCCAAAAAAATAGTTTTAAGTTGTAATATAGCCACACAAAAAATTGTTTAATTTTTTTTCCTTTGCACTAAAGAATGAAAAAAAATAGGAATAAGAAACTCAAATAATGATAATCAAAGGAGTCAAAAAATAATTTATGTATGAAAAAGATTAAAAAATACCTTCAACTTTGCTAGAAGGATCATATATACCCTATATGAATTTAAAAAAAAATTAAAAGTAAAAAATATAAATTTAAAGCTAATTTTTTCATTTATGTTAGATGAAGGGTATATGTGAGCTCCTTTTGTAACGATAGAGGTATGTGTGAGTCATTTGTATAACAGTAAGGGTATATACGAGTCATTATATCTAAAGTAACTAAATATAATATAACAACATTATATTATTGGTTCTAAATTTTTTATTTGTTGTAGTGTTGAGAAATTAAATAGTGTTACAATATTATCAATTTTTGAACTTACATTTAACTTTTTTTATATCAAAAAATTTGAAAAAAATTAAGCCTATCCTTTTCTCACTCTTTAATTGTAAAATATCGCGTGAAAATGAAATTAAAGACTAGTGGAAGAGGGTCATTTATTGGCAAGTGGATTCTTTTGTGAAAAAAAAGATAAGAGCATGATTCATGAAGTGTAGAATGCACTTTGTATAAAGGACTAATCATAGTTCATAGCTCTTTCTCATATAGGGATAACAATTTAGCAAATTGAAATAAATTGGAGCGGATTAAAATGAGTTAAGATTTAATTTATGAATTTAAATTTGCTTCAGTTAAGCTGAGTTAGATCAAAATGAGTGAAGTAATGAATTATATGTCCAATTTTTATTAAGTTATAACTGTTTTATTTTCTCTTTTTTTTTATGATTATATATAACATATTAAATTAAAAAAATTAAAAATATTTTGATAAAATTTCTGAAAAATCAATTTGAATGAATTGAAATTAATTGAGTTAATAAATAGGCAGGATAATAATCAATTCAAAATTAAACGAGTTAGATTTCTCCATTACGTGTTTGTCTTGTCTTTTTTTTTTTTGGGTTTTGGACAGAAATATTTGAAAGTGACTAAAAGCTTATCGACCATTAAAATTCATCAATATTATTTATTAAAAGGGGGAGAATGGAAAATTTAAACAATCTAGTTTCCAAGAAAAAGTAACTTAATGTTTAAAAATAGAAACATAACTTTAATTTTTCTGGATGAAAAAATTCAGAATATTTCAATTATTGCTTTTATTTATTATCTGAATATATCAAAAGAATGTGCGGTCTAATAACATTATTATTTAAATCACTAACGTCATAATATTACTAATATTATTTGAACCACTCCTATCACAATATTCGTAGCATCATTCCCTGTCTCCCTAACTCTTTATTTATATATATACCCATATATGTGCATTTTATTTAGGACAATTTTTTTTGTCTTTCCAACGAGTCTTTTATTTTATTTGGAAGACAATTTCAAATTCATGACTAACACATTATATCTTTTTAAAATTTTACTTATTCACCACTTATTAGTCCATGAAATTGTGATTTTTTATATTATTTTTTCATGTTTAATTGATCAAATTTTTTGTACTTTATTTATTCATGTTGATACGTATAATTAAAATAAGAAATATATACAACTGATAGTTATAATTAGCAACAAATAGCTTAATATTAATTAGCATTTAATAGATAAATAAATAAAATTAAATTTTAGGAATATCAAACATAAAAGTCATATTTGCGCTCTATAGCTAAAGTTTTGTTATTTGCGCTCCATAAGCAAACATAGTTTGCTAATGGAGCATATGTTTTGTATAAATCGCAGCGATTTGTATAAATCGAGCGTCTGTGTCTATGAAAATTGTGTTGTATATGTGTATGCTTTTTGTGTTAGGCTAGAGTGGTGAACGAGATTAGGAGAGAGAGGAGCGGGAGAGGGCAGAGAGTGGAGTGAGGTGAATTGTATATGTATATTGGTTAGATAATTGTATATATGTAACTACTACGTATATGTATCAATGAATGTGTTTGTATGTCTGCATAAAATTTGAATTTGTATACAATTGAATCGAGTTAAAGCATTTGTATTTGTATATCAAATCTCTCTCTCGCTTTATACAAACACAAACTATACATTGTATTTGTATAATTTGTGTTTGTATAAAATGAGAGAGAGAAAGGCAAAATAAAACTAAGCAGGGGAAGATTTGTATTAGTATAATTATAAGTGTATAGGACAGAGAGATATGTACTTGTATAACCAGTCTCTCTCGCTTTATACAAACACAAACACAATTTATGCATTTGTGTTTATATAAAGTGAAAGAGGTAAGGGAGAGAACAAAGAGTGGCGAGCGAGATTCAGGGGAGAGAGGCGAATGACAATGTGTTTGCTGCGAATTGGAATTAAATGAAACTGTAGTTATACCATTTATTTTGAATTAATAGTTTGCTATAATGCACAATTTTTCCAAATAGGCACAAAATGGCCCAAATTAATAATGGGTAAATTACATAAATCCCATAGTTTTAATATGAAATTACAATTTATCCCTAATAAGTTTCTAATTACATTAATCCCTTAAAAATTAAAAAAAACGGATACAATAATTAAAGCTCGGATACATTAATATGTATCTTGGATACATTAAAAACTAGCTCGAATATATAATATGTAGCTCGGATACATTAAATACTGGCTTGAATACATTAATATCCAACTCGAATACATTAAAGAAATAAAAAATTTTGGAGATTTTAAAAAGTAATAGGAGATAATGGAAATAAGTAAAACAAAAGGTGTGTATTTCTATAATTTATCGATTAATAAATAACATTTTAAATTTTTAATAGAGTTTTTAAAAATATTCCTCGTGTAACCAACCATCATTGAACAACAAAAATAACGGAAATGTGGGCAAGTTATTTAATACTTAAGTTTAACTTCAAATTGATATTAACGATTCAGTTTTCATGAATTGCACCAATCCAAAAACATTCATGCATCCAATATAAAATATCAATAAGGATCTGCAACAAACATCACAAATTATATATACAAAACGTAACTACCTAAAAAAGTAAATTATATATTTTCACATGTTTTTTTATTCGTTACTTGATAAAAAAATTTCATGTCACGCCCTGAGCCTACACCCTGGACGTGATCGACACTTGAGAATCATTCCTGGTCCCCAAGCGAATCCTTGGCCTGACTGACTACTTAGCGGAAGACTTACTCAAGTGATAAAAGACTTAAAACAAAAATTTTGAACATTTAAACTCAAAGAAAAAAAAACTCTACTCAAACTGCCTGTAAAATACTCAATAACATAAGTGTAATAGTTTGCAAAACATCTCCAGGAAAAAGTAAATACTGAAAGACTCCTCAACTCTATCTATCTATGAAGCCTCTATTACTCAAGATGGATGTCAGGGCAAGACCCACGACATCTCAAGACAATTGACTAGAAAATAAATGTGAAGTCCCCCATAATGCAAGGAGGCTCACCCAAACTATCTGAAGGGCAAAGTGATCTCAACAAAATGCTTGTTGATAATCCTGAACACATGTATCTGCATCATAATAAGATGCAGGTCGAATGAAATCAGTACATTGAATGTATGAGTATGTAATATGACTGAATAAACAAATAACTGAAAGCAACTCAATTGAATCAATACATGAACATGAAGTGAAATCATTTAAGCTTTATCACGAGATATGCAATAAATGAAATCAGTGTTTGGACATGTGATTTCAAGTTGATTTCATCTCATGATTTTATATCACGAGATGTCCCAAATTTTCCAAAAAAACATGTTGGAATTCCAAATCATGATTTGAAAATTTTCAAATATAAAAATTGATCCACAAGTTTGTATTTTGTTAAAACCCCACATTTATATTTACAACCATTTATTTCATATGTAAACCAAAAATTTAATTCATACTACTTTTAAACAATTTATACCTCATATAGCAATTATTCTCACCATTTACCAACATAAAAATTGGTATCCCTTCAAATCAATTCCTACTTTACTATTTATGTTCACCAAATTCATTATTTTCGATCAAATTTATTTACCAACCAAAGTCCAATTTTGAATTGAAATAAAGTCTGATCAATAAATGTTGTATTTTTTTTTAGAATAACTTTGTGATAGTGTTATGCATTTTTGTAAACTTTTACTTATTTGATAAGTCTTTACGAAGAACTAAGACAATTTTAATACCAATCTATAATTTTTATTTGTATAACTTACATAAATCCATAGTGTAAAACCTAAATTACCTTCTATCCCTATTCTTTTTCTAATTACACAAATCTTATGTTTTTTAGGCATTTCAGATACATAATTAAGGATACAGATACATTATTGTTGATACATTATGTATCAATCTGTTGCACTTATTAAGGAAAAAAAAAAGCTGAAAAATCAAATTAAGATCTCATAATATCCATCTGTTGGACTAATTAAGAAAAAAAAAACTGAAAATCAAATTAAGATCCCATAAATTGTGTTATTCCATTCCAAATTATTGTCAAAAATTCAATCATACAGTGTAACAAACCAAAAAAATTCAAAACTTAAATTTCTTCTTCATGTTCATTGTTCTCTCCGTTTCATCCATTAGCCAAAAATTTTATTCGATACATAATGAATATTTCGATCTTCTTACGTTTCTTCTGACTTTCAATCATACAAAGATAAATCCTAACAGAACGAAGAAGTTCAAATTTTCAAATTTCTTCACCCCCCCCCCNTTCAGCGAAGAAACTTTCAAAATTCTTTTCCCAGTTCATTGAAGATCCTTTCAGTTTTGATTCAAATTGTTGAAAATTTTGAGTTTCAAATTATTCTCCTAATTCATTGAAGCTCCTTTCAATTTTGATTCAAAATTATGATTTTTTTTTTAAAAGATACATCATGAAGATCCTTTCAATTTAAATTGATAAGTGTTGTATTTCTACTAGATACATTAAATAAGAAAGTGTTGTCCATAAGATTTTAGGTTTGAGATCGATACATTATTGTTTGGTAATTGTTATATATCGGATACATTTAGTATGAATTCGAATTTACATATCATGCCTAAAAATTTAGTGCATGATACATTATTATTTATGTATCTTATTTTGTTTGATAAATACTATATTTTATTTTATTTTAAAAATATTATACATGTAATTGTTTCAAATAGCATATTTTTTGCGTGTGATATATACCACAAAGTTTATGTATCAAGTACATTTATATTGAACACGATAAACACTAATTGAAGATTCAACAACATTAGAGTTATGCATAAATACCTTAATTATGAAATACATTGCATAAAACAAAGGTTATTGTAGCAGTGATGTATCGGATCAATGATAACACTAAAAAAAACTAATTTAAGAATCAAAATAAATGAGATACATTGAAAATATGTATCTTTGGTAGTGATGGTCGTACAATGGCAGATCCAACTTTTTTTCTTTCTTTTTGGGGCGTTTTTGAATAGTGGATTTATTAGAACTCGAGCATGCATCCATCTTCGACTTCTCTGCTCTCAAATTCTTCATGATTAATGGGTTGTTTTGATCGATTTTCATAAAAGTTTACATCCTCATAATCAAATTGGGTAAGCCCGATACTAAAAGAGGGGAATTCATATGTATCAGAAATTTGTAGATGAAAAGGTTGATACATGATAAATGATACATTTTGTAGAATTTTTGTATCAATTATCAATACTAACTAAGGTTATGTATCAAAACTAATATTTGAACACGATACATTGTGCATGATAAAATTATAATGTATCATAATGTTGAAACGAAGACATTATACATTAGTTTAAGAAACAAAATAACTAGATACATTAAAAATTTGAACCCATATGTATCAGAAAAGATGAACAGCCATTTTTTTTAAAAAAAAAGTCAACAATCTAATCAGCGGAAAGCAAAGAAAAAAAACTGACGAAGAAATCCTCATTTGCTCTGGATCAACTCTCGTATCTTTTTTCCATTGTCAACAAATGACGTCACCTATGGATCTCGATCCAAAGCCGTTACCATAGCCACCACTATCTCAACATTTTCCCCTTTTTAAGCGTTTTTCCATAGTTGTTTTATAAGTCGAAGATGTATCCTTCTCGGACTAATTGTGTAAACCCAAAAAACTGAAAGATCGAACCAACGGAATAAAGTGTATCAAGACCGCCATTAGAAATTCCTAGAGCCATTCCAAATGCACTCCAAGATGAACTTTGTGCATTAGCAAGGTTTTTCCACATCTCTTCCATAAAGAAACTGTGAGTAAAAGATTCAGTAATTTTTTAAGATGAAAAAATAAAAAATAAAAGTAAAGAAATCGAAAAGTAAAGTGATTGAAAGAAATCTACCTCTTGAATAACTTGAAATCATTAATTGGAAAGAGAATATTTGAAATTCAAAAATTGATTAATGAAAGTAACTATGGAGAGATTTGTGGAGTGAAAAAAGGAAGAAAAATCTTGAATAGAAGATTTCAAATTAATGTATCCGGAAAAAGGATTGATGGGAGCAAAAAAAGGGATTTTTGTTATTTTATGAAATGGTAGAAAAAAATAAGAAAATATAATAATAAATAATGTGTAGTTAGGTAATTTTCCCTTTTTATTTTACTAACATACCATAATATTAAGTCAAACTTGATTATTATAAAATACATATTACTTAAATAAAGTTTGACCAATTAAGTATAGTCATCATTTTATATTTATACTCCTAGGTATAAGATTCTGTATTTATTAGAACCCCCCCCTTTCCTTTTCTATACCACTTGGCTACACCTCAAATAAGTACTTCTTCCTTCTCTTCTTCTTTAAACCCACAACTTTGTTTTCTCCAAATATTAAAAAAAAAAGTGTTGTTTTTATCATACCCAAATTCCAATTTGTCCATTCATGTAAGTTTTTTTTTTTTTTTTTTATCATCTACATCAATGGAACATATATTTTTAATCAAAATTATTTTCCTCTGTTATTTTTGGCACCCTTTATTTTAGCTAATGTGATAAATATTTGAGATCAGAATTTTCTGGATAGGCTAAATTCATGGAAATTTCTTTGATTAATTTTTTTTTTTAACTGTACAGGTTTTTTGAGCTGAAAGCTTGAACAATTACAGAGGAGATTTTGAAGAGATTTGAAGATTTTATTTTTTTTCTATCTGCTATAAGGTATGTTGTTAGTCTGTAACTTGTTTTTATTATTATTATTATTATTATTATTATTATTATTATTATAAGTTAAAAGGATTATCAAGTTTGGATTATTTTATTTTCTGATAGAGAATTTTCTCAGTTTAATTTTACTATATCATAAATTGATAAGAAATAAATTGTTTGGTACTAGTTATGTAGCCTATAATTCAGATATGTTTTTTTTTTCTTACCCAAGACCATTTATTTTGAAAAAAATATTATTTTTTTTAATCAAGGGATGGAAATGGAACCGTAGGATCTAGAGTTTTCTCGTAATTTTTAACTTTCAGAAATTTCTAATTATATTTTTTTACTATAATTTATAGGGATTGATTTGCTTGATTTCTATTGTTATAACCATGATATTCGGGCCAACTTGTGTTTGCCTTTGTTTTGTTTTATGGACATTTGTCATCTTCCATCAATCATATATATTAGATAACTCTGTACATTAAAACGGAGACATATGAGAAAAATTATGGGTGTGTTTAGCATGAAGGAAAATAAGTTGATTTTTTATTTATTTTCTAGTGTTTGGTAAGCAAACAAGAAAATAATATACCAAGTGTATTTATGTGGTATCTATCAAAACATTATGGCGGCGGAATGGGATGGGGAATGAAGGACCGGGGTTCGTTTTGCTAGAGAAAATATTTTCCAAACATTTTTGACTAACCAAACACCGGAAAATTGAAAAACATTTTCTGAAAACTATATTCCTCCATACCAAACACACTCTTAGTATTTTTTTTTTAAAATATCTGATGGGATTTATTTAAACCTGAGACCTCGTAGTTTTCAACTTAATTCATTGACCACTAGCTAGTGTTGCTTGATTTTTGCAATAATTTAAAGATAAAGCCTGCCACATTTTGATTATAGAAAGGAAATTAGTCAAGGAGAGCAAAACTTTGATCTATTAATAAATAAATGTTTGTATATCATTTTATAAGATTTGTGTATTTTATTTGTTTGAATAAAAATGAAGTTTTTAGGACTTGTCTGGCAATTTCTTTCTTATGTTTTGGTTCTTTGTCTAATGGTACTTGTGAATGTTACTCAATTTTGGGTTTTGAAAAAAGCATGAAACAGGCTTCTAACTTTGAAGGGAAGAAAAGTTGGTTAAAGCAAATAGAGAATTTAGTATAAAGTTATTAGTCCTTAAGATATTTGAAGGCTCTTACTGTCGGTTCTTTTTGAGCTTTTATTCCATTATTTCTTTTTACTCCCCTTTATTTGCTTAAACTACAAGTTAAAAGGATGCCAATTTCTTTCTTTTTTGGAAAAATTACTTTGGCATGACAAATACTAATCAACAACATAGAATTGTTAAGAAAGGAGCCTTGACGTAGCTAGTAAAGTTGCTACCATGTGATCGGGAGGTTACGAATTCGAGTGGTGGAAACAACCTTTTGTAGAATTGCAGGGTAAGACTGCATACAATAGAACCTTGTGGTCTGGCCCTTTCCCGGACCCCTCTCATAGCGCAGGCTTAGTGCGGTAGCTACCCTTTTAGCATAGAACTATTGAATTGGGTTGGATTATTTGAACTTGAATTGCTATATTATATGTTAGAGTGGGTTAGAGTCCCACATTAGTTGGAGAATGGGTCAGTGGTTTGCTTATATTGACTGGAAGAATTCTCCTATCACGAGCTATTTTGGGGTTGAGTTAGATCCAGGTGCCATATATTAACATGGTATCAAAGTCAGGTCCATCTCCGTTTGTACTTCTAGTCCACTCTCTAGTTGTGCCTAAGTGTAAAGAGGGTGTTAGAGTCCCACATTGTTTGGAGAATGGATTGGTGGTTTGCTTATACGGAGTCGGGCAATCCCCGCCATGAGCTAGCATTTGGGGTTGAGTTAGGTGTTATATCTTTACAATATTATAATGGATGTCTAGTTTGTTAGATATTCCTGAGTGAAGCTTGGAAGTTTGTAACTTGTTTTTTTTGCCTTTTATTTCATTCAATAGGTGGTCGTGATATTTCTTTGTTGGATAAATATTTGGACTAGTAGTTGATGGCATCACCAGACTTGCATACCTCTTGGCTATCAGCAGCTGTTGAATCTTTTGGTGGATCCTTCAACATACGCATAGAAGAAGGCGCAGCTGACAGTGTTGAATTTTTTGAAGATCCAACGTCTCCTGTTTGTAATCTACCTACTAATATTCCGAAACCTCCTCCAGTTACTGGTAAAATTCAATCAAGAGCCACTGTTCCTCGACAACTTGCTAATTCTGATTGTGTCCCAAAAGATACATGGGACAGGCTCTTCAAAGAAGGATTTGGTGCAGATGTACATGTAATTGCAGAAAATGGATCAGTTATTCCAGCTCATTATGCCCTTCTGGTCAGTATTCCCTTAACAATATCCTACCAATCCCATACCGTACACATCTTTTTCGTTGAGGCATTCACTAGATTACTGTTTTGTTATCTTCATTTTGACTGGATACTGTTTTGCACTGAATTGGGATTTTATAGAAAGTCGAACGTTTTAACTTCTTGTTTTGTCTGTCAGGTATTCTTTATTAACAATGCCCATTATTTATTGTGCTTTCTCCCTTGTCATTTCCATAGACTGTTGCATCTCCAGTGCTGGGGAATCTTCTGCAGCAATCCAAAGTAAGGAATGGTATTAGATGCATAAAGGTCGCTGGGGTACCTCATGGCGCGGTCTATGTATTCATCCGTTTCCTCTACTCAGCCTGGTATGCAGAAAGTTTCACCTTTTAGCTTTATTGAATCTTTTAGTGAGTTTATTATTGCTGATAAAAATGCTTATCCAACATTAGCTATTCAGGATAAGAATGGTACGAATGATCTTAAATTTCTTAAACATATAATTGAGTCAAAGGGCAATGTTTGCATAGCATCATAAATTTATGAAGATCTCCGACATCAAAGCTATTTACATGGTACTTTTATCTACACATAAAGTCATTTATGTCACCTTTTTAACCTAATGCAGTTACGACGAAGGAGATGTAAAGAAGTTTGTTCTGCATCTGTTGGTCTTATCACATTTCTACTCAGTACCATCACTCAAAAGAGTGTGCATAAACCATTTGGAGCAGGGTTGGTTGACCTTGGATAACGTGATAGATGTCCTTCAGTTGGCGAGGGACTGTGATGCACCACGGCTTACTCTTTTTTGCATTCGTATGGTTGTGGGGAACTTCAAGAGCATATCATCTACTGAGGGTTGGAAAGTAATGAGACGTGCTAATCCCGCACTTGAACAGGAACTTTTAGAATTTGTTGTTGAAGCTGATACGGTAAGATGGTTACTGCAATTTGTCTAGAGAATATCACATTCTCCTTGATAGTTTGAACACCCAGTGATTTGTCCCAGATCCACTGAATGTCATTTGGAGTATATTGATTGGCATAGATAATCTTCTTATTGTTTGTTTTTCAGAGAAAACAAGATAGGCTTAAGAAAATTGAAGAGAAAAAGGTGTATTTGCAGCTGCATGAAGCTATGGAAGCTCTGGTTCACATTTGCAGGGATGGGTGTCGAACTATTGGACCTCGTGACAAGGTGCTTAAAGCAGGCCAAGAGGCCTGTAGTTTTCCTGCATGCAAGGGGCTGGAGTCTCTGGTCCGTCATTTCTCTAATTGCAAAATTAAAGTTCCTGGTGGATGTGTACGTTGTAAGCGAATGTGGCAGATTTTTGAGCTACATTCACGCATTTGTGAAGAACCCGACTCTTGCAAAGTTCCTCTTTGTAGGTAAGTGAATCAATTTTCTGGTGATATTTTATTAGATAGAATCACAGTTCGTGAAGTGGATATATATTTAAAGTTTTGTCATACAGTAGATGACTTGCGTTTTGTTGACTTCATCTGCTAGCACTATGCTTGTCCACAGTAGATTACATGCCAATTGTTGACATCACCTCCTAGGACTATGCTATAACTGCTATCAACTTTAGTTCTGTGCCTTGCATTACAAAGTATTGCAGGGCAAGCAAATGTTTCTTTGCATTAAGGATGACCAATTGTATATTTTTGAAGCATCTTTGTTGTACAACTAACACTCTACCTTTGAAGCATCTAGATGAAGTCAGGTCGTGAAAGTTGAAAAGTCAAAAAGTTTCAATATCTAAACATGTAATTCTACTCATTTTTATCAAAAGACAAGCTGTGTTGTAGCCCTACTCGTATTGGCAGTATATCCAAAAAATACCAAGTTACTATTCACAGTACCACATCTAGTTTAAGATGGACAAATGAGTGTTACAAGATGCATGGTATGCATATATTTAGCCGTTGACCATTTCTGTAAAACTCGTTGAACCCTTGAGAATCAGCACAAAATTATAAAGGACGTGTGTTGCTTGGAATAGTAGTGATTCTCAGTTTGAAAACCAAAATCCTGTAAATGTTGGTCAACTACTTTCCTTCTGTTTGTATCGCTCACTTCAATTATCCACCATTAACAAATGTCAAATTTTTATTGCTTCAGTCATTTCAAGGAGAAAATGCTGCAACAGACCAAGAAGGACGAGGTGAAGTGGAAGGTGTTAGTAAGCAAAGTGAGAGCAGCAAGAAATGCTGTGAGTTTATTCTCATCTCGGCGGTCATTTTTTAATGACCATAGAATAGTGTTATGATGCTTATAACAACATATGGCCAATATTTTAGCTGGCCATAGAAGCTGTGTTAATTACAACTATTCACATATAGAATAATGTAACCGTTTCTATTTCTGATTAATTTATGGCCGAAATTTTATGGTCAGTTGTCCTCTTTTCCATAAAACAATTGATACAAAAAGTTCAAATATATAGCAACTCTATGTATTTTCCAGAGTTAAATCTGTCTTATCATTTTTTGAATGAAACAAGAAGAGTATTACTATTTCTTAAAAGAGTATGATACAACTGCACATTTGTGTTCTTTAGTAGTAATTGTCTTCTTTCATTAGGTTCCTGGTTGATCTGCTAGGCTGCTGAAGTAACATTTGAATGTTTAGTTTTGTTTAATATTTTTTCCCTATACCATTTATATGTGACAATAAGTGTATCAGTTTATAGGTTAGATTATTATCCATTGTTCAGGTATCATAGGTTTATTGGAAACAATCTCTCTACCTTCTCAATGTAGGGGTAAGATTTGCATACACTCTACCCTCCCTAGACTCCACCTGTAGGATTACAATGTTTTTTTTTTTGTTTTGTTGTTGTTGTAGCTTTTCGATCGAAAGAATCATTGTGAACTTTGAGGAGATAAAGTTGCTACACCACATTTTCAAGGTTATAGCTAGCCTAGCTAAAATATTACCCAAGGAGGAGTGTTCTATGGCAGGTTCAGTGGAATACATTGCTTTCGCCTTGAACTATGTCTACATATATTATAATGTATACATATAGTAAGATTACATTCATTTTGAACTCACAACTCTAGATCCTAGATTCACCACTATACGTTGCAATAATCAACTACAGTATCAAGAGCATACGCTAATAACATAACTCGTTAACTCCAACCATCCCATAAATGATAAAATCACGATATTATTCACTTCTTCAATATAATACATATAACTTTTTCTGATATGGTAAGATCTCTGTATAATGCATATAAAATACATATAGGGATGAAGAACTCCAGGATATTTTATCTTCAGTTACCTTGTTGCCTTCACTGTCGACGTGAAAAACTTGTGAAAAGTACAATGTTTTCTCTGTTATTTTCCCAAATCTGTGCACACTTGGTCAATGATAGAGAGGAAGTCCTTAACTACCATAAATATCCTGATCCGTCGAGCTTCTTCCTTAGCCAAGTCACCATAGAAATATTCTGTTAGCTTGTTTACCATGGATAGAGCAAATTCCTCCTGGGCTTGTATATTCATAATCTCTCCCTCAGCTTTCTTCAAGAATCCATTCATCGACTCGGAAAACTTCCTGCTACTCTCATCCAAAACCAACCCCTGATTCAGCTTTATAACATCAGTAATCTTAGCAACTCCTGCTGCTAGTTTTGCAACTTCATTGCTAAGAATATCCGAGTCCATCACAGCCGCTTTCTTCACATTAGCAAGCTCGTGGCTCAAGGCAGAAATAACGTGAACACCATTTCTAAACTCAGCCTCATCGCGAGACGTTAGATCAGCATCAGAAAGATGAGAACCTTCTGCTCTAATAGTTTCATGAAGAACAAAATGCAGAAGGGTGGTTTTCCCATCAGCACCTTTAATATCTACAAGCTTAAGAAGTGTGTCGAGCTTGAAGGCACGTGCATCTCCTCTGTCTGTTCCCATATTCATACGGTTTCCGGTTCTGAGTACAGCTTCCAGAAGCCTTAAAAATGTTCTGCTATTCCTTAACTCTTCACATGCAATCTGCAATAATGAAATAACAAAAAGAAAGTGACAGAAGTGAAATTTTAAATAACTAAAGGTCCCTAATTCTAAGAGATTCCATATGGAAAAACAGAAGCTGACTATCTGTAAAGTCAAGATCAGCGAGAACATCCACCCTGAGCAAGCTCAAAACGGGCATTTCCAGCCAGTTTTGAGTTGGGGAGTCGGAGTTTCAGACTCAGCAAAGGGATCAAAATCAACCTAGCTAGGAACTTAAGTAGAAGAGTAAACCCCTAAAGAGTAAAAGGTAAACTTCAGACTAGAAGTTTACTCATACCACAAGATTTATCATCATACAACTGCAGAGTTTGTAGTGTCATTCCATCAATGCAGACTAGGTTCGCGAGCTCATGGATGCAAAGCATAATTTACCTCTAATGTCTGAAATGACCCCTTAAGGTATTCGATCTCAGAATCAAAACAAGCTATGTAAAGCATTGCATCTACCCTCTTGAATGCAAAAGGAATATCAACCACTGCCTTGAGAAATTTCTCAGCAGGGCCTAGTTTGAATGGCGATTCATCTTTGATGTTCTTCAGCTTCCGCTCTTCTTCTTTCGTGGGAGCCATCTTTATCAGACTCTCCAGTAACTCCATTCCGAGTGTGTCAGCACTACCTGGTTTGTTTGTTTTTTTTTTTTTTTTAGGATCAAGAAGATACATAAGTAGTTCCTTATGCAAAAGCACCTTAATTTTCACTTTTTCGCCTAGACTGGGAGGAGGTTCAAGGGGCAAAGAGAATATGTTAAATGAGTAAATATGTAAAACGAAAGGTTTGATGTGCATCAGAGCTCATTCATAAACATGAATGTGACATCCCAACAAAATAGTACTGTGCTAGCTATGGCTCAAGATGTTAATAATGGACACATCACTTGGTAGGACCAGAATTTAATGTCACCATGTTATAGTAGTGCCAATTTGCAGTTAAACATTTAAAACTAGAATGTGAAACCACCACAGTCAAAATACATTAAAAGGCCTTTAAACTTCTTAATAAAACTCATAAAATAATGAGACATAAAAGAAACCAGCATGACTTTGATCTAGTGGTGAGAGTGCAACGCTTGATGTGTGGATTAAGTGCATCTCATGTATAAAAACATGGTATTTAAGTGTAAAAAAATGAGACATCAATTAAATATGACAAAACAAAATAGTGTCGAACCTTCTAAAAGTGCTTCACAAACTTCATCACTAGTAATCTGAAGTGCTCTCAACAAAATTGCAATGTTCTGAGACTTCTTTAGGTCAAGTAACTGCTTCTCTTGATTCATCACAGGAATAATTGGGAGTCTTACACCATCTTTTGAATTTAAATTTGAAGAATTTATAGTGAATAATGTTTCAATCATCTCCTCATTTAACCTAAAATGGCAACAAAAAAAAAAAAAAAAAAGGGGAAAATAAAAAAAAATTACAAATAAAACTATTCTTCAAGATTAGGAAACATTTTTGTTTATCATGATTAGTAAATATATATTCCCTCCGTCCCAATTTATATGACACTGTTCGAGTTTCAAGAGTCAAACAAGTTTTTCTTTGACTGTGATTTAAGTATTTTGAATTGTCAATTTTTGTGACTTACAGTAATTTTCAATTATGTAACTTTTCTTTTATAAAAAAATAAGGAAACATGTTTGAATTCAATCAAGATTAAAATGTTTGACTCTCAAAATTTGAATGGTGCCATTGGGACGGCGTACCAATGAAATGAACTAAAATCCATTGACAACAAGGATATACTGAATCATCAAGCTGTTAAAACTTTAGAAGATCAAACTAGTTTAAAAAAGAAGTTAGAAGATCAAACAAGTTCATACTACTAATAACCTCTCTAAATAAAAAGATATGCATTAATTTAATTAATATCTATGTTTGCTCAGACTCTTTAAAGTGTTGATCGGTGCACGTCGAATTCTCCTAAAGTAGTGTGTTTTTGGAGGATCTGACACGTGCCGCAACATTTTTGGAGAGTCGGAGCAACATTGGTTTAAATACTTGGGAGTGATAACATAAATCTTACTGGAAAGAGTTAGACTTCAGTTGATCCCAAACCATTGCTTTATCTGAGTTGGCCCTGACTTTATCCCAATGCAGAGGCTTTAGCTTTGGCTTTATACTTTCTCCATCAGCACTATGGAATGAAACGGGCATCGATGGCCCATCATTTTCGATTACGACTCGAGGTGGTGGCAGTGGTGGTGGAGGTGGAAGTCTTCTCGATACATACCTCTCAGGATATCCGAATTTACTCATAGTAGACACGGGATTCTGTAGTGAGGAACTTGGAATTTGAGAAGCAGGGGAATTATGAGTACTACCAGAAGATATTGAAGATGATGACATTGGTCTATGCTCCACTTGCTGAAGAATAAACCTCGGCAGTGCTGGAAATTTAGCCAAACTCAATTCTCCAGAAGGACTATTGGATAATGAATCATTTGATGAACTGTAATTCAGATATTGATACCGGAAACTCCTTTGTATGAAATTGGGACTTCCTCTACCCCCAGAGGATCCTCTGGGGGAGAAGAATCCGTTGTCTTCATCTTCAAATGATCCAATATTATGATGTTGCTTGAAATATTGATGTCGTGGCAATGGAGGGAGAGGACAGAGTTCTGGTGATCCAATTCTTTGGTAGTTTAGCGTGACATAGTTATTTGAGGCAGTAGAAGATTGAGCAATTTCTTCCCTACAACTCACAAGTGTTGACGACGTTTCCTTTTCAATTTCAATGTGAGAAGGGGTTGTATTATATGAGACAAGCCGGAGAGTATCGTTCCTCTCGTGATCATCATCACAGCTTTCATCTTCTCGGTGGGGATGGCGATGGTAAAGGAAGAAGAAAAGAACAAGGACAGTGACGAATGTAGCAGAGAGGATGGATGCAGATACGAGAATGGCGATGAATTTGTTGGTGATGGAATTATTAGAGGAATGCAAGGAACGTGGAAGAATGAGGGAGGAAATGTTAGCAGGGAAAGTGGCAAAATCATTCGAAGGTGGCGGAGGAGGAGGAGGAGGAAGAAAAAATACGAAAAATGGATGAAAATGAGGATATGGAGGTTTAGCTTTATTAATGGATGGAGTTGAAGTTGGAGGAAGTGGTTGATGGAGAAGGCGACGATGAGTAGCAGAGGAGAGAAGGAAGAAGGTAAAGATTAGACAAAGACTAAACAATGGAGAGTACATTATCAATTGTGAGTTGTGAATGGAAAATTTTCATAGGAATTTCACTTAAACTATCACATAGAATATATGAAGATTGGAACAACTCTTGATAAAAGTGGGACTCACTATTTATTACATATAATAGACACAAAGGAATGTTAATATAAGGAGTTATATGAGATTGAGAGGTTTAAATGCCATGATATTTGATGAATGATGAGTGGCCATTGTAGTAAGTAAGGTAGCTGGGGTGTGCTATTGGGAGGATAGCTTTGATTATGGGTTGTTATAGTGTGTAATTGAATGGTGCTGCTTGTAGGGAACCTCAATTTTAGAAGAATTGAAGCACTAGGGCTCAAAGGTTTTAGGTTCGAGTCCGGGATATGGAGAAACTAGAAGATCCTACATGGTGCGATTTCGAATCCAATAACTTTGGCTCAGACTGTGAATATGTATATTATAAAGTTGGCTAAACAAGTACAAACATAGATTTTGAACCCTAAGTCGAATGAGTTGTGGCAAAATTTCGAATTTGAACCTGTAATAATCATATCCTGGATCAGCATATGCGAAATTCTGTTTTTTGTGGAGAGACAACTACTAATAAAAGCAGCAGCATTGTCCATACTGTTTCAGAGGTAGGTCAGTGAGAGAATGTTACAGAATAGGAGTTTAATACTTGAGTTTGCTCCCTCTTAAAAATTGAAGAAAATGTAATGAAGATTCTTTGCAAGTCAATTATGTAAGGAGACATGGAAAACAAATAACAGACAGGATAAATTAATAGAACAAATTAAAGGCCTCATTTGTTTTTTTTTTTGGTAAGATTAAAACAACTTGAATTTAAGTACATATCTCAATATTAAGATGTACTTTAAGATTTACATGTTTTGGATCTGAATACACATTTGAATATTAAAGTATTATGTTAAGATTTGATTATTAAATAATCGGAAAAGGGTCAAAATTGCCCCTGAACTATGCGAAATAGACCACTTATACCCTCTATTACATTTTGGGATCAAAAATACCCCCGCAGTTATCCCAGGAGACCACAAATACCCTCAAGAGTTAACACCCCAATTTTTTAGTGATGTGGCAAGCCACATGGAACTAATCCCTCCACCTAAGCATTGCCAACTAAGATTCACTACAAAAGAACTTGACTTTTAGTGGCAGAATCCCAAAATATTGCCACTAAAGGTTATGAGTGATTTTTAGTGGCGACTAAGGCTCCAACAACCATTCGCTAGTAAATTTTCAACAAAAAAATATGATAATTAATTTTCGATTGCGACCTAATTTTCTAAAATAAATAACTTGCAATATCCATATTAAAATCATCCAATATTATTACGAAAAATAATCAAAATTACTTCTCGATTCAAATCTCCTACTATATATATATATAATGCATCATTGTACATTTACATATGACATAAAAATAAAACATATAGTGTCTTCAGACTCCTACTTAATCGATATCATATTTAGTTTTTTAAAAACAATGAAGAAATAAACACAAAATTAGAATTTAATGTTAAAAACTTTTAGTGACGATTTTCTGGGCTTTTGTGGCGACTGTTGTTGCCGCGAAAGGTCTAGTTCTTTTGTAGTGAATCCTAGTTGGCAACACTTAGGTGGAAGGATTAGTCCCACGTGGCTTGCCACACCAACAAAAAATTGGGGTGTTAACTCTTGAGGGTATTGTGGTCTCTTAGAATAACAACAGGGGCATTTTTGATCCCAAAATGTAACGA
Source organism: Solanum stenotomum (assembly GCF_019186545.1). Classification (NCBI taxonomy): domain Eukaryota; kingdom Viridiplantae; phylum Streptophyta; class Magnoliopsida; order Solanales; family Solanaceae; genus Solanum; species Solanum stenotomum. The sequence continues at coordinate 7,563,105 of NC_064291.1, read as the reverse complement.
AGGGTATAAATAGTCTATTTCATATAGTTCAGGGACAATTTTGACCCTTTTCCGTTAAATAATTAAGACTGTTGTCTTTATTTAAAAAATAATAGAATATTAAATTATCCTAATATTGGGGATGTCGTTGGCAAATGATGATGTTGCGGGCATGTTTAAATGTACATGACGCATGGTTCAATGGTACATGATGTGTGGTGCAGTGGTACATGTCGTGATGTTGTATCTAGTGGTGATGATGGTTGCTAGTAGTGATGGATAGTGGTAGTTCGTTGTGGTGAAAGATAGGAACAACTAATGGTGGTGGTGATTGTTGTCTGTTATGACAATGATGATTAATCGTGATGATTGTATATAGTAGCTAGTAGAGTGATGGATGACTGTATTGATTGACAATGGTGATGGTATAACTGAGGATGATAGTTGATAATGACACACGTTGATAACGGTGGGTTGTAGCGGTGAATAAAACGGAATTGGTAAACTACTATTTTTTAGAAATTAATAAATAATGGGTAAAAAAACTTAAATATACAATTTAAGCACCTAAATAACCTCTATATAACAATAGTTTGACTTTACATCAACATAGCAATAGAATCTTTACAAAATAAAACAAAATTAAAAAAAAAGGGTAAAAAAAAAAGAAGCAACGCATCATTCAATATTAAATAAGTTATTAATTCCTTAATTTACTCCAATTCAGTTACCTTCCACAAATATTCATTACTTAATATTTCTCTCTCATATCTCAAAACAACGTATTGTATCAAAAAACAAAGTCTTTATCTCCTGTTTAAGGTCGTTTCAATGGTTGAAAGCAAGAACGTGTCCGTTTTAATTCAGCACGACAAATATGAGATATCACCGGTATGTATCGTTTTTTTAAAAATTACTTCCGATTTATTTTTGTAAGATTATATAGTTTAATTTTTCAAAAAAAAAAAACAAATGTTTCAGTGGCAGAAAAATCTCTTTTTAAGGCTTTTTTGTTGTGGTTAATCATGAAAATTTTATTATTTGTAAATTGATTTTGATGAATCATTCATGGCACTAATGTTATTTGTATAATTGTTAAAACGAACATTTCGTATGGTTTGTAGATTATGGTATTATGAATTGTAGGATTGCAAATATAATCAAAACCAAGATTAACACCTAATATAACTTGAATTCTATAAATTTACCACTATTTAATGACAATATTAATATGGAAATCAATGTTAAATAGTAATGTACTCACTTTTTAATTAATTTGGTTATCCAAAATAATTTGATAAAATTCTTGGTAAGATCATGGTGTAATATTGGTTTACAATATGTATTATTTATCATATTAAATTATACACCATAATGTACAC
>NC_064291.1:7443609-7561154 GCF_019186545.1 Solanum stenotomum | reverse complement strand
GGTAGAATTCAATAATTGTTGGTATATTATATAGTACAAATGTTAGTATTATTATATGGTACATTTTTTATATTATAAATTTTTAATGTTATTCGTAAATAGTGTCATATAGTTTTAGTGTAATTTCAAGTTCTATACCACAATGTATACCGTTTTAAAAAATCAATTTATATACTAGTAAAATTGTATTTACAAATAAAAAAATATATATTAAAATCATATTGTACATCAATTGATTACATAATAAGATTTCATATTTTCCTTTTTTACAATATTACCTAAAAGAATTCTATTATTGATATACAAATTAGTATGCATAAATAATTATTGTGGTATGCAAATGGTTATTATTAGGGTATGCAAATGTTTTTTTTTTTTTTATTACTTTGCATATATTGGTACTTATATAATGGAACTTAAATTGGTATTCATTTTATAAAAGAATCGAAACGAAAATGTAGAGAGAAGAACAAATTAAAGAGTAATTGTATCAAATAAGGAATGTGTTAAATGGTAGAAATCCTATTAATTAGGCAATAAATTCTCCCCCAAAAATTCAGCACTAGAATTGAAAAAAACAACCAAAAAAATGATAGAAAGAAACATGCATCCTAAAAAATAGGATCTTTAAGTAAAAAAATTATATTCAACTATAATTGTCATTGAGAATTCCAAAGTAAATACAATATGTCAAAAATTGTAATATACACCAAATTGTCATCATAATGTATACAATATTAAAAAATTTATATCCAAAAAAACATGTTTATATATATATATATATATTATTCTGCAGATAACTTATATCAAGAAAAACAACATGTTTATACTATTCTATTTCATAATTTTACCACCATATATATACCAAATTTGCACTTAAATAATATCAAGAAAAACAAAAAGTTTATACTATTCTATATCATATATTTTTTTTTTTATCATTATATTATTCTAAAAGTAAAAAAAAAACGTAATTGAAGAGAAAGAAAAAATAAATTTAGAAGTGTAGTTCTATTAAGTAAGAAAGAGAAAAAAAAAAGGCAAAAATAATGTAACCAATTATAAATGTGATTGAAAATAAAAAAAGTAAAAATAATAAATTATGAAACACATAAAATCAGCCCACTAAGCTAAAAAATAGGTGAAAAAATCGTATAAAGATATGTATATTTATTAAGTTGTCAGGTTTGTAATTAAAATGATAATGTTATAAATAAAAAGAGTAAATTAACATTATGTAAATTAAAATCTTAAATTGAATATTGTAGTAATTTTTCCTAAATGAATAAATATCTTAATGATATTAAGAATTCAAGACTTGTTACATATCATTATATTAAGACCTATTCATACTCTTTTTTTTAGACCTATTCATACTCATTAAGTGATTGTAACATAAAAAATCGTGCGTAATGGTTAAGATATGACTAAAAGTCAAACTAAAAGGCAAACATACTTAATAATTGAAATTTGAATATTTAAGACTAAGATTTTCATTAAGTGTAAACAAATAAAGTTTAATTAATAGAATCAAATTTATTAGATATATCAAATGATAAAAAAAAAATGCATGATATTAGGTTAAGAGGAGAAGTGTTGCATCTATCTCACCACCCTTAATAAGGATCTTATGGTTCGGGGCATTGAGTCTTGAGAAGTGCGTCTTGGAACATAATTTGTACCACTAAACTTATGTATTAAGGTATAACTTGCATCATTAAACTTATGCTCGGGATATAAGTTGTGCCAATAACTTATGCCTTGTGAAGTTCTTTTGTCTTGCAAGTTTTTTTCTTCTATCAGAGGTATTCTTGGTCATATTCTTTTAAAGCTATGATGAGTAAAAATTAAAGACAAATGATTTTCAGGAACAAAAATTAAAGACTATCTTAATACTGAGGCATGTGCGAATGACCCAAATTATTTTAGGCATAATACATAAACATGACCCTTAACTTGGCTTCAACGGACAAATATGCCCTCCAACTTTGAGTATGCACAACTAGGCACTTAAACTTGTATAAATTAAACAAGTAGACACACGAGTCCTACATGGCATAATACATGTAGGATGCCACGTAGGACATAAAATTTTCATGTAGGGTATCATGTAGGATGAATGTGTCTATTTGTTCAATTTTATACTAGTTTAAGTGCCTACTTGTGCACACCCAAAGTTAAAGGTCATAGTTGTCGGTTGACGCCAAGTTAAGAGTCAAGTTTATGTATTATGTCATTATTTTAACACAACCCATTTTGACTCGTCCAAATTTATTTCAATCCGCATATTTGTCACTTTTATCTATGAGGAAATTTCATAAGCATGTCTAATTAGAAGCATAATTACCATTAATAATTATAGTTTGCCTAACAACGATTCATTAAAACTATTAGGAGTTGTATCTGTCGCTCAAATTCTTTGTATCTTTGGTTCAAACTTGTTATATCCGTCGCTCAAATTTGCTATAATCTGTGCTCAATTTGTTGTACATGTTCTCTCAATTTCGTTGTATTTGTTCGATGATTTCCCTAAATATATTGTATTTGTTCTCTCAAACCTAGTTATAAACACATACAACTTCACTGGATAGTATATTTGTATTTTAATTGATATATTTTCAAGTGCATGTACACCATGTATATGTTATAAATGAATTTATAATAGACATAATACATAAACATGACCCTTAACTTGGCGTCAGCTGATAACTATGACCTTTAATTTTGGGTGTGCACAAGTAGGCACTTAAACTTGTATAAAATTGAACAAATGGGCACAATCGTCCTACATGGCACCCTGAATGACAATTTTGTAACCTACCTGGCATCCTATGTGTCTTATGCCATGTAGGACACGTGTGTCTACTTGTTCAATTTTATACAAGTTTAAGTGTTTGCTTGTGCACACTCAAAGTTGGAGAACATAGTTGTCCGTTGAAACCAAGTTAATGGTATGATGTATAATTCAATAGCCAAGTTAAGGGAATAGTTTTAAGTGCCTATATGTATAATTTCTCCATATGATGTATGCATCATAAATGAACTTATGATACATGTATGTACCATTTATGTATGCTATTGAATGTAAACATTTTTTTTTGTTTTAGCTGTATTTCATTGAAGGAAAAATTACTTGGATGGGCACCTTTAAATAAATAATTAGTGATACTTTTTATTTATTACCATTTATAGCAATATATAGCAATCATATCATATATATATATATATATATATATATATAAAAGAGAACCCTAGGTCCGCCTACGTGGCGCCACCACAAACCATGATTCCCTTTTAATTTATTTTATTTCCAATACTAGCCTTCCCCTTTCGTGAAAAGTTGTGACTTTTATGAAGAGTTGTGACTTATGAAGAGTTGTGACTTTTATAAAAGGTTGTGACCTTTCTGAAGGGTTGTAACTTTTTCAATGAGTTGTGACATTTCCGATAAGACACAATAATTATTTGTTCACACTACCCTTTGTTGTCTATAAATAGAGGACTTTCTTCTCATTTTAAAACAACGAATTTTTTTGAACTTCTTCTTCTGGACAATTAAATATTTGTGTACTTTGCTCCTGTTGAATGGCTCACTGACACCATTGTGTTTGTATCAATACACTGGTGAATAGAATCGTTCTATCTTGAGAAGATCTATTCCTTTAAAACTCGGGTACTAGAGGGGAATAATTTCCTTAAGAGGACACTGTGCATTTAATGGGCTCAATTTTTTCTATTTTGTTTCATTCGTTTGTTGAAGATCCTGGTATGTTTTTTACAGTCATTAATTTATGCTTATATTATTAATTGTTGTTTTTGAGTATATGCTTTAAACTTTGTTGTTTATGTTTATGCAAATTTATTGTTATAATTAAGTATTTGTTAGTACAGATTAAATAACAAACGTTAATTGAGTATTCAAGCAAGTTTTCTTTACTGAAATTGTTGAAGGTAGAATAAAAAAATCCCTTACAAATCTCTAATTTCTTCATCAACAACGTCATTCCTTCACATACAAGGATGCAATTTTGTGTTCTTTAGAAAATTCTCTGAGAGTTAATAACTTTGCATGCCCATTTTTTTAATGTTGTTTTTATCTATTTTTACTAAATTTTATCAGTGGATATTATGAGTACTTTAAGGATTGAAAGTTGATTGAAGTGTTAGTCAATTTTTTGAGGTATGTTATTTCAAAACATAGGAACTTTTCTGGTTAGAATTATTTGTTATCATCATTGGATATGCCATAGTTTACTCCCTTTAATGTATGTTTTTTCTCGTTGTTTTATTGTCTCCTTAAAATTGTATTGATTATTTTCCGTTTGGTATGTATATGCTCTCACTTGGATAAAACTTTTCGTCCTTTTAATATTTTTCTTTTTTTCCTTCTCATTCGGCTCTTCTAAATATTTTTGGTGTGAGTTATGACTATTTTCGGCAAGTTTAATTTGAAGAATATGAAGCAAAACTTACTCTAAATAAAAGTAATATCTTAAGCTACAAAAGATATGTCTATTAACATAGATTTGTTGTCCTTCATGTCCCAAGTCATTGCTGAGCGTTTGAGTTATCTAGGTTAGACTCACTTTTAATTTTCTAATGTTAGAGAATATTTCTTTAACATGAGTATAGAATCCAACATTTTTATCGACTTGTACTTTCATAATGTAACAATTATACATACATATTTCGGAAAAAGTTGTAAAGTTGCCTTGATGAAGCATCTATAAGGGTCTTCAGATCAGCAATTTAATGAAGAATGAATTTCTAAAGAGGTCAAAAATATTATTTTATTGTTGTTTCAAATTTATTTTTCTCCTTCTATAAATTTTGTTAGAGTAACAAAGCAACAATAACGAAAAGTGGTGAACGTTTGACCCTAGACAAGTAGATTGTCTCTAAAAAGATTTATTTATGTTGTTGGTGTACATTTTTAGTGGTCTTAACTTCTTTATAACTAATATTGATTATCGAAAACTTTCACATAATTTTTTTTCACAAGGAGTTATTCTAACCATAATTTTTTTAGATTCTATAATTTTCATGTAAACAAAATAGAAAAAGTGATGTCGTTACATAAAAACATCACTCAATTTTAACAAGACAATTATATCATCAAACATATATTATGATAAATTATGTAAAAGATAAAAATGATTAGATATCAAGACATTTTTAATCATTAATTATATATTTACAATTCTTGAGATATGTAATAATGTTAAATCATTTAATTTCTGTTGAAATGTTCTAAAAACCCACTAAAATTTACTTTTTTTTTCCTTATAACAGTCGATTATAGGAAAGGTTGTTCGCCCGGGTAAATTACCTAGTATTACTATATATAATAAGTGGAAATATCTACTACTTAACACATGACAAGTGTTACATGTCCTTAGATAGTGTTGTACATTCTTCTTCTATGGTTGTACCTTTAAAATTTATATTATTGGACAATTTAACACCATTAATCACAATAATTAATAACTTAAAACATTTTTTAAAAATATATGAAAATTTGGATGACTCAACAAATTTTATTTGTGTCACATAAATTGAGACAACAAAAATAACATATATTGGGTCCATTTTAATTTATTTGTCTTTTTTTTGTGTTTTTATATTTAAAAATTGCATATAAATACTATAAATCATGATAATTGACAACATAAAATATGTTTTGAAAAAATACAAAAAATTCCACTGATTCTTGAAGTGAATCTATCGTAAAAATACTATAAATCATGATAATTGACAACATAAAATATTTCAAAAATAAATACATATAAAATAATTCTATTGATTATTGAAATTAATCTATCGTTACAAATTATGTATAAAATATAATAAATCGTGATAATTGACAACTTAAAATATTTATTAAAAAAACACAAAAAAAGAAATTGACTAATTCTTAAAATTAATCTATCAATGTCACATAAAATGAGACAAAAGTAGTAATATGTATTATTTTTACTATATATAATAAGTGGGAATATCTACTACTTAGCACATGACAAGTGTTACATGTGCTTAGATAGTGTTGTACATTCTTCTTTTATGGTTGTACCGTTAAAATTTATATTATTGGACAATCTAACACCATTAATCACAATAATTGATAACTTAAAACATTTTTAAAAAATAAAAATTTGGATGACTCTCCAAATTTTATTTATGTCACATAAATTGAGACAACAAAAATAACATATATTGGGTCCATTTTAATTTATTTGTCTTTTTTTGTGTTTTTTATATTTAAAAATTGCATATAAATACTATAAATCATGATAATTGACAACATAAAATATGTTTTGAAAAAAATACAAAAAATTCCACTGATTCTTGAAGTGAATCTATCGTAAAAATACTATAAATCATGATAATTGACAACATAAAATATTTCAAAAATAAATACATATAAAATAATTCTATTGATTCTTGAAATTAATCTATCGTTACAAATTATGTATAAAATATAATAAATCGTGATAATTGACAACTTAAAATATTTATTAAAAAAACACAAAAAAAGAAATTGACTGATTCTTAAAATTAATCTATCAATGTCACATAAAATGAGACAAAAGTAGTAATATGTATTATTTAATGTGAAATTATTGAAAACTACGTAAAATGTATTGTAAATCTTAACAATTAACAACATTTGATTGACTCTTGAAATTTTATCTATGCTACATACATTGAGACAAACGGAGTAATATATATTAAGTATTTAAAATTACGTACAACCTTATTGCTTTCTGTAGGCTTCGAATTATCGTGGTCATTTTTTAGGCTGATACAAGTTTTGTACATTTTCTATTTAATTTTTTTTAATATTATAAATCGCAATAATTAATAATTTAAAATATTTTAAAAAATATATTAAAAATTGAGTTGGTTTTGGGAATTTTATTTATACTATATAAAATGGGACAAAGGAAGCAACATATATCATTTACAAATGACTTAAAAAGCATTAAAAATTACAATAATTACCAAATTAAAATATTTAAAAGCTATATAATAAAATAGCTTCACTCTCAAAATTCTATCAGGCTCACATATATTGGGACAGAAAAAATAACACATATCATTTTAAAATTATCAAAAAAGTATTATAAATAATAATAATTAACAACTTAAAATATCTAAAAGACATTTTAAAAGGGTTAATTTTGTAATTTTATCCATATCACATAAATTAGGACAAAGTGACCAGTAATGTAGGTTATTTGAAAGTTACATAAAAGTATTATAAATCACAATAATTAATAACTTAAAAACATTTTTTAAAAAAATATGAAAATTTGGATGACTCTCCAAATTTTATTTGTGTCACATAAATTGAGACAACAAAAATAACATATATTGGGTCCATTTTAATTTATTTGTGTTTTTTATTTTTAAAAATTGCACTGATTCTTGAAGTGAATTTATCATAAAAATACTATAAATCATGATAATTGACAACATAAAATATTTAAAAAATATTGTATGTAGGTAGTCTTATTATGTCTTAAATAGTGTCAAAGAAAGTACAGGTTTGTGATAAAAAAACTTATTCATTTTTCACGCAAACAATGGCTTCAAAAACTCCGTTATTAGCCCTAAAACATACCATTTATATTATTGGGCCCATGCATAGCACGGGCACCATTATCTAGTATATATATATATATATAAGAGAATCCTAAGCCCGCCTATGTGGCGCCACCACAAACCAGGATTCCTTTTTTAATTTATTTATTTCCAAAACCATTCTTCCCTTTCATGAAAAGTTGTGACTTTAATGAAAAGTTGCGATTTATATGAAAAGTTACGACTTTTATGAAAAGTTATAACTTCTATGAAGAGTTGCGACTTTTATGAAAAGTTGTGCATTTTATGAAAGCTTATGACCTTTCTGAAGGGTTGTAACTTTTTCAAAGAGTTGCAACCTTTCCGATAAGGCACAATAAACATTTCTTCACACTACCATTTGTTGTCTAGCTATAAATAGAGAGATTTCCTCTCATTTTAAAAGAACAAAAATTATGAACTTCTTCTTCTTTTGCACAATTAAATATTTGTGTACAAATTTTTTCTTTCTGTTTCATTCTATTGTTACAGATCCTGGTATATTTTTTTACAGTCATTAATTAATACTTATGTTATTAATTGTTGTTTTTGAATAATGTTTTCAACTTTGCTGTTTATGTTTCTGCAAAGTTATTGTTATAAGTATTTAATAGTATAGATTAAATAACACGCGTTAATTGAGTATTCACGCAAGTTTTCTCTACTGAAATTATTGAAGGTACGTAAAAAAAATTCCTTAAAGATCTACACTACCATCTCTTGAAGACAAAATTCAAATTTGGTATGCCATTGTAAGGACAGAAAGACCTTAAAAGCTTTAGCTCACCTTTATGTGCGAAGTGAACCAGGAAAAGAAGACAAGAATTAATAAACTTTTGACATGGGTTCAATGATGTGTTGGATGAACTATAGAGGAATATGACTAAAGTGGAGCCTCTTTTAATCTCAAAGACATAGATAACTACACAATAAATTAACTGTTCATATTCAATATGAAATATGGATGGATTCTCAAGTTTACTACAAGTTGTAAATACTTTCATGAAGTAATAGATGTGTTTCTCGACACTTCGATTGGAGTAAACTGTAGTTTCAAATTGAACTTCATCACTCCGGTATGTTGATTTTTAAAAAACACCCAAACAAACTGAATAATTTGTGTAATCTTTTCCCTTTCAAGTATATATAATAAGTTGAATTGTTATCCGATATGATACATTCTCCCTTTAATTTTTCATTTTCATAATTATTTATGATATACTTAAATGGGGAATTTAAAATAATATATGTAAAGCAAAAGGTAGAGCTGAACTTTCTACACGTTAGAATTAGAATATTTATTCATTTTTTCATCCTTTTAAAATTTGTTTATCCCTTCACCAGCGATTATTTATTTATTTAAAAAATTTAATATCTTCGGTACGGCTGATGTTCATTTGAATCCCCAAAAAATCAAGTAATAACACTTCCTGGGCAAAAAGATAAATTATAAAATCAAATTAAAGATGATTGATTGAAGGATAAATGATAGATATTATAATTATCATCTTCCTTTACATTATTAATGTTTGTTACTATGTAATCGTGTATGAAATATAATATAATATTTTAGTTTTAATCACTCATAGGTTTTAAGTATTATCTTATAACTTCTATGATATTAAAATCCTGCGCGAAGCGCGGTTGATATTACTAGTACTATGATAAATTTGCAATATATATTAAAAGTGAATTATGTATGTAATATATATGTATTATAACTGTTTTAAAATATATTATGCTTGTTTGGTAAGAAATTGACACATTGTATTGAAATGTGTGATAAATGTATTATTCATCAATAAAACTTGTATTATATGTGTTTTATAAATTGCTCTCTTTAATATGTATTAAAACTGTATTATAAATGTATTAAAAGTGATCAAGTGAAAAAATAAATGTTATTGTTATAAATAGTAGTAAATATTTTCTTAATATAATATAAATTTATGCAAGTTTCCCTTCATCAAATGCATCACTAATGATTATTGATATAGGGGTATGATTTATATATACAAATTTTTTTTACTACATTTCAACGTCATTGATGCAATAAGTTGAAGCTTTTATTTTATTTTATTTTATTTTATTTTAATAACCTTAACAATTCCGAAAAATTGTCGCCTAAAATTGAAATGGAATAACCACGATTTAGTATGTCTACAAATCAATAATCAATCAGCCGAATCAACAATTTTAAAATCGAATCGAACGAACTGATACACGAGGCGTAATACACACCTTTCCATATCCATCGGCACGTAAAAGGGAAAAGAGAGAAGAAGGGGAAATTGGCTACACAAACTTGTTTGGTGATAACTTGAATGATTTGACAACTATTGTGCTATTGATCAAGCAACTTTATCATTCCATAGTGGCACTACATAATAATTGACTTTAACCTAGGATATTTGTATGTATTCTAAAGCTACTACTTTGGTAGACTCCTCACAAATGAATGGATGATAATGGACCATTTTGGTTGGCAGTTATATATTGCTATCTACGATGGCCCAAATAATTTATTGCACTATAATTAAAGCTAGTTGTGAGTACGTGAAAAATTACTTCAAATTCAACATGAAACATGATGAAACAAGTACCAAAAAAATCACAACTGTTACATAGTACAGAGTGAAATAAAAACAAAACAGATGTATTAAAGAGAGTTGTGATGGAAGTGGTAAGTACTCATTGAATCTAAATTTAATAGAGTTCTATTATGTATTCGGACACTGGATGAAAAATCCAAAGAAAAAATACAGGAGGTTGTCACATTCTATTACCATGCGTGGATTTAGAAGTACCAAGACATGACTTGGCCTATTCCTTTCACATGAATAACATCATTGGTTGCCTAAGTATCCACCGTAAGCCTTTTCTGATTTGAAATCAAGATTAGAACCTGCACCACCGACCCTTAAAAAGTTAAGACATAATACATAAATATGTTTTTTTAACTTGGCCCCATTTCACATTTATATTCTTCGGTGTGCACAAGTAGACACTTATAAACTCATATAAAGTTGAACAAGTAGACATATGAGTCCTATGTGACATAATAGACGTAGGACAACATGTAGGACACAAATTATCATGTAGGATGCCACATAAAACGTGTATGTCTATTTGTTCAATTTTATACAAATTTAAGTGTCTACTTGTGCACACTCAAAGTTAAAGGACATAAATATGAAATAAGATCAAGTTAAAAGGCATATTTTGTGTATTATGCCAAAAGTTATTTTTTTTCTTTTACATTATCTGTAATATTTGTTAGATGTCTCCACTGTAATCCTCCTCTTTGTGCCATTTGCTCAATATCTACCCCAGGAGCTAACTGCATGCCAGTGCCACAGATTCTTAGCAGAAGATGATACATTGAATTGATTTCTTTAAAACCTTAAATTCTTTGTCCACCTAACATATATAACCGCACTATTAGCTAACATACACATACACATATATATACTAATTCTTAAATACGTGTATTGCACATGTATTCCACACTTAATAATATAGTTATTTTAAAGGTTAAAGTGTTTGAATATTTGTTTTAAAATATCATATGAATATGTGAAGAAAATAACTACGTATTTCTTAGAACTATTTTTTTCTTACATTAATTTTTATTTTATAAGGTACATAATAGATGATGTTTTTGTTGTTGGTTATCATATTTGACTTCTCGGTTGTTGTGTACATGAATCAAATATAGTTATTTGACTTTCCCTTTTTTTAATGGGAAAATGCATAAGTACTCCCCCAACCTATGCCCAAAATCCCAGAGACACACCTAACCTTTACTAAGATCCTATTACCCCCCGAACTTAATTTATCTATAATATTCTACCCCTTTTCGGCCTACGTGGCACTATCCTTGAAAAAAATGTCAACATACGTTGGACCCACAAGATAGTGCCACGTAGGCCAAAAAGGGGTAGAATATTACATATAAAATAAGTTCGAGGGGGTAATAGGACCTTAGTAAAGGNTGTCAACATACGTTGGGCCCACAAGATAGTGCCACGTAGGCCAAAAAGGGGTAGAATATTACATATAAAATAAGTTCGAGGGGGTAATAGGACCTTAGTAAAGGTTAGGTGTGTCTCTCGGATTTCGGGTATAGGCTGGGGGGGTACTTCTGCATTTTCCCTTTTTTAATTGATAAACTAAAAATTAAATGTATATTCAATCTGTGAAATCATATATATAATAACATATTTACCTTACACTCAATAAAGATATTATTCATATTCTTGCATTGTAAACAATTTTCAATTGTTCAATCAGACATGATTCGTTCAAGGGTCAATAACGACGTTGTGTTATCAGGTATATAGGGGTGGTATAAGAATATGAAAAGTTATTAATACAAGGAAAGATGAAAGATGGTGTGAAATAGCTGCTTTTTTTTTTATTAATTCTACATTTACTTAAATAAATAGGACTTCTAATTAATTTTACTGTTTCTCTAGATAGTTATAAATTAGATATTAATTTAGTGTAGAGGCAAAATGATAATCCAACTTTGCACTTTAAAGCTTCTTGTGCATTGCACGTTTATTCCATATTACTTAATATAAAATTTATTTTGCAAATGATAAAGTTTAATTTTAAATGATTCACATATTTTCCTATTTGCTATGAGTTTCTTTTTTTTTTTTTTAAAAAAAGAAGAAATCAGAACATCTAAAAATAATATATTTTGAAGTTAGAAGATCTACCTACCCAAATATATACCTATATATTAAGATTTGCATATAATAAATATATTTATCTTATAAAAATTAGCAATTAAATAAAAATAAAAATTTAACTAATACAACTTTCAAGCCGGCGTCATTATAAATTTTATGAATTTTCCTTCGACTAAAATACATAAATATTTTTAAAAAAATTAGGTAAAACGAAAGGAAAATGTTTATATGGTAGTAACTATTTTGAAGCAAACTTCCTGACTATCTGAATCACATAAATAACATTGTAAACAAAATCATTCTTATGTCTAGAGCATCAACAAAACCACTCGTGACAATTCTTTGACCCATGAGTAGTTCAATAATATGTGAAAAAGATATTTAAAAGAATATATTTGCATCACAGGAGAAATTGTTTAAAAAAATAAATGAATTTAGACTTCACGTTAGCTTCGTATATTGAAACATTACATACTATTGTATATATCAAGAGGAAAAAGAAAAACAATTACTATATCACCAAAAAACCAAAAAATATTTTCCTCATGTACTCGAGGTTTTGAAATATCGATTCATATTTTTCATAGAGAAATCTCTGATCAAGGATAGACCAAGAGCCCTTTTGCATCATATCTAAGGGATTCCTCGGTTCGGGCCGAAGAAGCAATGTCACTCGATCATTATCAAACATCCTCTTAGGATAGAATTATTTACTTCATCAGAATAGTGGTACCTCAAATTCCACTGACATTCATACTCACTTAACGACAATAAATCACACGAAAGTTTTTAAGGGGTCGTTTGATAAAGTGTATTAGAAAAAATAATGCATGCATTAGTCTTGTGTATTACTAATACCTTGTTTGGTACTCTTTTCTAACTTATGTGCATTAGTTATACACTCACTCTATTGTGTATTAAGTTGTGTATTACTAATATCATGAATTTCTAGGTATTAGCAATGCAATGATTTTAATGCATGCATTAGCTCATTCAAAGACCCAATTGTCCCTCAAATCTTTTTTTACATCTTTTCCAAAATAATAGCGGAGGGTATCTTTGTAAATAGATTTTTTATGCAATGCATGCTATTTTTAATGTATCAAACCAAACAATGCATAAAAATAATCTATGTATATTTAATGCAAGCATAACTAATACATGCATTGCTAATACAAGCACTACTAATATACTCTATTTAGCATTATTTTTATACGCTCTACCAAACGACCCCTTAAAGAGTAAGAAGAAGAAGAGTAGAAGATTAGAAATTTTATGTGGTTGATAAATGAGAGGAAATCCCTCTATTTATAGCAAACAAAGAGTAGTATGAACATGTGCTAATTGTGCCTAATTTGAAAAGTCAGGACCCTTCGAAAAAGTAACCATCCTTTGGAAGAGTCGCAACTTATCAAAAAAATCACAACTATTTGAAAAAGTTACAAATCATCAGTAACGTCACAATCCTTTGTAAAAGTCACAACTTATCGAAAATATCACAACTCATCAAAATAGTTACACCTTCAAAAAAATCACAACTCATTGAAAAAGTCGCAACCTTTCAAGAGAAGAAGATGTTGGATGTTGTAGTGGAGAATAATTTGATTTCTATGGTGATGATTTTTTACCTTTCACCTTAACTCTTAACCTAAATTTATTTTACTTTTTCCACGGTGAAATTGTTTTTCCACGACACAAAACTTTGAACAAAAGAGAAAAGCGTATGTAGACACCGTCAGAAATTAGTGTGTGTTTCACTAACCATTGAGTGATATTCAGGTAAGAACCTCACGCTCTCAATAGTTTGGATATGAAACTCAAAAAATTGAGATAGGTGTGTTTTTTACCCTGAAGGGCCCGAATTTTAATAAAAAGTTCAAGTACATATGACCTGAAGATTTCAGATGCCAACTGTATTTTTGCATGTTCACAGGGTTGCCAGTTAGATGTTAGAATTAACGAGTCTCAGATGTACAAGAAAGCATTAAACTCAGAATTAAAAATCAATAGTATCACAGTGAATCAGTATCAAAGCATGAGAAGTGACAGAGGGATAGAAATCCAATAGCAGAAAGATTACATTTCTGGGACTAAAAAATACTGATACAAGTGAACCACCTCTTAGAGTACAGGAAAACAATGGTCATACACAGGTCATGCTACATATAAAACGTTCAAAAAGACATGTATATACATGGAGATATAATGACCTGGTTGCATTAAAAAATGAAAGCCACACAGACGATCCAACAGCAAACGAGCGAGTACTCACATGTGCTGGTATTCGGGATTAAATGCAAGACCCTCCCTGTAAATCAGCTCTTTCATTTGTTCCTCGGTAAGGGCATGCTGTTCAAAATCGAAGCTAAAAGGAGTCATGCAAACAGGCTCGTCACTAATATCATGAAGCGATGTTAGGTAAGGGTGTGCAAGCGCGCCTTCAACTGAAACAAGAAACAGAATGTATAATTTAGGAATCAGTATATAGCAAGATGTAGGATGTTAAAGGATGCAAATATGGAGATTAGATTTCAGTGTCTTTTGACAAGTGCCAAGGATAAAATATATTATACAACAAAAGTGTGAAGACCAAACAATGGAGGTTATCCATAACATCTGTCCAATCATGCTGCAAAACACTTGAAGCTCTACCAGTGTACTTTTAATCATAGCTCAAGACTTTCGACCAAGGAAACCAGACAATACCCACAGAACGAAATAGTAGCACTTCCCCCAGGCTAGCTCTTGCATTTACCCCATCTTTAGTCCACAAAAGAAGAACGTACAATTCTAGGTTTAACTAGTCTCCTTTCTTAGTTCATGCAGGAAATCTTACTGAAACTCTACAGAAATTCCTTTTCTTTTATCAAGTGGAAACTCTATGAAGTCGCAGCCAATATTTAGGCCTATGCTAGGATGAGGTTCATCAAAACCTTCAATACAGAAGGCGCTTTAAGATTTTAATCATACTAAGCTAGAGTACTGCTGGCCAGGATTGAAATATGGGTTTCATGCTTTAGCTTTTGAGTTATTGTATTGTTGTAATTTGTAAGCAAGGTCAAGTGATAAGATCCATCCACCCCCAAAGAATGCAAGCTTTAATAGTTCTTCATTAGTATAATACAATAGCATAACTGTGAGCCATCCAATGGTGATGCCACCCCAATATTGTCCGCCCTTCATTTATTTGTTTTTTGCCCTTTTTTTAACCATAGAGTGAGTTGATGCTACATTCAAGCATGTTTCAACCCCACTTTCACCCAATACAGCCTTTATTCCATACCTGGGTGATTCGTTAAAACCCTAGTTGGTGGGCTGGCCTTTCCTTGGCAGATTTTTGTCCAACCCATGAATCAGTGGCCATTCAGTTTCAATAACTCACAGTCGAAAGAGTATAAACCTAAGTTATTGTTAATGAAGATGTGGCCATAGAGTTACTAATAAAATAAAGAGGTGGGCGTAATGAATTGAGACAAGATAAAGGTACACACTACAAACAGAAAAAGCCTAGTTCCTATTGAACAGCTTATTTTTCAATACCCTAGGTAGGACAAACATTTATTCACAAAACAAGCATGTTATCAATAAACACCACATATCATATGACAATTATCAGCCATACTAGTTTCTAATTTTAGAGAAAATAATTCATTTTTGGCTATAGATCAGTTTTTCTTTTCGTTCCTACCTACAAGGATCTAATCATATGATTAACAAAAAGCCCAAAATTGCCATCAAACTATAAGAAATGGCCTGCCACTCGTTAATAGTTGGGCATAAAAGTGCCCCCCTGTGACATAATTGGCATGTTCATGCCACTTACCACCAACAGCCCTCACATCTGGTCTTATCAGCCAAATTCTTGATTTTAAAATACTTAATTTTCCCCATGTCCTCCAGTTAAACCACCCACATCACCTAACTCGTTGCATCTTTTAACCCATTCCCTTTTATTTTTTAACCCGTCCCACATCCACATTATCACCCACATCACCTAACTCATTCAATCTATTGCAACCCATTCCCTTCCCCTCAATTCCCTTATTTGAACAAGTCATGCCAATTTGAAGAAGATGAAACAGCCAATTTCATCACTTCCAAAAATGGATAATGATCCTTTGTTTTCAGTTATTCAGATTCAAGTTGTGGTGCATTTTCATCTTCTTTTGAAGCTGAGTGTTTTAACTCAGCCAAAATCTCCGAAGACTAAATCAGTTAACCAGAAGTAGGAAAAGGGAAAAACATGGATGCATTGAATTGTTTTTGCTTGACGACTATCAAAATTAAAGAATAGGGAAACCTGACGACTGTCAAAATTAAAAATAGGGCAGGGTTTTGAAGATTTATGCCAATTATAAGAAGATGAAACAACCAATTTCACCAGGTTGGCATCCTTAAGTTTCCATTCTTTTACAAATGGAAATGGGAAAAAATCAAAGACCTCGAGTTCGAATGAGATGAGATTTGAAGATGGAATTTTTATTGAGAAAAGTTCAAAAACAACTTGTTCTTGAGCTTCTTGGGATTTTGAAGACATGGGATTTGGGTCAGTTTGAATGAGGAGAACAGATTAGGAGTTTGGGTAAAAAGAAATTTGTGTTGGGTTATAACGCGGGGGGTTAAAAATAAAGGGAATAGGTTAAAATAGATGGAATGGGTTAGGTGAAGTGGGTGGTTTAATTGGATGACACATGGAAAATATGACGTTTTAAAATGAAGAATTTGGTTGATAAAACCAAATGTGAGGGTTGTTAGTGGTTAGTGCCATGAACATGCCAAATGTGTCACGACGGGGGATTTTTATGCCCAACTATTAACGAGTGTCATGGAAAGGTCTTTTTTGATAATTCCATGGCATATTTGAGCTATTATCCTGAACAAAATAGCAGTTGCAATTTCTCACACCTAGATACTTTGTGCAGAAATGCTATGGCTTCCTAAAGAGCAGTGGTTGTATCGTACAAATGATATTATAAACTAGAAAAATTACTTATATTATGGTTACGAGACGACAAAAACTTACCTCCATCTCAGTTATGACAGAAAAAATTTGTTCCATCAACTTATACTTAATCTCCACACATCTCTGTACTGATCATGCTAATTTTTTTTGAGATGGTAACAATTTCAATATCGTTTATAGGACCAAAGAAATATAACCTAAGCAAAAACTATCTCCTTCATTACCGAGACTCTAGGACTTCTAGTAGACACTGTCATTTGAGTATTCTTGTTTACACCAGAAATGGAATAGAAAAATTCAACTCATTTTTATTTTCTGAATAGAGTTGTTCTTTGCTTCAAAACATCTCAAGTTCCTCGCTCCATATAGTCCACCAAGTGCAGCCTGGGACTATGCTCCATGTTCTTTGCTGATCAGGTGATCCTGCCCTCCAGCTTGACAGCAGGTCCAAACCATTTCTTGGCATTACCCAACTCATATCTGACATCTGAGTTGCTCGGACTCTCCAAAAATGTTGCCTCACCCGTGTTGGATCCTCCAAAAATGCACTACTTTTTGAAGGATCCAACACGCACCTGATGACATTTTTGAAGAGTCCGAGCAACATAGTCTGACATAGCCAAAAAGATGTTCCATGATTGTGTTGTCACTTAGCAGTGTAGGAAAAGACCATTTGATTCTACATTTTTCACGCATAGAGCAGAGTTGTATAACCGTCCTCTACAACTTTTTTTTTTAAGGTAAAGGTAACTAACCGTCCTCTACAAGTTTTCCTGGGTCAAGCAAGCGTCTTTGGTAACCAACCACACAAAACATGATACTTTGTATGGGCTCTTGACCTTCTATTATATGTTTCAAAGGCGGAGGGCCACACCTCAATTTGGTTGTCAATGTGGTTCAGCACCTGATAGGATGAATTGAAAGAAAAGTTGCCAGAGTTGTGCCCTAACCACCATAGGCTATCTTGATCCTGGGGTAACCTCTGTGAACAGGTGGGTTGTGTTAGATTCTACATGTTGCCCACATAAATGACAAATAGAGCAGAGTTGTATACCCCTCCTCTCAGATTTTCCTGGGTCAAACAAGTCTCCTTTATAACCAAACAGAAAACATGATACTATGATGGGATATTGATTTTCCATAAATCTTTTTAAGGCCACAACTCATTTTGTTGTCAATGTGGTTCAGCATTTGAAAGGATGATTTAACAGAAAAATTTCCAGAGACATGGACTAACCACCATAGCCTATCTTGATCCTGATTTACCCCTGTGAACTGCTGGATTGAGTTCTGGAATTCAGCGAAACGTGCAATCTGTCAATCATTCAAAAGTCTACTGGAACTGAGATTCCAACCTTGTGCAGTCCATACTTCATCAATAGTAGCCTTTTCTTGTTGGCTCAAGGTGTGTATATCAGGGAATACGTGCCTTAAAATGCTCTGCCCCATACAATCCCATCTAACCTTCTGAATGGAATTATTAGGACCCTTGTAAATATATATTATTTTTTTTCTCTTCTTTTGTTCCCCTCTGTTTGCAGGTCACCAGCATCTCCTTAATGCTGAAGAATACACCATTACCATTTTCAAAAAAAAAAATAAAATGCTCTGCCCCAAGGTTGTCTTCAAATTTGAAGAATGAATTTGGAAGTTCCAGTTCCACAACTCAGAGAAATTGGACTATGATCTGAAAGTTACAAATTATAGATGGTTCACGGGTTCAATTGGAAAATGACTTAGTTGAGGTGCCTGAAAGGAAAAACTCAAGTTCAGAGGCCTGTTTATGTATTCTGCCTAATATTTATCTTCATGGTTCATCCTCGGACATCAAAATCCTCCTAGTTCTGTTCCCATTGACTTTTGGGTTTTATATCAACGATCAGACCTTCAAGTTCATTTAGGCCTTTCTATTTTGGTGTCTCACAAATCTCCGGGATTGGGCTTGTTGTTCTTTCTTCTGCTAGCTATTTTCATGTCATGAAAAGAGCTAAACCCTCCTTTTCACATCTTTGAAAATCTACACCAAACAGATTGCTCAATTTTATGATGTTCCTGCGCACCATAGAGTCGCATCCCCTTCGACACTGGGGGAATGGACTTCAATAAGTTCTGCATCCTCCACTACACAAGGTTCACCCCAGCTATTTCAATTAATTGCATGTCTACTGCCGCTTGAACCCTTTGGAATTGACAAGCTTCAACCTCATCTTCAACCTTCATGAATTGTTCTTTTTCTTGCAGAAATCTTGGCTCCCATGATTGTTACCTCTCAATAATCTGCTTCTGTATATCAGCAGCATCGATGGTATCAGCCTGGGTGTTTAGGAAGAGAGCATTATTTTCCTGAGAAATTATTGCTTTGTTTCGACATCAAAAGGGTCCTCTGTTAAATATTGGGATCAGTTCTTGGGATTGATAAAACCCAGCCTCTGGTTTTTAAGAACTCTACTCCCACGTGTTTCTACAGTCTCACGTGCCCCAAATTTTAAATTCCCCCTTCCTTTGATGATCCCACACATTCCAAGACCTGCAATATCAAAACAGTCACATCACTCTCTTCTTTATAGGGCATGATAGCCCTATTACCCATCGGTACTGTCATAGCTTCTTCTCCAATCGGAACTTTGGCCCTCATGGTAGCCGGAATTTGGCATCATATCGGAGTATTATAGATGAAGCCATTACTTTCCACCTCCATGTCTTTTAGGATTTCTGATCCATATCCCTTTACTTTGATACGGTCCAGTGTAAATGATTTTTAAGTGTGGTTTCTTTCTCTGTCTGAATCCATCCTCCATAGGAATCACCAATTTCTTTGAGAATCTTCCGAGATCAAGACTTTTAAGTGTGGTTCCTTGACACCTCTTGTGGCCAGCACCAAACAGTAGGAGCCCACCAGTCTAAGGTCAACTTAAATTTCTTCCATCGCCATTCACCTCTGAGAATATGTTCAGCAGCCTTTCTTATTGGAAGTTCAAACAAAAAGTGAAAGTCATTCATTTCGTATACATCGATCCCGTGTGATGTTTACCCATCTGCAGATATCATTAAGTATTGGTGTTTCCTGTGATGGAGCTTGAACAGATAATCATGCTAATATAGATTATAGGCAACCAATTCCCAGAAACAAATTCACTCTTATTCCACAGAATTACTTTTGTTCCATCCACTCTAACTAAGCAGATTTACGATCTAATTAACATCACTAACAAGTCATAATACGCCTATTAGTTTCCATAGGCCTCCAATGAGGCCATATAAACTTCATGTACTTCCTCCAAAAAAGTAAATTTTCACCACTACATAGCAAGGGGCTACAATAGGTATCTAAACCGAGCACTTGAAAAAATAGATACCTTAATTAATCCCTTGTCAAAAGGCAGAAAAATAAGAACTTCGAATGAAGTAAAATCTGTACTCTTTCCTTTTTCTCAAGGTAAAAAAATTTAATTAAAAATGAATGAAGGTAGTTTTGACCCCTAGCTTCAACAACAAGATAAACACAATTTACAATAATAAATGGCATGCAATGTGATCAGAGGATTGTTAGAGGATTATTGTTATCCATCGAGTAAAATTATGAGAAGGTAAAAATGCCACCACTACATCCAGATAAGAAGATACAGTTCTGGGTGTAATCTCCCACAATTATCATCTGTAGAAACTTCATTGGTCTGACAACTAGATAAAATATAGATACTAGCAGTTCCAATTCATGAAAAAATACATACTAGCAAACGTACGCACAAGTATTCTTCTATGCATTAAGGGAAAATTTTAACACAGATAGATAAATGAATAGCGCAGCTAGCAAAGAAGCATTTCAGGGGTTCCTCACCAGTAAGTCTCCTTCTGGGATCAAATGTCAACATTTTCTCAACAAGATCAATAGCAGCAGGGTTTACATGTGGAAATTTTTCAACAAATGATTGTCGACGGTAAAGAGGAAGTTGTCTGATGTACCGCTTTGCATTCTCATTCAAAAACTCCATTTCAGCCTCAGACGGGGTGCCAATCAACTGCAAGGAATTCCCTCATAAGAAATAACTTAAGTATGAATAATCACATCTGATCTTAAATTTAAGAGTGGTTCTCGGTCATTGCAGCAAGGATTATGAAATTAATAATATAAATACTGAATGATTAATCTAGGAGTCGAATCATGTTTCCAATAATTGGAGAGGTCTCATCATTTAGTAACTCCATTTTGGCCTCAGAAGGAGCTAATCAACTGCAAATAGTTCCCACTTCCCACATTAAAATAAATAAACACAAACAATAATGTGAAGCTAGTATAAGACAGTGCTCTGGGACATTGCAAGGTGGATAAATCAAAAAAATTAAAAATGATGATTAATCCAAAAAACAAATCATTCGGTCAATACATGGAGAGGGGAGAGAGGGTAGCAAGGTTAATTCATTGCATCGTGATCCACATTTGGAGAAAACACTCAATGTATCCATATCCATTCTTCGAAGAAAAATATCCATATCCACTCTTCGAAGAAAATTAACACATCTGATTGCTCCTTATTCTTAATGCTATAGATGAGCAGGCAGTTCAAAATATAAATGCTTGTTCACTCCTGCTTTCCTAGATCTACAACATGATATTTCTCTGTTTCTAGCTAGATTTGCACGTAACTGACAACTAACCATAAACACTGAAAAGGTGACACAGGAAAAAGGCAAAGAGGTATATGAAGCATATAAAAGTAAATCTTTTGAGGGGAAGACTGGATACGGTTTGATGTTAATTTTGACAAAAAAGATACCTCCATAAGCAGACGTAGCTGGTGTACATGATCTCTACCAGGAAACAGAGGCTTTCTGTCCATCAGTTCCATGAAAATGCAACCAACTGACCAGACATCAATAGCTGCAGTATAGTCAGAAGAATTTAACAACAGCTCTGGAGGTCGGTACCATCTTGTCACAACATATTCAGTCATAAAGTCAGTTTCAGAAGTGACACGAGCTAGCCCAAAATCACATATCTTTAAATCACAATTGGCATTCAAGAGGAGATTGCTAGGCTTCAAGTCCCTATGCAAAACATTTGCAGAATGTATGTATTTCAACCCACGGAGGATCTGATACAAGAAATACTGCACCAAAAACATAAAACTAGTTAGTATACAGATGAATTCTGGCAGAATAATGCACCATAACATATATTTATGTATGTATAAAGCAACACTGACTATTATAGAGATATAATGATAAGAAACAGAGACAAGTAATTTATAGAGTCTGTGTAAGAAGAATATTAGACAGGTGAAATTAGGTACCAAGTAAATATGACTTCTAGCACAATCTTTGTTTTGATGAATAGATTGTTACCTTTATAAGAAAATAAAAGAAGAAACACAGACAAGATAATTGACAAATTTCTTCATTACAAATACAGAAAGTAACCATCTGTATTGTTCAGCATACAGAAGATATAGCAATTATAGGCAAGTGTGTGTTCTTGGACAAGGTTTTCACCAAAAACTAAAATAACCAATTTAAGATATAGCACTTAGACCAGATAACACAATGAAATGTGTATTCGTGGATAATGTTTTCATCAAAAACTGCACAAAAATCAATATAAGACGATAAACTTAGTCCATAGTTTCATAACTAAACTCCATTACAGAATTTTCAAATTACCAACCTCATAATATTTTCTTGAAAAATAGTAATTGTACTATTTACATAGCACCAATAAGGTGCTGTCAAAAGTATTTACAAGCCATACACCAAAAGAGAGTTATACATAGTCAAGCATTTAACATGCACATTGTTTTAAGAGTCTTATTGCAATATCGCACGTGTTCCATTATGAAAAATAGAGCTTAGAAATGAAATGACCTGTTATACTCATTCTCTAGCCTCTCACTCTTAACCTAAACTCCTACTCTCTTCAAAAATTTGTCAATGACTCCTTTACTGTGGCAGCCCCCTCTTCTCTTCCAGCTCTATTTCCAGTCTTCCAGAGGTATCTTCTTTTTTTTTGAGTAATTTAATTTATTTATTTTGAAACAGGTAACTCTGTATCTTCCAGCAGTATCTAATCTTACATCTGGAAATAATATAATGTTTTTATGTTGTTTATGCACCAGAATACATCACCGTTACACTTTTTATCAAGATAATACGATAAGTTTATTCTTTACGAGGCAAACCGATACAAAGAATACATCATACAAGAAAAATACAATTATAACAAGTACATAGCATCAAAAACTTGCTGGTGTTTGATAAGCCTCAAAGACTAGTTGTTGATGTTTTCTTTACTGAAAAGTAGTATGATTAGTTCACGAGAACAAACAAATAGAAAATTTCAAATTAATTTAGGAACACTTTGTATGATTTGTATGTTTTGTAAAGAAAGAAAACCTACTATAAATGAGAAAAGGGGAAAATGTACTCTTAACTTGTGATTTAGAGCAGACATACCCCTCGTTAAAAAAGTGGTGCATATATACCCCTGTCACCTAACAAATGGTGCATATTAACCCTTTTTGTTAACAGACCCATATTTACCAAATTAAAAAACAAATTCTAAAACTGGTTTTTAAATTTCAAAAATGCCACATGACTTTTAAAAATATTACCTTCAGAGTTTAAATTTCAAAAATGTAACATTCATAGCCTTGCGAAAGAAGGTTGGAGAGTTGAAAGATTTCAAACATACAAGTCTAATAGGTGGAATGTACAAGATTGTGGCAAAGATACGGGCTGAAAGACTCAAGAAGGTGGTTAACAATTTAGTTAACAAGCATCAGATGACATTTATAAAAGGAAGACAAATCATGGATGCAACCCTAATTTCTAGTGAGTATGTGGACTCAAGACTTAAAGGGGTAGAAACAGGTGCCATGTGTAAGCTAGGCATAGAAAAAGCTTATGATCATGTCGATTGGAGATTCATGTTGAATACTCTCCGACAAATGGGCTTTGATGAGAAATGGATTGATTTTTGCGTTAAATTTCCAGGTTTTCTGTTCTAGTGAATGGTGAACCTGTAGGATTTTTTGGTGCTGAAAGGGGGCTGAGACATGGTTACCCTATGCGTCCTTTCCTGTTTATTCTAGCAATGGAGGGATTTGATAGCATGATGAGTATAGCATTACATAATGATGGATTAAAGGGTTTGAGATAGGAGATAGTAGGGGGCAAAAAAATGGAGGTATGTCACCTACAATATGCAAATGACACAGTGATCTTTTGTGAGCCAAAGGTTGAACAAATAGGTTACATCAGAATGATTTTGACTATTTTTTAAGCTTCTTTTGGTTTGAAAGTTAACTGGGGAAAAACCACTTTGTGGGATAAAGGAGGTGCCAAACATCCAAAATCTTGCAATCATTTTCAAATTTGAAAATATGTCTACTACATACCTTGGTATGCCTCTGGGAAGTGAACACAAAACAAGGGAAATTTGGGATGGAATTTTACAGAAAATAGAAAAGAGGCTGGCTAGGTGGAAGGTACAATACATATCACTGAGAGGGAGAGTCATCCTTATCAACCTATACTTGATGCACTTCATACATATTTAATGTCTTCATTTCTCCTACCTTCCAAAGTTATGAAAACACTGGACAAACTTAGGAAGGATTTCTTGTGGCACAGGTGTAAAGAGGGAAAGGATACAAACTACATCAATTGGCAGACAACAATGCACAGTAGAGAGCAAGCTGGTTTGGGCATCCGAATTCTGAGAGAATAGAACAATAATTTATTGATGAAATAGCTTTGGAGATACAATAAGGAGGAACATGCATTATAGAAGGAGGTGATTAGACACAAGTTTGGTGAACTCAACCGATGATGTACCAATGTGAGCACTAATACTTATGGGGTTGGAGTCTAGAAGACCATTAGTGCTCTATGGCCCAATATAGAAAGGAACTTGCAGAAGAAAGTTGGAGATGGAAAAAAGAGAAATTTTGGAAGAATGCTTGGATGCTTGGAAGGAGGAAAGTTCATTAATGGAGATTACCTATTTATTCTAGGATAAGCTACATAACTACACATACATCACTACCATATATACTATATTTACCTCTAGTTTAAAATAATTACATATATTACCACTTTTAATAATTATATCATATATTTTTAAAAATTTAATCAGATACACTAATCCGTTAAATAAGGAATTGAATAATTATCTACTCCTTAATTTTTTATTTTTTTTTTGATAACCGAAAAATCCGTCTGTGACCCGCCCTTTGGACCAATCACAGCCTTCTAAACTCGGTGGATAATGGGCCCACCCCTCTACGCTTCTCCACTTAAATACCGGGTTTCGCTTTGCATGGTGTGGGGATTGAACCTGCGACCTAAGCCACAAATCCTCCACCTTTTGCCACTTGAGCTAGGCCTTGGGGGCTATCTACTCCTTAATTAATGGTCCATATCCAAATCATCTTCTTCATTTTTCACATATGCCGTTTCCTCCATAAGCCCATCCCTCCTTCTTCCTTAATTCATCTTTTCCCTCTTTCTTCCTTCATCCTCTTAATATATGTTTGCATGTTCAAATCAACATTATACATATAGGTTTGTTTCGATTATTTTATTATTCTCATGTATTTTGATTTTGTATTTGAGTTAGAGTTCATAATGTTCTGAAGTTCAATTTTATAGAATTTTACAAATTAGGTTTTATATTTTTTGATTTTGTTGTTTCTCGGACATTTTAATGGTTGCACATTCCCAAAATCGGATGATTCTCATCAAAGGTACTACACATTAACAATACTATACTAAATCAAACAACTTTTATTTGCTCATTTTCACTCATCAATTTCTCATTGTAGGGATTGACTCTTCATCTGCCAACATTCAAGTCGAGAATAGATCTAAGAATAGGAATGACTCAATCAAGATGAAGAATTACGCCAAGCTTTAATTAAGAGAAAAAAATATACAATTAGATGCACATCAAGTGCAACAATGTTGGATACACATCAGGTGTACATGTATCTAGTTAAGAATTCATGTATCTGAGTTAAGATTATATGCATCTATGAGAACAAATTTCAGATCCTTAAAGAAAGGAAGAATTTTGAATTTTTTAACTTTTTTTTGGATTAATGAAAAGACAAATACTCTACAGTTGTGATTTGTTCCTAAATTCGTATGTTTCAATTACATTTTATATTTAGATACACATAATTATATGTGCGTTTACTATGTATCCGAGATATATGATTTTGAATATAATGTATGAAATTGATAGTTGATACATCGAATTAATAATAGATACATGAAATTAAAATTAGATCATATAAATAGATACATGAAATTGATATTATATCATATAAATAGATACATGAAATTAATACTAGACACATATAACATATACACAAAATTAATATTATATACTTTTATGATACATATGAATGTTCTTGTATGATACTCATGTATCTAAGTGTTTAGTTTGTTGGATACATCATATATTGATAATAGATACATCAAATTAATGGATTTTATTATTTTAAGAGTAATAAAATGAAATTAATCAAATTGCATGACCGAGATATACATGTTTTTGTCTTTTATTAATAATATTAACAAATTTATTATTTCAAATAATAATAAAATGAAATTAATTAAACATAAATACACTCCTTGATTTCCGCCTTATATTAAGGAAATCAGTTACAACCTATTAATTTAAACAAATAAAATATGTATCTCGATTTTAAATTCGGCAGATACATGGATCTCATGGATTTAAACTCATGTATCCTAAATATGAAATATGGTAGAGGAAGTAATAGCTAAAACTATTGGGAATCTAAGTAATTAGGACCTAAACTAATGGGATTTATGTAGTTTGCCCTTTATTCTAAGCAACAAACCAGATGGTACCATTTAATATTTATGATACCTGGAGTGCACAGAGGCTTATCCTTCAGGAGATTGTTAATGACCGAGAGATTTTTGTTTTTTTTTATTTTGATAACCGAGAAATCGGTCTGTGACCCGCCCTTTGGACCAATCACAACCTTCTAAACTCGGTGGATAATGGGCCCTCCCCTCTACCCTTCTCCACTTAAATACCGGACTTTGCTTTGCATGGTGTGGGCTTGAACCTGCAACCTAAGCCACAAATCCTCCACCTTTGTCCACTCGAGCTAGGCCTTGGGGGCAATGACCGGGTAAGTAGGATTGATGATTTTAGTGATTCTACTACTGAACCAGATACATTAAGATGGAAACACAATATTGATGGGAAATTCTCAGTTAAAAGGGTTTATAAAATGAAAGGAAGGGTACAGTATAAAGGGAAACCAAATTTATGGAGAAACTTATGGAAGAGTTCAGCTCCAACCAAGGTAAAATGTTTTACTTGGTTAGTGGTTAAAAGAGCATGCCTGACACATGAAGTTTTGAAGGAAAAGGGGGCCATCATAGTCTCCAGGTGCTTATTACACCATGAGACAGATGAAACAAATAGTCATCTGATTTTACACTGCACTTTTACAGCACAACTTTGGTCTCTATTTCCCAACATAACAAAGACAAATTGGACTATGCCTGAGCATATTATAGATTTGCTTAGCTGCTGGATGAAAAGAGGAGGCAGCAAAAGTTAAAAAAAGTGGTAGAGGATCATACCACAATGCATCTAGTGGACAGTTTGGAGAGAGAAAAATGGGAGGTGTTTTGAAGATAGATCCAATTCCATTCAGAATGTTAAAATGGAATTGTATTTTTTTTACTTTTGGTGTAAAAGAGTAAGTTTAGAGGATATAGGTCATTCTGTAGATTTATGTAGATTTATTAAGATATCTGTAAGTATCTTCTTTTCTATTTGTTTTTTGTTTTTTAGGGATAATTTCAGTGGCCTCCCTTGAGGTGTTGGCTTATAACACATCCCTCCCTTGCGGTATCAAATATTACATATACCTCCCTTTTTTGATAATAAGTGTAACAAAACTGGTTTATAATCTGAAATGGACAATTTACCCCTTCTATGTCTAACATTTATGTCTATTGTGATATAAGTTGGCTTATTTTGTTTGTTATTACTTTTTCCTTCAAAATTACTCCCTATTAGGAAAGATTGATCCTCTATAGTTTTATAATTGATAATTTAAAATCTAATCGACAAAGCAGTAAAGAATCAGTTAGAGTGAAGATATTGAAGTCAAACTCATGATATTGTAGTGTAACTTTACAATATTACAAGAGCAATTTTTTTTTGCTTTTAAGACAATAATCAAAGAGGAAATGATAAGACATAGCTATTACTTTATTCTTTTTATAACATTATCAAATTTTATATTTTCTTTCTTTCCTTCCTGTGATCGGGTTCAAGAAACATAAAATGAAATGTAGCATTTTTGCATCCAGAGAATACTCAATAATAATTTGAATTGACTTAAATTTTCCTTAAAATCTTAAAAGGTATTTAAGTCTGTCATGCAACTATATATATACTATATACTACCTTAAAAGCATGAACTTCCTAACTTGAATGTTATATTACTACAATACCTCCAATTTAAAATACCAATTAGTATATCTTCTATATTTTATATTTTTATTTATTTATATTATATTAAAGCAGACACCTTTTCACATTGAAGGGTTGTGACTTTTCCGATGAGTTGTGACTTTCTTGTAGGGTTGTGACTTTTTCGATAACGCACAATAAGCACATGTTCATACTACTATTGTTGGCTATAAATAGAGAGGTTTTATCTTATTTTTAAACTATGATTTTTCTAAGGTTTCTACTCCTCTTCTTAAAAAACCTCAAGTATGATTTGCAGTCGTTTAGTAAGTTTGAAGTTCAATGGAATTTGAGGTATCACACAAGGGGTTGGTGAACAAATTGTGGCAATCATATTCTCTAAGCACACTAGGTTGCAAACATGGTTAAAAAGATTAGCAAATGTGAAGATGATGAGGTGATATTTAATTTCATGTATTCGGAAGTTGGAACTAACAGTTAAAGATAATTTTTTCTGCAATTTTTTTTTTTTTATGACAGGGGAAACCCGCAACCGCTACTCTTTGGGTGCGCACAGGGTAAAACCCCGCTCCTATGCAATAGCTCGCAAAACACATAGGAGAGGTAACCCGCACTAGGCAAGCCTGGTGCGACGAGCTTGACCCAGAAGGCAAACCCCTTGCTTTCGCTGGCAAGGGGTTTCGAACTTGAGACCTCCAACATGGAAGTCCCAAGCTCAAACCACTGGGCCACCCCGAAGGGTATTTTTTCTGCAATTTTTGGTATGATTTTCTAGAGAATGCTAATAATTTGTTTTCCCAAACAGTATTCTTTACAAAAGTTAATTTTATTTGTTTTCTCTTCTTTATGAATTAACTTGCTATCCTTGCAATATTTTGATTTTTTACCTTTTCATGGGTTCAACTAAAACGGTGGTTTCTACTTATTCATCCACTCACTATCTTGATCCAACCATACTAAAAGAAGATACTAAAAGAAACCTTTTTCTCCCCAAATTCAGATTTTAACCTCCAAAACATAAAGGACATTCTTACATTTATAATTTGAAAGCAATTTTTAGACGTTAGTGTTTTGAAATGACAATAAATATCAGTCCAATAGGCTAAATATTCATCAATTCGCACTTGTATTTTCCTCCTACAGTTTTCATCACATACATATTTCAATATTATGTATATCATTTTAAAATATTAATACTAATTAGCATGAGATACAAGTGTGCACCACCTTATAACGAGGGATATATCCACTCTAAATCACATAGTTAAAGGATATATTTCCCCCATTTCCCTCTATAAATCTTGGGTAGACCAACCAAGAGATCAGATTAGCATATGTTTTCATTTCACACATTTTTTGGATGCACCTTGTGGTGAATTAACATAATTTTAAATTCATTTTTAATCATACATTTATATCGTAATTTTTTCATATGAGCGCCAATTCATTCTTTTTGGGGTGTATAAAGCCACGGAGTGATTCAAGCATCCAGGGATAGTAGGAATGAGGAAGGAGATTACAAGGTGGGGAATCGAACTCTCACCAAAAAGATGAGCGTCTAGGTAGTCAATCAACCAACTAGACTAGTAAGATTCCCTGTCGGTGAATTACTAAAATGATATTTGACTTGTCACCAAACAAAAAGAATATCCCATGATCAGCACTTACAAATTTTCTTATGTCCACTATATCCCAGTGTAGTCAAAGGCGCGCTTAAGCCCGGAAGCGAGGCTCAAAACGTGCTAAGCGCTTCGCCTCACTTTATGAGCACTTAAGTGTCATCCTCAAGGTTCTAAGGCAACCTTTTCCTTGCCAATGAGCCTCTTCTGAAGAAGTGACACTAAACAATTGATATTTCACTTTATCATAAAAAAAATTTCAATTTCTTTGGTCATATATTTGTCATTCATGTTTATAATTATTAGTCTTTGACTAAAACATATATATTTGTATTTTTTCCTCCCTTTGCACCTTTTTTCATTAAAGCCCACGCTTTATTTGCGCTTAAAGCCCCAACAGACCTTAGAGCTTTTTTAAGTTTTTCACCTTTTATAACACTGCTATATCCAATAGCTTCACCTAATAATCAATTATACAACAGTTGAGCATTTTTCTTTCACCTCATCACTCTAGCATTTGACTTATCTTTTAACATATACTTCCACTAACTATGTTACTTACACCCTGTTTTATCTTATTTCAACATTCTTAACACTCAAACTTTTCCTAGCTTTAAAAGGGTAGCAACTTTACAAAAAAACTCATGAAAATGATGTTATGATCTCAGTCCTTATCCCTACGTGATGCATACTCTGAATGCTAAAAGAAATAAAATTTTCCTTACTTTATCCATAAACAAAAAATATGTCCCCATCCAAATAAAAACGAAAAACGGAATAATACTAAGCAAAAAGAAAAATAGAAAAGCACACAAGGGTGTGACCTAGTGGTCAATAAAGCGGATTGAGCACCCTGAGGTCTCAAGTTGAACCTAGCAGAGACAAAACACTAGGTGATTTCTTTCCAGTTGTTCTAGCCTTGATGGACAGAATTACCTGATAGATGTTGTTGGTGGGAGGTGAAAGATATCCCGTGAAATTAGTCAAGTGCAAGCTAACCTGGACACCATGTTTATTAAATAATAGAAAATGATCAAGAACAACACATTGTTGTGTCAAATTGTCTATGATTAACCATTACCACCATTCACTTGACGATCCTAGCTGGATACACTAGATTTCTAGTCACTAAGGTTCACCCTAAAAATGACAACAAAGAGCAGTCATAAACATTGAAGATCTCCTAGCTTTGGAAGAGTATTGGCTTACAAAGATTGACATTTCCACAATATCGTTATGATCAAATAATGGGACTTACCGGAAAGCGTTCTTGCCTCTATCATTAGCTCGAGTAGTCCCCATTTCTAGTGTTTTAGTCTATGTTGCGCGGACTCTTCATTTTTACAGGTGAACCCGTTTCGACGCGACACTGGTGTGGGAGCGGGTGCGGGGTTGCGTGTCGGATTCGGTCAATCCGATCCGGACACTTTGACCAGAGCCGAGAAAATATTTGGGGAAAAAGAGATCAGTTTCCGGCGACGTCTTCAGAGAGGAGGCGGAGCTATTTTTTATGATAAAGCTTGAAAAAGTAAAGAGGATGAAGCTTGAAAAAGTACATGAAACTTGAAAAAGTACAGAGAAGAAAGAGGAGTTTTTTCTTTGAAAAAGTACAGGAAGTACAGAGCTTTTTTATCTTTCTTGAAAAAGTACAGAGTCTTTTCAGTTTTTCTTGAAAAAGAACTCCTAGAGACGAAGGGTTTCTCGGAAAAAGTGTGTCCATTTTTATAAAATAAATTATACTCTTAATGTTTATTATATTCTCTCTCTTCTTTAACAGTTACACTCCTTTTATTTTGTATGCAATTGTACCAAAATATGCAATTACTCGTATATATTTCACAACTTTTTTTAGTGATATTTTATGCAGTTGTTTAGTACTTGGTACGTATGGTATAATTCAATTATATTATAATTATATTATAACTATATTTTTATAATATTGAAAAATTTTAGCCATATCCCCGCACCTGTATCCATACTCAGATTCGCACCCCCAAATCTTAAAATTTAGATTTTGCCGAATCCGACTCTCGGATTCGCATCCGTCTCGGATACCCGCACCCGAGTCCGAGCAACTTAGGTTTTAGTCACCTTTCGATGGTTTCCTTAATTATGTGAGGGATTGCCCTATTGAGTAATGGGAAGCGGGCTAGTCCCCGAAAATGCCCTGTCTATAAGTTCCTTTGTTGTTGGGGAAAATAAAGAAAGAGACTTTTTTTTCGCTTCGAAATTTGTTTTTTCTTCCATGCTTTCTGTTGGTCAACAACTAAAGTGCTCTATACTTCTTCGTGGAGAAGATAATATGATCTAATGTACTTATCCAAGCAAGGAAAAAGATGAGCATACTACCTACGTAAAGAGGAGGAAGAAAAACACAAACAACATACTGCTGGAATTAGATTGTTTGTGGTTGACCATTGCTACCAATTTTCATTTGATAAGTCTTAGTGGACATAGTAGATTTGTAGTCACTAATGTGCACCATAATATGACAATGAAGAGACCTCCTAAACATTTCAAGTTTTTCCTAGCTTTAGAAGGGTATTGATTTCTCAAAAATAAAGATGATAATGCAATCTATGTCCTTATCTAAATAAGAAGGGAAAAACCATATTACCAATCAAATGAAAAAAAAATTATGAACAGCATATTGATGAAAGCAAATTGTCTATTATTGAACATTACTACCACTTTCCACTTGATATAAATAAATACAGTAGAATTGTGTATCCAATGAAGTTCATCTTAGAGACTATAACAAAGAAATATAGAAGTGGAAAGGGCATGGGTTTTCATTCATACACTTCAGCACTCAAAAAGAGGATGAACATCATTTCCACTGAATGAGAGAATGTTAATTGCTGATGTTTCATGTTAAAACAATGTAACCATGCACCAGGATTATGGATCATTACGACTTTGGACAACAATATACTACATGGTTTAAAGGAAAATTTTATCAAAACAATATACTACAAGTGAAAGCTGTTAAAATGATACCGACAGAATAGTGCTTAATCCCAACAATACAAGAATCGGTATATGATTTGAGCAACTTCAACACAAATTTGAAAAGAACTTGTCACATTAACCAATCAAATTTTAATCAAGAACAAGAACCACTTTTACAAGCTTCTAAATAATTGGATAGTCCCATATCGGTAATGCTCTAAATGGAATGTAGAGAGAATAAAATTATCCTAATAAGAACCTGGCAATGTTCTTCTGATAATCCTTGATTAGAGCGAATAATTTGATGGAGATCAGTGTCCATAAGCTCATATGCAATATAGACATCATTAAATGCTTCTCTTTGAGGTGGTGGAATTATATCTCTTATCGCAACAATCTGCAAGGCAAGATGCTGAATTAGCCTCACATTTTCTCTTATACACCACACATGATCTAACGTTTCTTTCTTTTTGTGAAGCATCCATCTCCCATTGTAAAATCTGAGAAGCTCCTTCAATTACTTGAAAATATATATTCTCTTTGTTTCAATTTATTTGCCTAGTTTTGACTTGACACAGAGTTGAAGAAAGCCAAGAAGACAATTAAATCTTATGGTCTTAAACTAAAGATATGTATAATATACCAAAATGCCCTTTAATCCTATAGTGTTAAACATGTTATGTGCAAACTTGGAATTAAGGAGTTGCCAATAATAGAAAGAGTCATTCCCTGTTTGCACTTTAGACATAGTTACTCTCCAATATCATTCAGCTGAAAAAGGGAGGGAAAAAACCCAAGACTTTGTGTGGGGCGATACTAGCTACAAGACATTACTCAATCTTTATGTTTTGAAGAAGAGAAAGAAACCAGTATAAGAAAGTAGAAGAGTTGGTTGATTTCCTCGGTGCCTTGTAAAGTCTAGATTTGAATTTCACTCCCTTGTAACATGTTTTTGATGGTGATCAGCATTCCTAATGTTGACAAATACAACAGTACTAATTCTCAAAAAAAAAAGAGACCATTTATCATTCATTCTCTCCATAGTAAGTCAAAATGTAGCATTGCTTCATTATTATTTAAGTAGTTCATTAACTTGATAGCAGTGAACCAAGTGAATACATTCAACATCTCTACTGTTCCAATTTTATCGCATGAGACAATTGAATAATTCCAAAAATCACTCTTTATTCCATTGGATTGAAAGACAACATAACACAAGCATATATCTCCACAGCTATTCCACAAATTTAAATTTGATCCAACAAGTAAATTATATAGAAAACCAAAAAAAAAAAAAAACACTCACTAACATTTTCATGATCCATATGTCGAAGAAGCTTGATCTCACGCAAAGTTCTCTTGGCATCAATTTTGTTATCAAAAGCATTCGCAATTTTCTTTATTGCAACATGTTCATTTGTCTCCGAATTCAAAGCAGAACTATCATAAAAACATGTCTCATCAATCCAAATTCCACATAAATTTTAACAAGAGCAAGTCAGTTATTAAGGAAAAAGCAAGAAAATTTACCAAACAATACCATAAGCTCCTTTACCGATTGGCATAATTGGAGGCTTATACTTTGCAGTAACTTCAAATATATTACCAAAAATGTTGTATTGAATAAACCGGCCACCGTGACTCAACGTCGCAGGAATGTTCTCCATTCCGGCCATCGGCAGCGGCGGCGTAGCTGGTTGCTGTCCCGCCGCCGCATCCGACATCACCGTGTCCGTTTGCGGAGCTGAACCATCCATTTTTACCGTAAATAGTAAACCCTAGAATCAAATTTGCCGTCTTTTTTCCTATTTAAGTCCTTTTAGCTCTTTCTGTTTGTGTGTGAAAAAATGTGTGTTCTGGAGAAAGTGAAGTTTGGGGTCAAGCAGATCTGAATCGTGAAAGATGAAGAAAGGAAATGCTGTTTGTTGTTTTGCTTTTTGTCTTTGTCAATTAAACTAATTGAAAAAAATTAAATTAAATTAAATTAAATTATTTTTAAATATAAAAACATATTATATTATAATATTCAATAAAATAGTCAACTCGTCATAATTCATTAAAAAAAGAAAATTTGTAACACTATAATTATCAAGCAAGATATATTTATTTTGAATATTAAGATTATTATCTTTTTTGGTGAGTGTAACATTTTATTACAAAAATTAAATATTTAGAGCTTTCTTTGTGTTGTTTTCCGGAATCGCGTCGGGAAGTCCCAGGGATAAATCACTTTCTAACAAAGACAACTCTACCCAAGGGACTCAAACTCAAAACTTTTGATTAAGAATAAAAGAGTACTTACCACTCCGTCATAACCCTTATTGGGTAAATATTTAGAGCTTACTTGAGAACAAACTAGTCTTTCACTATATTGGACATGCCCTTGTTACTAATCTACTATCCAATCATGTTGCTTTACAAAGGATAAGAATTCAACTCTTGTAGCCTTTTATTTAATCTTTGTAACATACTATCTCTAACAAAAATTTCTTGTATTATCATCTTGTGGTGCAGCTAAATCATTTTGTAAACTATGACTAGGGGTGTTCACGGTTGGATAAAAATCAATTCAAATCCAAAAATCGAACCAAATCGATTTTATTTGAGTTTGATTTGATTTGATTTTAGATTTTTGAAAATTGATAGTATTTGGTTTGGTTATGATTTTATTTGAAAAAATCGAATATATAACCGAACTGATAAATTATATACATATATTTTATTAATATACATACTTAATATGTTGTTTTTATAAACAATTTTAAAGATCTTACATATGTTTTCATCAAAAAGAAAATTATAATTTACTTATTGAAAGCAAAAATGTCCTAGGTGAAAATATTTATCTTATTGATTTCATGTAAATGAGTGTCCATGACAAATTTTTGTGGACTGAAAATGTGACTGGTCTCTTCCTTCTAGACCAAAATAGTGAATTTTAAAGCTCTATTCATAGTAAATTTGAAAGTTTAGCAATTTCAGTCATTCTAACTATTTTTTGCTTTGAATGAATTGTTGTCACTTTTTTCTCATTTTAAATAAATTGTTTCTTTTATTTTTGTGTATCGTTAATAACCGAATAACCGAACCAAACCAAATCGAAATCGGTAACCACCAAACCGATAAATGTATATTATATTTGGTTTGGTTTGGATAATTTTAAAACCGATTAAGTTGGTTTGGTTTTAATTTTGACCAAGAATCAATCCAAATCGACCCGTGAACACCAATTGTCACTATAATATTCTTGTTGTTATTTATGACAACCATCCACTGAACTTCTTTATGCCAACTTGCAATTTCTCTATTAATACCTTGTCAAGTCAAAGCAGTTTTTCATACTTATGTCATTGGAAGAAAAAAATCTCAAGTATACATAATATCCTGAGCAAGGCATGGAAGTATGGTCAAATAGGCATGGTTATAATCAACAAAGTACGAGTTTGTGAAATATTATTTCTCGTTACCTATTTTCCGTTAATTAATCAATTACCAACATAAACACTTCAAAAGGGTAAAAAAATTCTCAAGTTGCCTTAGTATCAAAGTCTCAAAGCTTACGAATGGATGTGCACTTTCCCAATGCCTCTAAATGATCCCAATTTGATAAAGAAAAATGTATTATATATATAAGAATATGAGTATGTAGATACCCATATTCTAAATTAATATTTTAGAACCAAAAGGTCAATTCTAAGACCGTGAGATTAAAATTCTAATTTCATCATAAAATCAATTTACTCATAGTTTATATGTCCTAAATCTCAAAATCATCAAATTGGAACAACGGATAGATTTCTAAATCATCAAAGTAAACTTTATTCAATTCTAGGGCTAAAATTCCAATTTGTTAATCAAATAGAAAATGGTATAATCGCATACCCAACATTTATACTAGAAATATGCTTCGAAATCGCCTCAATGGGCTCCATAGATCCAAAATATTGAAAATTACTAAAATTCTGAAAATGTTAATTTTAATACATGGTTCTTTGCAATTGCGACTCCACCTTTGCATTAGTTATCACACAAGACTCAACAAAATCTTTTTCACTAAAAAGATCATAATTTTCTATATGATATTTAAATTCGGTGATTCTTATGGTTATAATTCAAAAATCATGATACATATCTATCAATCAAGACAAGAAGCTCATTTGCTTTTTGTGATATCGTTTATGCTCAAAATGACGGCTAACATCAAATACGTTCGCAACACTATCAAAATCCGTCTGAAACTCATCTGGATCAAACCAAAACTTGCGGATAAGTCCAAAATCATCATACAACCCAATTGGAATTTCAAATTATGAATACAACTTCATTTAATCAAATAAAATGACCATGATCACTCTCAGTCTTCAATTCAACTAGAAATCAACTCAAGCATCCAAATCACACTAGATCCCCTCGGTAACCATGCAATTATTTGATTTTGTTATAAATCACCATCCAAACCTAATTAAACCGCCAAAACTAATTTTTGAGTTTGTTTATCCAATTTATTGACTTTGATCAAAATTTCAAAAAAAATAATTCTTCGAAACACATTTGATTGACTCAGGAACTAGTTATCCATCCACGCAAGTTATAAATCATAGTTTAAGGCCAAGAGAAAGGTCTTCATGAGGAAAAACTGGCTCTCGAACTCGAAACAGCCATGTGGATCGTTAATTGACTTAGTTTGCCTATCATTTTCTGAAGAAATTGTCCATCATGTCCATGATAATTAGTAAATTAGTTCTGCCTTAAAATCAACCATAAGTTTATTTTTCTCAATTGCATACATGTATTCCTTTTCAGTTTGGTGCTTTTACTGGACATTTTTATTTTTATTTTACTCTAAACATAAACATCTACAGAAACCAGCTTAAATGAGTGCAAATGAGCTACATGATGAGAGAGTCGCTCAGATGGTAAATACCTTTTACCTTCAATTTTGAAGTTTTGGGTTGGAGCCACTAAGAAAGCAAAAACGGTGAGAATTTCTAGGGAACGTTAAAAAAGAAGCTAAAAGAAAAGGTATTCGATAAAAATGAATAGTAATTTGCAATTGACACTCCTAATATATGCACTTCTTTGTGATTTACGTCTTATTCTATATATATTTTTCATAATCTACACCCGAGTTTACTTGCAAAATCATTAAAAATAATCCTGTTTTGAAAGTATTTAGGATGATAAAAAACTAATTTGCATATGGAGAAGCAAATTCAAGAAATTCTTCATCGCGCTCAAATACAGACATGTCTTGTTCATCCAACATGACGAATGCTTCGATGCCATCGTCTTTATAGTTCATCAAATTGAACAATTTATTGTATGGACCAGTAGCTATGGTTGCAGCCATTGGCTTGCCCCAACCAAAATCGACGTCATAGAATGGAAATTTACATACACTACTACAAGTATACTCATCAAATTCCTTCTTCTTGGGTGGCAATCCTTTAGCTAATTCAAGAATCTCCAATGCCCATGCATTTTCTTTGATATTATCTCTAGTCCTAAATAGTTGTTTTTCTTCCCTCATGAGACTAACTATTTGTGGCAAGTTCATGTCTGTCTCATTGGAAATATGTGTCGAAAAATGAGACAGAACATTGCCAATAGAGTTAGGTGGTAACTTTGGTGAAATCATTCCGCGTAAATCTGCATATTGGATCAATTTAGAAGGGACAAAGGAGCCAGAGTTCGCGGTCACTGCTTTAGCAACACATTTGAAAAGAAGTGCACTAAGGACTTCAGTAGGTGTAGGATTTTTCACATGTGATTCACTAGCAACAGAGGACCTAAGTTCACTCACTTTTGATGAGGAAAAAATATACCTTTTTTGTGTACATCCATCTAATATTGATGGAACAACAGGGGAATCCAGAGGACCACTTGGTGGTGATGGAAAAATAGTGTCACTTATATAATAAGGTGGAATTATTTTTGCATTTGGATCGCG
Source organism: Solanum stenotomum (assembly GCF_019186545.1). Taxonomy (NCBI): domain Eukaryota; kingdom Viridiplantae; phylum Streptophyta; class Magnoliopsida; order Solanales; family Solanaceae; genus Solanum; species Solanum stenotomum. The sequence goes on along the minus strand of NC_064291.1, from coordinate 7,521,859 downwards.
CGTTAATGTAGCCCAATCGATTGAGAATTGTAAACCATTACACGCGTCTCCAATCTTGTGTGACAAACATGTACTCACTGCAATTCCTCCACAATCGAAATGTGTTAATTGAATCACAGCCAAACCATAGTCCGAATCGTTCTCCCAAGCTACACCATGAGGGAAGATTAAATCTTTGACATTACAATCTTGGTCATTGAGAACTTGAGACATTGGTGCATCAATATGGACATTCAAGAACTCAACACCCTTGTCATTACAATCGATCTCCGCGTTATCTTTCATGTGTCCTGCATATGGATAATAGGAGACTAAATTTTTGGAGAGGGAGTTTTCAAGAAGTTTTGATATTTGGGCAGGTTGATTACAAAGTGCACCTAATTGATTGTTGTAGTAGAAAAAACCAAAGGGTACATAAGTGTGTGTTTGAGCTTGTTCAATGAGAGAAAATTTGTGCAATTTTTGAGTTAAAGGGGTTGGAGAAAGAGGTTTGATGAGTTTCTTTGAAGCTCTTGATAGAACTTTTAATGCAGCTGAGGCCATTTTCTCAATGTGGTGTTATCATATCATTGACACTGCAATTTATAAAATTGATGTATGTACTACATAATAAAGACAGTCCATTATTAACATATAAAATGTTATTCTTATGACCAAAAAAAGACGAAAAAAACCCATTATTAAAAATGTTATCCTGGTGAATGATTGCCTATCTTCCATTTATTTGAGGAAGAATACAAAATACTCCCTCCGTTTCAATTTACTTGTCAAATACTTCATCTATTCAATATTAACTTAATTTGTGAGGTAATGCACACTTATTAAGAAAAAAAATCCAAGGACATAATTTAAACCATAGCTTCCACTATTGTCTTTTGTGAAATCATAAATATAGTAACTTTGTAAATAGTGCAATTTATCTCCTAGAAAATATCAAACTTCATTAAAGGATAGGACAAATATGATAAAAATTTCAAACATTCATCTTGAACTTTGAACAATTCAATTATTTTGAATAATGAAAAAAACACCAAAAATTCAGTTAATATGGAATAGAGGAAGTATTTCCTAATTTGATTTCTACTTTTACTTGTTATTTCGATAAATCAAGAAAAGACAACTTTTTTTCCTATTATACCATCAATCTATTAACATTGAGTTAGGGGGTCATTTAGTAGCTGTATAAAACAAGTCTTATCCATGAATTAAAGTTCATATAACTTATACAACGTTTGGTAGGTGGATAAGAAAAAAGTTATATATATATATATATATATATATATATATATATACGAGTTTGGCAGGTGGATAAGAAAAAAAATTATTCATGTATATAATTAATGCGGCATTTGGTAGGTGGATAAGAAAAAAACTTATTCATGTATTAAATTAATACGACATTTGGTTGACAATTTTTGAAATTTGCATAACTAATACATGTATAAGTTATGAGGACATATGTGTATTATTTATGCAGAGTAGAAGGTAGAATAATTAATACGTGTATAGCTAATACATGGATAAAAAGTTAAAATGACAATATTACCCTTATCACTCCTACTTGACTACTTTCTTCTTCTATATAATTAAAGAAATGTTTTAATTTAAATACAAAGTTAAAGAAGGAAAGGGTATAATTGTAAAAAAATGTTTTAATTTAAAAAACATATAATTTTACTAATTTTTAAAATTAAAAACCAACATCCAAAGGAATAATTTATGCATAACTAAACTCCGCATAGCTAAAAAAATGCATAGTTAATACTTGTATAAATAATAGCTACATAACTAATACCCACATAACTAATATTTGCATAACTAATACCCACATCACTAATACATGCATGACTAATATCCATATTACTAATACATGCATAACTAATACCCACATTACTAATACATGAATAACTCTATCCATGTAGTGAATAAATACGTTTGAAACCCTATTAATTACTCCCTTTGTCCATCTTTACTTGTCCACTATATTTGTAACACCCTGAAAATTTTTTGAGCTAACACTCGAGCAAGTGAGTATGAGAATGAGGAGAATGTATTCATGAGTTTACATTATCATCACGAGATCCTTCATATCATTAATCATAACTCTTGAATCCATAATTCAAATTAAGAGAGAGTTAAGAGTTGAGTTCAAGAAAGTCTTTGAGTTCAATTGTGAATCCTTTGAGATCAACTATTGATTTGAGCTTAGTTTTGAGGAAGTAAGTATGAGAATGAGAAGAGTCATATACATGAGTTCCATATTGTTATGTAGACCCTTGAGTCGAGTCGTTCATGCCCATAAATTCCGCATGAACTCCATAAGGTGAGTATCTTTGAGAGGAGTAGTATCCGCAAAGTTCTAAGTCTTGAGTATTGAGTTCCTAACCCTTTTGAGATTTTATTCCTAATCATGGGACTATTGCATGTTACCCATGAAGGTCCTTGGGTTGAGTTGTTCATGCCCATAATTTCGCATGAACCTTATGAGTTGAGTAGTCTTGAGATGAGAAGTATTATTGAGCCCTTGAGTTGAGTAGTTCATTCCCATAATTTCGCATAACCCCCCCCCCCCCCCTTGAGTTGAGTATTCTTGAAATGAGTAGTATCATTGAAGTTATTGAGTTCCGAGTATTGAGTTCTATCTATGGTTATTGAAAACCTTGGATTGAGTCGTTCACGTTCATAATTCGGTATGAACCCTATTTTAAGAAGCCTTTTTACAAATTGTTTTAAAACTTATTTTAAAGACTTGAGCATTGAGTTTGAGAAAGAGTAGAGCCGAGTTCATTTTTAAAAAAAAGAGATTATATGGGAACTAAGTATTCCAAAAGAGTAAATGTTTTGACATTCAAACAAGAGAGGAACACTGATTTCCAAAAGAGCTTTTGAGCTAGTTTTTGAGTAATAATCTCAAACCACAGAAAGAGTTATGTTTTTTTAAAAACATATGAGCTAGTTACATTTTGGGAGTAGTATTGATCACTGATATAGGGACGAGTTTGAGTTCAGATAATTCAAAGTCTCCATAAACCGTGTATCCAACATGGGTAGAAAAAGGTCATACATTTTAGATGATTCCTTAATGCTTTTAGCATAGACTAGTGGATCCACTTAGTGAGTAGGTTTTATACCTCGGCAAAGTATAGGACGGCCCTAGCAGTGTGAGGCAAGACGTTGTATCATCACATAGCTCATAGTGATGGTTGTCGGTTAGAGAAACTCCCACAAAGATATTTTGTATTCTTATATACACAGAGTTATATTGTATTTTTATATACAAATTGAGTTTTTATTATATTTTTTTCAATACATTGAGTTGCTTTCTACTGTTTTAAAAGCTTTCCATACATTGCATCTTTTATTGTTACTTTATATTGAGTTGAGTATCTGGAGTTGAGTATATAGAGTCGAGTATCTTATTATTGAGTTGAGCCTTCTTTCACTGAGTTGAATATCTTATCATTTAGTTGAGCCCTATTTTTCTTTGAGTTGAGTTGAGTTGAGTGAGTTGAGAAGAGGTAAGAATGTTTATTTTCCACCAATTCAAGCTTATGTTATGCTTTAGAATTCCCCTTACATGCTCGTACATTTCATGTACTGAGCCATTTGGCCTGCATCGTTTCATGATGCAGATACAGGTAGTTAGGATCATCAACAGGCGCTTCGTTGATACCACATGCTGCCCGAGTTAGCTATGATGAGCCTCCTTGCTTCCAGAGGATGTCATTACTTTTTCTGTTTTGTCAGGATGTCGTGGGTATTGTCCCGACTTCCATCTTTGTCATTTAGAGACTTCATAGATATACAGTAGAGTTTGAGAAGTCTGTTTCATTTATTTTGTTAAATGTTTTAAAGACTTGAGTTGCCTATTTTTGGCTAGTTGAATATTCTATTTATATTCAGAGAAAATCATTTGAGTTAAAACTTTGTATTTGAGTTTCATGAATTTCATTCAGTTTTAAGCTTTTGTATGCTTGAGTTAGTCTTCTGCTTGTAGTCAGCCAGGATGGGGGTTCGCTTGGGGACCAACAATGGTTCTCGAGTGCCGGTCACATCCAAGATGTAGGCTCGGGTCGTGACAATATTAAAAATAACTGTTCAACAATAGTTGTCCAGTTTGGAAAATCAAGAGATAATTTTCTTTTTTGTGTCTATTTTATCTTTGCTATTAAATACTATTCAATATCTAATACATTTTCCAAAGAATTGAATTTAATATATTCAAAGGGTAATGTAGTAGTATTAGCCCTATTATTTATTGTTTCTTAAGGTGTGTGTCAAGTTAATAGTGGACAACTATTGTTGGACAAACGGAGTAATAGGGGTAAAATAGTAAACTCATTATACCAATTATTATTTTCTTAATAGGTGTGCAGAGTTAAAATTTGACAAGTAATTCCGATAAAAAAAAGTACTAGCAAAGGTCATTAATTGTCAATTTTTGTTATGTATTACTCCCTCCGTCCCTTTTTACTTGTCAAATTTTGACTTGAAACACCTGTTAAGAAAACAATGATTGATATATTGAATTTACTATTTTACCCCTATTAATTGATAGAATCTTAAACATATTTACTCACTACATTTTTCAAAGACATTAACTCAATGTTAATAAATTGAGGGTAAAATAGGAAGAATTTTTTTTTATCCTTCCTTGATTTGTCAAAAATAATAAATAAAAAAGAAAATCAAATTAAAAAATATTTAACAAATAAATAGGAGCGGAGGAATATAATTGGGTATGAAGATTCCCTAGCAAAGTTGTCCCTCATAAAATACAAAGATTTTTACCTTCTATAGAGCCTAAAAATTATAATCAAAATTAGCCCATATTTTCATACATTATCCTATTTAGTTTATTTTTATATGTAATATGAAATACTAAGTGAACGAAATAATTTCTTAATTTGTGATTATGATTTCATTTTTTTTATGTTAAGAAACTGATTGAAAGTGTAATATTAAATGTTTATCATCATAAATTTAACACATCATTGATTGAATTAAAGTAAAAGATTGAATTGTTTTAAAAAGCTTGAAAACTTAGAGGTGAGCTTTGTGATTTATTTAATTTTTTGACAATTTAAGAATTGAAGTTCGTTGATAATGTCATTTATGAAGTTGTGGTTAAAATGAGAAGTTATTCTATGAAGATTTGAGCTATTTAGTAATGTTTTTGATCCATTTGAATGAAGTGTTGAAATTTGTAGGAGACGAATTTGTAATTTTTGTATAAGGTTGTATAATATTCTATAAAAGTTTGTATACCCTCTATCTCTTAATAATTGTCAATTCTTATTTATCGAGAGTCAAATTACATAAATTGTTGGTGTAATTGTAACACCTCAGATTAAGAAAAAGGAAGAAAAAGGATTTTTGAGTTGTAGTCTAGTTCTTTGGGTCCCATCTACGGACCGCAGAAGCTTCTACAGGCTGTAGATGACAACTGTAGAAGAGGGAAAATAATTTTTCAAAACAATCAAGTCCAGTACCTCTTTTTTGGTTCACCAGGACGACCCGTCATTTGATGTACAAGCGATTGATAGATCTCGTAGGTAGGTCCAGACTTAGTGAAAATCTAAGAGGTCAAGTTGGTTACTACAATTGATGTCTAGGGTCCGTTGGAAGACCTATGAGCCATAAACAGGGTCTGTCAACAAGTTGGTTCAATATATAGTTTCTGAATCTTTTTACGGTTGACCAGTACAGTTTGTAGAAAGACATACATACTGTAGGTCCAAACCGTAGAAAGGGTTCGACAATTATTTTTCAAGGGATTTTGGGTTTTTTCCTAATTGTTTTAAACCAATACTATGTCGTTTACCTTACGCCCTATATAAAGCTTTTAAGTCCTACAACTACTCATTTTAACCCCATCCTCCTAAATCCCTAAAACTTAACCAGATTCATAATCCCAAAATTCTCTCAACCTAAGGAAGAAGAAAAAGAGCTAGGGTGCCATTCAAGTCTTCAATCCTCCATTGTTTTTGAGCTCTATAGGATCAAGGTATGTGGGTATTCACCCATGAAGTACTTTCCTCCATGGGGTCCCCAAAGATTTTAATTCTCCAATTCAATTTTCAAATTATCAAATTAGGGTTCCAATTTAATATATGTGGGTTTCATCCAATTATGATTGATTATTGTTTATTAAGTCTTCTAATGCATAAAATGATGTTAATCTATGATGTTTAGTTGAAATTACATCTACCCATGCCTAAATTATATTTTTCAACAATGATCCTATGATGAAGCCATGAATTATGAAGACCTGCATGTTTTTATGAAGTTATTATAAATGATTTGGGGATGCTTCGAAACGAAAGTATCAATGCTATTGTGAAAGAATTTCTCACTTACTATGATGATCATGATTGTGAAAGTTATTTCTCACAAATGAATTCACATTGGTGAAAAGTTTCTCATCCATGTTGAATTATGTTTAAGGTGTTGTTCTATGTTTTGATTTTGAAGATGTGGATTGGTATTGATCATTGCCTTTCCTATGTTAAAATGATAATTGACTTTTATCTATTCTGTTGGAATTTAGACTTAGCATCGAGATGACTTTGAGGTGGAGGCTCAAATAGAGTAGTCTCTAGTAGCAACCTCTAGTCCCTAACTACGTGCCCCCATAGGATTGTTTTAAATGACCTAGCTCGTGGATCCACTTTAGCACAAATGATGATATGTACGGATTCTACCTTGGCTAGTAGATTCCCCTTCTTTCGATATGAGGGATATACCTAATTCCATGATATAGCTCTCATGGTCTTATTGTCAGTTACAACTAATATCCCACAAAATGACTATGTTTCTTCAAAGTTTTCTTATGTCTCTTATTTCAATGTTTTAACCATATTTCATGATTTACATGCCATTGCTACTTTAAGTCTTTAAATGTTCAAATAATGATCATGCCTACCATTTTTTAAGTCATTCATGCTCTCATGTCTATGTTTATGCATATCCCTCATACTTAGTACATTCCATGTACTAATGCATACTTATGCTTAAATTGCTTCGCTAATGTAGGGTCTGACGCTCCCATCCCTCACTCTCGTGGCTATATTGATTCTACTGGATTCCAAGAGTTGGTGAGTCCTCATGTTCTGAGGACCGATATTAATTACTTGTTCATGTCTTTTCTTTAATTTCGGATGATGTATGTGATGTATGAATTACGTCCTTATCACTTTTGTTTTTGATGTATTAGATGACTAATTAAGACTTATCTTAGACTTCCGCTTTTGTCAAACTCTTTTAAATATGAAAATGTTGTCTTTTGAACTCTTTACTTCTATTATCTTGTATGCTGTATACTAAGTGCTTGTGTAGGGCCTCTTGGGGTCCTATACGCCATGTTATGCCTATGGTGTACCTTGTGTCGTGATAGTAATATAACATAAATACAATAAATTACAGTTGAAAATGAAATAAATAAATAATCATTTAGGCTGAATATCTCGCTCCCTTTAAGGAGATTCAAGCCCATTGCGGCATTATCTACACTGATCCAACAATAATACTCTTGACTTATCCCATCCAAGATACAACAACCAAACAATGTCGTATAACACGGAAACTCCGGACTAGTTGAAGAGTTCAAAATGTAAGAGTAATATCTTACTTATGGCCCAAGTTTAATTTTGACCTAAGTAAAACCATAAATAACATTGACTGAAGAATATATCCCGTTTGTACATCGGTTACTTGATGGACGTACCAGATTAAGTCTTAACCTCTATAAATTGGTCTTCCCTCCATCCATTAGGGTTACCATATATTCTCTACATTATTCCATCGCTGACTGTTGTGATAACGTAAGGCTAGAGCAAGGAGGTAGAAACCAATTTATGACTAACGCTTTTGCTTCTTTCTGTGATGATGACTTCCACATAAGGTATGTACCCCTAACTATCTCTATTTATGATTATCATGTTCAAGATTATAATGGGCATAACAATATTTAAACTTACATGTGTATACTTTAAGTTTAAATACTTAAAAGTACTTCAAAAAATTCAAGCTCTGATGCCACTTGTAAGTTTAAATACTTTCGTGCACATCAGGATCTTGAACACGATAACCTTACATAGAGATTGTTAGGGGAACATACCTTACGCGAAAGACATCATCACAGAGAGAAGTAGAAGCATAAGTCGTAATTGGTTTCTACCTCTTTGTCCTAGCGTTACATTACCACAACTGTCAGTGATGGAAATAATGTAGAGAGTATGTGGTAATCCTAATGGGTGGAGGGAGGATCAATTTTTAGAGGTAAAGACTTAATCTGGTATGTCCATCAAGTAACCAATGTATGAACGAGATCTATTCTTCATTAAATGTTATTTATGGTTTTACTTGGGTCGCAAGTTAACTTGGCCATAAGTAAGATATCATTCTTATACTTCGAACTCTTCAACTAATCCGGGGTTATTTGAGTTGTACGACTTTGTTGGGTTTTTTTTTGTATTTTTGAAGGGACAGGTTCAGAGTTATACTTCTGGATTGGTGTATATTATGTTTCATTGGACTGGAATCTCCTTAAAGAGAGCGAGATATCCGCCCTTCAACCTGAATACATTTTTATTCATTTTTGTCATTTTATTTTCAACTATAATTTATTATAATTTGTGGTATATACACCAACATAAACTTTGACTAATGTTTAAAATCCACATTTTTCACTGTATTGGTATGAAAATAATTGCACCTTGTATTAATTTTTTATAAATATTTTAAATATCTAAATTTTAATTTAAAGTATTAAATTAATATAATTCAATTTTGCTTCAAACTCGCCGAAGGAGAATACACTCACAAGGCAATAATGCTCTTGAGACACTCATTTGGCAGAAGCTGAGGTCCACCTGATTATATCTCAAAATCATACTATCAAAATATTTGTATCTTTCAGAAACTCCATTCCCTAACTATACATAAAAAAGTATTTTTAAATGTATACCGTGTTATAAAATATTATAGTGTGGATGCCCACTACACCAATAAGTTACTCTCACCCATTATCTCCATTACTTTCCTCCATTATGAAGATAACCATAACCTCCATAACCTCCACCTTTATAACCATTATTCTTGTAACCTTTCACTTCCATAACCTCCCCATTATATTCATGTTAATGTCATGTTTATGACTAACCTTTTGTATGCCTCTATGTTACACTATAAATAGAGGCATAAGGGTTCATATTGTATACACTAGAAGACTTTGAAGAATAAGAAAAGCTCTCATCTCTTGTAAAAAAATAAAAAATAAAAAATAAAAATAATATATATATATATATATATATATTTCCTTTCAATCTCTCAATCCTCCCGTAGAGGTCAGATGTGACGTTCATCCAATAATACATGAACATGTTATCCATACGAACACAAGTCACATTTTCTTCAAGAAATGGACTATAGCCATTTGTACATTCACCATAAGTTTTTATTAGAAACTCATTGTCATGCTTTGGCATTATCAAATTTATGTGACTCACCTCAACATCACTTTAAGAGGTCAAATGTACCAATTGTACTACCACTTTGTATTCCTTTATTTTGATAGAGTATTTACAAAACTTTTCAAATTGGGTTGCACCAACAACAATGTGCCCAATAACTTCTCATACCACTTTGATGGATAAAAATTACCTTTAACAATTACCTTCACATTTGAAGGACCATCTTAAGAAACAATGTGTCCAATAACCTTTTATACCACTTTAATGGACAAAATTATCTTTACATTTGAAGGAACATCTTAAGAACCCATAATGTTCTTCCTTTTAATTACCACAATGATGACCATTAACATTTTACCACACCCTTATTCATACATTCAACCACTTGTCATTTTTCAGACATATTATGCATTGCTACCACATTCACATAAGAGAATGGAGCAAATTAATTGGGCAAGTTTTATGACTTTCAGTCAAAAGTATATAGCTTTATGTTAGTCACCATCATATCATCACTATAGTGCATTAGGACTTAAACCCAATAGCTTACCCATATAAAAACGTCTTTGGTCATAAATCAATGAAACTTAAACCCAGCTTCTTATTATCATGGTGCACCGAGACTTTAACTCTATGTCTTACCCACTTGGTGCAGTGAAACTTGAATTCACCATCTTACCCTCAATCAATGTCTTGATAAACCAAATACGTTACCAAAAAAATAATTATCGAAAACCATAAATATAATCTGAATTTGACTTAAAGTATAAGAAAAATGAACAAAATCAATTAATTAGAACAACATGTTAGAATCATATAAAAACCCCTTAAAACATTTTAATAATCCCTCTCAACATTGTTATGAAGATTATCATAATTTACTAACCATTTTAAAATAAACACAAAACAAGCTTTGTTAGTGCAAATAATATATAGGATATGAAGTATACCACACAATCGAAAAATTACTAGGAATATCACCTACCATTGATTCTTGACGGAGAATGAGCAACTCGTGCTGATAACGTGTTCATGTATTATTGGATGAACGTCACATCTCACCTCAACGGGAGGATTGAGAGATTGAAAGGAAATATTTTAACATAAATGGTCATTTTGGTCATATACTTTGAGTACTACACAAATATTATTGTATGTTTTATTATGAACTATCGGAGGACAAAAGAAAGAAAGAAATATTTTCTATAAAGGTTGTGGCCAAAATAAATGTTGTTGTGTGGCAACACAAATTTGTCATTGATTGTCAAGAAAGAAGTCTTGCATGTAATAATTTTAACCATGACAATAATAATAATTTTCTCCTTGAAGGAGATGGTCACCATAAAAATGGTGTTGTGAAATTTATAGTAGTACACAAAATTAATTGAGAGTTTCGAAAGAGCTGATTTGTTACTACCCGAAATGAAATTGTTCATAATATTGGGATTATAGTAAGTCTCAAAAGAAACTTTTAAAATTTCGGAGGAATTGAAAATTATTATATTGAGACTATAAATTATTGAAAGATTAAATATCTTCAGATTACTACAATCAAAGCGGGTTATGAATAGTTACATAAAAGGTTACCCGCCTTTCTCTTGTTTGTTGAATAAAAATATGAGCATGATGAAGGAATCACATGCAAAAGTAAACTAAAAGTTTACTAGAATAAATATCAGTTGGCATAACCGGTTGGCCATTCCAGTTCAGAGTGATGCAAAAGAAGTTGAGAATTCACGTGGCAATATGTTTGAAGAAATAAAAGATTCTTCAAGATTCTCTTTTGTTGCTTGTTTTCATGACAAAATGATAATTGTATCAACTAAGGTTGGGATTGTATCTCCTGAAATTATTTGAAACATATAGAAAGGTGAATATGGGCCCGTTCACCTGCCATATGGACCGTTCACTATTATGATTTAATAGATGCATCTATGGTATGGTCACGTGTGCATTTGTGTCAACTTACAAATTGGTTTTTGTAAGGTTGTTTGCACGAATTGTTAAATTAAGAGCACAGTTCCAAACTATAAAATTATGTTGATAATGTTGGTTGGTTTAGCAGAAATTGTATGCCTCCAATTATAGCTAGACCAATGATTATGAGAACAAATCTCTCAAATAAAATTTGGTATGAGATGAGTTTATTTAACGTGTATGCATCAAGTCAACAAGGTTCTCCCATCACAATTGGTCTAGGGTCATGAACCAAATAATTTCCATCTAAATATTTGATGTGTGCACATATGATTTTATTGCTCCACCACGCACAAAGATGGATTCCCAAATGAGGTTGGGGGTGAATGTTAGATTTCCTAACATTAGGGGAAGATATGTTTAGCAGCTGAAATTATGTGTGGGGTGAATTATCTAGATCCTCGTTAAAAAAATGTGAACTTGAAGTTCTAGAGATAATTCATTTGCGAAATGTTGCAAATAATTTGCCAAATGTATTTGCTGACCCAATATTTTAATTAAGCTACAAATGCTCCAATAAATAGTCCTTGAAGGACAGAGTCTATGGTACGCCACAAGCGTGATAGACTAATCGATTTCAAATATAAAACTCCTTGAGGAAGGAGAGGAGCAAATTATCAAAATGGTCATGATAACGAGGTAAGTGCTTTGAAAGAGCACTATGACATAACACTTCATAAAACCTTGACAAAGGTTCAGGTACCTGAAAATGATGAAAATGAAGAGATCTCGATAAGTTATGTCGTATTGGAATCGAATCAAAATGACAGTCGACTGTATCTTTGATATGAAGTAGCACTTAATGCTATAAATGATTACGAGGATCTTAAATTTGAATCTGTCATATAACGTGGACAGTTAAATGATTGGCCAAATAAAATGCACTATTCAAGTATATTTTGTTTCACTTAGAAAAATGATGTTTTTGAACTTATAGTTCATAGATCAAAATATATGTCAGTGGGGGTACAAATGAATCATTGTGTAAAAGTATAACCGTAAGATATAAAGTACGGTTTGTGTCTCGGAGCATAAAGGGTTTTCGCAAAAATCCTGACATTATTAAATTGAGATATATTCTTCAGTGGTGGATGCAATGAGACTTGTTCCAGTCTGGCAATAGATGAAATACTTGAATATGTATAATGAATGATTATTATGTATAACTAGACGATGCAGGTTATATGAAAATTCTTCAAGGATTTAAAAGGTCTTAAAGCAATTCCATTGAGTATCCAATGATTTTGAGACTGCTTAACACAGAGAAAGAATCTTTTTGATATCATGAAAATGATTTTGAAATGTCATGTATTAGTGCAATTGGTGCACTTACAGATTGCTGGTTATGCAAATGTGAGAAGATTATTTGACATACATAACGAAAGTTATGTGAAAGGATTGTCATATTATCATTCAAGTTATGACAAGAAACTAACAAAGCAAGTGACTCAATGCATAGAAAATGTGTGATTTTCTTTCAGAAGAAAAGACGAGCTTCAATAAAATTGAATCAATCCCCGAGTCAGAAATGAATTGATTATGTAGATGAAGAATATTTATTTGATCTGCATAAAGCTCGATCGCAAATGGGCTGTTTGTTTACATATGGAGACACAATAATATTGTGGCATTCAAAGAATCACAGTAGTAACCACTTCTTCAAATCATGCAGAAATAATATTGATCTATGAATTAAGTCGGGAGTGTGTTTGGTTGGAATCATGATCTATCATATTAAGAAAATATGTGATTTTCTTTTGAAAAGGATATTTCAGTCACCATATACATAAATAATATATAGCTCAATTGAAGGGAGGATACAATAAAAGGAAATCAGACAAAGCATATTTCACCAAAAGTCTTTTTCACACATGATCTTCAACAAAATGGTGAGATAAACGTTCAAAGACCCATTCAAATGATAATATTGTAAGCTTATTCACTAAGGATTGTCAACATCAATATTTGAGAAGTTTTGATATAAGATTGAAATGCATCGTCTCCGAGATATCAAGTAAAGTTTTATCAGGGGGAGAAAAATATGTGTTGTACTCTTTTCCTTAACCATGGTTTTATCCCAACTGGGTTTTCCTGCTAAGGTTTTTAATGAGGCAACATTCATAGCGTATTAAAAGATATGTGTACTCTTTTTCCTTCACTAGGATTTTTTCCCACAGGGTTTTTTCCTAGTAAGGTTTTAACGAGGCATATTATCTATGTACATCCAAGGGGGAGTGTTATAAAATATTATAGTGTGGATGCCCACTACACCAGGAAGTTACTCTCACCCATTATCTCCATTACTTTCCTCCATTATGAAGATAACCATAACCTCCATAACCTCCATAACCTCCACCTTTATAACCATTATTCTTGTAACCTTTCACTTCCATAACCTCCCCATTATATTCATGTTAATGTCATGTTTATGACTAACCTTTTGTATGCCTCTATGTTACACTATAAATAGAGGCATAAGGGTTCATATTGTATACACTTGAAGACTTTGAAGAATAAGAAATACTCTCATATCTTGTCTCTATATTTCTATTGTTTTCATCTTCTATATTTCTTGTCTTATTTTGCTTTAGTTTTACAACATACCGTACAAGTTTTATATTTATCTGACTATTCTTTCCTGATTATATCTTAACTGTTATAAGATGAAATACATTAGCAACCTTTGAACTTTGTCAATAAATTTAATTTAGTCAATCATATTATAATTTTTCCTAGTTGAGCATCTAACCAAAAAAATCTTATTCAATTTTTTGAAAAACGTCTAGGCATTTTCTTAAGGCATAATACATAAATTGGACCCTTAACTTGGCTTCAAATTATAACTTTGACCTTTAATTTTGTGAGTGCATAAATAGGCACTTTAACTATCCAAAACTTAAACAAAAAAACACTCGGATCCTACCTGGCAAAATGCATGAAATACAGTCAAATTAGGTGCGTCAGATGTAAAAATCGAGGGGGCCAACACTAAAAAATGCATTGAAAGGACAATTAAACCCTCTTTATATTTTTTTCAACAATTTTGCCCTCTTTTTTGCATTATTTGTTGTTCACTGCAAAATGCAAGTGACATTTAATAAAAATTTTTGTTATTACGAAAAAAAATTATAATGAAGTTTTTTTGGCAAGATGGGTGAGTATACACTTGTAAAAGTCGAATGCAATTTAAGTTCGAAGGTTCTCGATCAATGAATCCGATCACACTTAAGGGACTCCTTACATTTTGATTAGGTATCAGATTGCTACTCAAATTTGACAAAAATCTCTAAAAAATTCATTCAGACAATTTATCAAACACTTTAAGTGCACCATTTTACTTAATAGTTTTTAGCATTGTATGTTCATTTTTTGGCCTCCAAAAATTCATAATTGTAATTTGCTATTCACTATGACAATTAAGTAAATAATTATTGTGATTTATAATATTTTATACAAATATTTAAAAAAATTTAAAAAACAAACAGAACGAATTCATCATAGGAAAATTACCAAAACATCCTTCAATACATCAATAATGGGTCCCACTTTTTGTTTAAAAAAATATGCATATTGGGTGGATATTTTTGTCCAAAGTGGAAATAGAATAAGTATAAAGCATTAAAGTCTATTAAAATTTTAAATTGTTAATTCTTATTGTATGATTGGTAATACTTTTACTCCATTTTCAAATAATAGAGGTCATTTCTTCTTTCTCAATTTATGTAGTACTAAATTTTTTTTTGAGATTCAATCAATTTTTTTTGTCTTTGAAATATTCCTAGCTGTTAATTACTGTAATTTATGGTACTTTTTAAGAAATTTTCAAATAATATATATTATTTTATTTGTCCGAATTTATGCGTCACCGGTAAAATTTGAAGAGTCAATCAGATTTTTTATATATTTTTATATCTTTTAAATAGTTAAGTAATTAATTATCGTGATTTATAATATTTTATACAATTATTTAGTATAGTAAAAGAAATTTAAAAGAAATACGCGTCCTTCAATAGTAAAATATGGGTCCCCCCTTTTTTTTACAGGTTGACCTCCTGCCTGTATAGTCTTTTTTGTCCACAAGGAAAAAGGAACACGTGTCGACCCCAAGGTCCTCTCTATTCCCGCTTATTATATTATATATATATATACTAGTGATGAAGAGCCCGTGCATAATTATTTAAAAGTTAATTTTTAACTAACGTTAAATAAATAGTTTTAAATTTTAAATTTGAATAAATTATATATATTTATATGGTAGTAAACGTTCATGTTAACTCTAAAATGAATACATCACTATTAATAAAGCTTGAAGTTTAAAGAAAAATCCTTAAATGACCAAAATAACCCTTAAACTCAATTTTAATCACAGAAAGCATACATGTCGACGGTGTGGTGGCTGATTCATCAACTAATTTTTTGTATGTTTTTTCAAAAATATTTTAGTTGCTAATTTGTAATAATTTATAAAAATCATTAACGTCATTTTCGAATAACTTATAGTTTTGTTAACTTTCAATAATATATATTGTTCCATCTATTCAAATTCATGTGTCACCAATAGAATTTCAAGAGTCAACAAATTTTTTTTTAAAAAAATATATTTTAATTATGATTTATAGTACTTTTAACATCATTTTAAATATATAACAGAATTTTTTAAGTTGTTAATTATTGTGGTTTATAGGATTTTTGGTCCATATAACGTATAGTGTGTTTGTAGGCTCTTATTAGATTGAAAAAATATTTTAAATTAGTAATTATTGTAATTAATAGTGTATATTACGTAATTTTCAAATTTGTAATAAAATATTTTAAATATTAAGTCTAATAATTTATAGTATCTTAAATGTAATCTTTGAATACACATAAATTAAAAAAAGAAATAAGACAAATAAATTATAAATTGAATAATTGACATTTTCAAATATTAATTTACCACAAAATGAAAGTGAAGGAAGAAGTTGTGAGGCAGAAATAAAGAGAAGGGAATGGAATTAGTGAGGTGGGGTCCATATCCATTAAAAGAGATTGAAATAAATGCATGGCAAATTGAAAAGGTGTCAAATACACAGGAAAACGGGCCCACATGCATTGAAAATCAAGGACTTTTCGGCTGATGATAAATAAGCCCACAGCTGAAGCACACGTGTTGACCTTCAGCTGTGTGCTTATTCATACTTATATATTAGTCGTGATATATAGTAAATTAATTTTGATTTTTTTTAGTTCTAAAATGACGTGTAAAATATTTAATTAGTTGGCAGCCATTGAGTGGGTCACTAATACACGTGGGAGCGTTTGCATTTCACGTTCTTTGGCTTCGAAAATTGTGTGTTTATTTATTTAAAGGTAGGATAGTTAAAATGCCTATTTGTGCATTATGAAAATTGGAGGTCAAAGTTAAAATTTGAAGCCAAATTTAGGGGCTAATATATGTATTATGTCTTTTCTTAAGCTCTCATTATATAAATAGATTAATTATGCATGTTAAACACGTCACTCATCAGCCTAATTGGAACATGAATGAGGTTTTACGGCTTATTGAGGCTAATGTATATAATCAAAGAAGATGACATTTTAAGAGGTTAACTTATTTACATAATGAACACTTGAGAACACACACAAAAGCTTGTTCAATATTTATGTCAGATTTATTCATTATAACTACTTTATTATTTATTCCAATGCAATATGAATTCAGAAGACGAACAATTAAATATAGTGAAGGTGAACAATAGTGTTTAAGTGATATGCACTATGTCTTGAATGAAATTTTTTGAGTGGAAGAATTTTCAGCAGTTTTAGAGGATAAGGCTGATAAAAATGTGACTTCGACAACATCTAGGGTTCCTCAAACCATGTGATATTTCACACTGGGTTAATTTTAATCCTTCCCCTTCTTACTAAGACTACATAATATTTTTGTGAATTATGGATAATACTAGATATATAAATAGTAATTTTAAATTCAGAGGTTAATCGTACTCTGACAACTCCACGTAAAATAAAGTTTGGCTTTTTTGAGGTGATAGTAAAAAAGTTGACAGACAAGTCACCATTATTGTCACTCCACATAATCCTACATGAGATTTTCTCCTCAAACGACTCATTAATAAATCCTTTCAGATTCATTCGATCCTCTTTGCGTTTGAGGATCCTCCTTCTTCTACTCTTCCCCAAAGTGTAACTAGGACCAATTCACTCACGTTTTCATGTTCCAATTGAACACTGCCAATTTTTTATTATTTTAAAGTATAAGATTATGTGCTTTACTGAATATATGTAGATCCAATCACAATTTTATATATAAGAAGAACAAAAGATCTTTCTTGATCAATCTATTTGTCCCTCATCTTCAAGAATAAAAAAGATCATTTTCAAGTTGGAATTTGTTCATTTGAAATCTAGGTTCTTCTACTTCATATTTATTTAATGAATAGTTTTTTGCTTAGATGTATGCCCTTTTCTGTTGACACTATCTCAATTGGTCACTTGATCGACACTATGTCAATCTTGATTTTTTTGGTCATTTATTTTAGTTTAATGCTTATAGTAGAGATGTACTCTATTAATAATAAAATCATTTCTTAGATAATGTGATTTTGTAAAGATTTTTTCTATCGATGCTTATAGCTTAAACTCTATTGTTAACTATTTTAATTGTTCTTCATTTGAATTTCTATTGCATCTAAACAACTGATAAAGTGTTTTTGTTAGACATTTTTTATACATATACTGAAAATGCTTCTGCGCATGTTCCCAAGTACCAACTACATAGAGAAATTAACCACTTAAACCGTTACCTTATTTAGTTATATATATATATTAGCCTCAATAACCAATCAACCCAATTCATACTCCAATTAAGATTGATGTGTGACATATTTTATTTGGTTAACTTATTAATGTAATGAGAGTTTTAGAATATGAGCCGAAGCTTTTCAAAAGTTTGATTAAGAAGTTTTTACTAAGATGCTTAATTGGGATAATCTATAATTCAAATGTTTAAATAAAATTTATCGACATATTTAAAGGTTGTCGATACATTCATCTTATAAAAATTTGGCTATAAAGGATGTTCAGATGAATATAAAAATTATATTACATAAACGAACATTACTTGTTATGTACTAAATCTTGAATACTTTTATGATTTTTCTTAAGTTTCCAATGGTGACAACTATGAGACTATATATTATAAACAAATTTCTTAGATTTTTATTAGTTGATGATATACAAAAACAATTATGTTGAAAATATTGTCTTTATGCATAATTAGGAGTGGATTTTATTTAAGATACAAATACCCAACAGTTATATCTCAAAATCAAACTATAATAAAAATATATTTGGCCAAGTTAAATAACTACGCTTTTTGAAAATTATACAATGTACTGTCAAGATAGGTTGCTATAATACTTCAGAGGCCTAGTTTCAAAGTCCAATTGCTATAATACTTCAGAGGCCTAGTTTCAAAGTCCAAATGAACCAATAGTTTTGTAAATATCAAATTTAGTCGAATATAATTTTCAATTTTAGATAAAATAATATCGATTCCAAATAAAACCTGGTTATTAAAGTAAAATGTTGTTATTGAGAGTGATTGTCATAGAAATGTCTGACTACATTTCATAATTTAAGTGTTTAAAGTTATCCAAATTGTTGAAACCCTAATCATAATTTAAGCAGAATTTTGAATACTCTATCCTTTTCTACCACCTTTTTTCTTCCGTGTTGAATATTAAATACTATCTTTTTAATTTTATCACTTACATATTTGATATTGATTCTTTTTACTTTTCACTTGTCGAATTTCTTCATATATGCTTCAGTTATATGGATCGATATAATTGAGTCTACAAAAGTTTAGATGAATCAAGAAATTATGAAATTTATGAGAATAATTTGAAATATATATAAACAAACATGTGACTTACCTCTTTTGAGAATTATCGTGATCCACTTGCACTAAACTGGATGGCCAGTTCATGTGTTTGAAAAATACTCAAATCAGTAGTGCAAACATTGATCTTCTTCAATTGAATCTACATAATCAATTAAGATAAATCATCAAATCAAGTTTATGGCTGCTTTAATGAAATGAAAAAATCTTAGAGATCACATATGAATCTTTGTTTAATCACAATTTTCATTGGGTAGACAAATTTGTTAACGTGTCTTCACAAAAAGGAACATAGATCTACATTTATCCTCTTATAAGAACACAAAGATGTATAACAAAAAAGAGACAGAGTTATGAGTCTTACTTGTAAAAGGTGATTTCCAATAATACACACCACATATGACCTCGAGTGTTGATCACCTAGAGAAAGAGGAAAATCATCTGCCGTTTAGGAATCTAGTCTTCTTCATCATCTTAGAAGAGCATTAGATGCAGCGGTGGAGAACAAGAGGTTTCCTTTTCAAAACCCTTACCAGATAAAGAGAATATATAGATGTACTGATATGGTCCAATATTGTCGTATTTCCTTTTTTGTTGTTTGTGCTTCTTTTCCATTTTGGGCCCATCTTGGGCCTATACTTGTTTTGTTATTTTTTTCATTATTAATGAAATTGAGCCTGACGATCCAACCCACTAGGTCGTGTGGACACCTACTCTAATAACTAGGTAGGAGAACCTTGACCCCCAGTTTAAATAATGCATAGAGGAAATGAATTATAATTAAACTAAACACCCTATTTAAATACAAAAATACCCCAAATTTGTTACACAAGGAATTTTTGTAAAGAAATATATTGAAACCTCTCAAGGAAATATTCTAAACAAATACAAGAGCTTCTAAGAGATTACAAGGTTCATAATAATAATAAGACACAACTCCCACCATAGGCAAAAAAAGGTGGAAGCTGTCAGAGATCAGCTCCGTCTGCGTCTAAGAACGTCATTGATCTTGCAATTTGACTGTAACATTCCGCCTTAGAAAGATCTATATTTAGAAAGCACTAAATGGGAAATAGCTAAATTAAAATTTTTGCTAAGTTATGCTAGGATATGAGTTTTGGGTCAACTTCAAAGGACCATAACTTTCAGTACAACATGAGTTAAGTGGCCCATAAGATATCAAATTAAAGGTCTTGGAATCCTCTTTCCAACTCCGCTGAGTTTGCTAATTTTAGAGTTTGTATGAGGGAGATATGCCCATTTGAAGTTAGCTTGTCCAATTAAGAAAAGTTACCCGAATTAGTAAGGGGTATTTTGGTCTTTTCCTTACCCAATCAGATTAAAATGAATTAGTATTGTCAAATCTGATTTAGTTTAGTTTGCATAAATCAAAATACACTTATGGTTTTGAGAGGAGTTCAAGAAGAGGAGAAAAGGAGAAAAGTTCAAGGCGTTCGTCAAGATTCGAAAGATTTTCGACTGGTTTTCGCCAAGGATTCAATCCTAAGAGGTATGTGAGTTCTCATAGTGTTGGGTTCGTTCACCCACACGCCAATCATGATTTACATTTCGAATTCGTCCGTGAAGATTGAAGGATTTAAATGTTCTTGATTAGTGTTCTTGAAATATTTCTTTCGTTCTTGAATTAGGATGGATTTGATGATTTCTTGAGATAATCGTATTGAGTTTAAGAGTTGTTTTTGATTAGATTCTTTTTTCCTTGTATTGGGCAAATGAATCTAAGAAAAATTTGAGGAAATCAATTGATTAAAAGTGTTTTAGGATCAGAAAATGAGATGAAAAATTTGTCGGAACGTTCTGGGGAAGGGTTGGGGCGGCGCCCCAGTAGTGCTCCATAATAGGCTCTCTGAAGTTTAGGGGCTGGCCCCCCGCGCCACTAGTGCTCCAGGGTCGCCTTCCCCCACCTTTTTTCGGTTATTTGCTCCGTTTAAGTTCTTCTAAAGTATACCTTTACTCCCTACTAATTTTAATCACTCTAAACTATATGTAAACATTGAACCTTGAATTCATAATTCATATTCAAGGTAGAGTTAAGTTGTCACACCCTGAGCCTACACCCTGGCGGGACTGGCACTCGAGAACCATTTCTGGCCCCAAGAGAACCCTTGGCCTGGCTTACTTACTCAGCGGAAGACTTTAAGCATTAAGAAAATAATTCAAATGCAAGATAACTCAAGTGTCTCAAACTAAACTCATAATGTTTTAGAAATAAACATTTAACTTAGCCAGAGTGGCAACTCAAATCTGAACATAAGCCAGTAACAAGATAATGACAAATGAACAAACTAACTGTCTATCTATGAAGCCCTAATAATTGGGATGGATGTTGGGACAAGACCCACGACATCCTAATGACCTAAATACTGAAAGTAATAAAAGGGATCTTCCGGAAGCAAGGAGGCTCACCAACAACTTTGGAGCTCAACTAGAATTAACGATGCGCTAGATGCTGATCCTGGTTACCTGTATCCGCATCATTAAAAGATGCAGGTCAAATGACATCAGTACATTGAAAGTACGAGTATGCAAGGGGAATACTAAAACACGACATAAGCTTGACAGGAACTGAAAGAAAAAACCTGGTCTTAACTCAACTCAACTGGATTGAACTCATTTCAATATAAAGCAATAATGTAAATGCAATATAAAGAAAAGCTTTTTAAAACATGGCTAACAACTCTGTGTATTTAGAAATACATTAGTAGCTCTGATATGTATGCAAGTATACAATATAACTCTGAAATGTATATAAAAATGCAAAATAGTACTGTTGTGGGAGTTTATCTAACTGACAACCATCACTTAAGAGCAATTGTGATGATACAACGTTTTGCCTCACACTGCCAGGGTCGTCCTATACCTTGCTAAGGGTATAGAACCTGACTACTAAGTGGATCCATTAGTCTATGCTGAAAAGCACTAAGGAATCATCTAAAAAGTATGACCCTTTTCTATCCATGGTGGCTACATGGTTTATGGGGGCTGGGAGTTGTCTGAACTCTCTCCCATATCGGTGCTCAATACTACTCCCAAAATATAATACTAGCTCTTATATTTAAAAACATAACTTCTTTCTGTGGTTTGAGATAATTGCTCAAAACTTATCTCAAAGTCTCCTCTTGGAAATCAAAGTTTATTCTCTTGCTTAATTGTGAAAACATTTACTCTTTACTGAAAACTAGCTCAAAGGCTCTTTGGAAATCAAGGTTTCCTTTCTTGTTTAAATGTGAAAACATTTTACTCTTTGCGAATACATAGTCCCGATATACTCTTTTGAAGAAATGAACTCCAATCCTTACTCTTTATTGAACTCAAAACTCAAGTCTTAAAACAAAGTTAAAACGTTTGTAAAAGACTTTTTGGAAAACTCTATGAACTTTTCTTGACTTGACTCTTAACTTTCCTTGAATTGAATTATGGATTCAAGGCTCATGATCTCATGTTATGGACGATTTCATGTTGTTTAGACGTACCTTAGAGTGTAGGAATCAACTAGGAAACATAGGAACGTTTCAAGGGAACTAGTACGGAAAGATGTGGGAAGAAGTAGAAAACTTGATGTCCTTGGTGCTCTGAGTGGCACGGGGCGCCAGGAGCACAACTTCAGAACTGAAGTTGGGGTGCGCTGGCTGGCATGGCTCCCCAAGCCTCAAACTTCAGAAACACTTATGAGGTGCTCTGGCTGGCGCGGCGGCCCAGGCCCCTGCCCAGAAATCCCCGATTTTTCTTGGTCGTTTTTCAACTCTAAAACCTCTAGTTTCAATTGGTTCTTTCCCCAAACACTTAGATTCGACTACATAACCAAAATATGCAAGAATCTACTCAAAACTACACCTAATTTCATGAATTTGAACTCAAGAACTTCTTAACAACTCATCAATCAAGATTCAAACGAAACTTTCAACAATATTCATCAAGAACTCAATTCCTCTAATCTCAAGAACGATAATATGCTGAAATAAATCATGATTGGTGCGTGGGTGAACTAACCCAACGCTGTGTGATCTCACATACCTCGTAGGGATCACCCCTTGATGAAATCCACAAGCAATTCTTCAAGAACTTGACGATTTCCTTGCTTCTCCTTCTCTTTTCTCCTCTTCTTTTCTCTTCTCTCAAAACCCTAACTCTAATTTCAAAAGAGTAAACTGAATCCAATCAGTTTAGACCCCACCTTAATTACCAAAAATGAAATTAATTAATTGGGTGGTGAAAGACCACAATGCCCTTCTAAAATCCGGTTTTGACTTTCCTTATCTAGACAACCCAACTTCAAATGGGTATACATCCCTCATACGAACTCGAAATTGCGCAAACTCGGCGGCGTTGGAAAGATAATTCAAAGATATTTCCTACGGTATCTTGTAGCACACCTAAATCATCATGAGATAGGAGTTATGGTTGTTTGAAGTTTGCCCGAAACTCATACTTAACTTAATTTTGTTAAATTTCCAGATATTTCATTCTTTCCAAAAATGACTCTTTCTAATTTTAGATCTTTCTAGTTGCAGGGTGTTACATAAGTAATAAGTTTGAGTGTTCTTTCGAGTCACTTTTAAGAAGTCTTTTACAATCATTTTGAAATTATTTTAAGACTTGAGTTTGAGTATGAGGATGAGAGAGTTAAGTTCATTTTCTTTAAAATGATATATGTGAACTAAGTATTCCCAAGAGTAAATGTTTTCACATTTAAAATGAGAGAAAATACCGATTTCCAAAAGAGTTTTTGAGCAAGTTTTGAGTACCATCTCTAGTAAGAGAAATATTTTGAGTAATAATCTCAAACAAGAGAAAGAATTATGTTTTTTAAATATATGATCCTTTTATATTTGGGAGTATTATTTAGCACTGATATAGGACAAGTTCAGATAACTCAAAGTCCTCATAAACCATATAGCCAACGTGGGTAGAAAGGGTCATACTTTTTAGATGATTCCTTATTTCTTTTAAGCATAGACTAGTGGATCCACTTAGTTAGTAGGTCATATACCCCGACAAATTATAAGACATTTCTGGCAGCGTGGGTTAGACGCTGTATCATCACATAACTCATATGGATGGTTGTCGGTTAGAGAATCTCCCGCAGAGTTTATTTTGTATTTTCATATACAAACAAAGTTTATCTTGTATTCTTGGATACAAACTGAGTATATGGTATTTTCTAATACATTGAGTTGTTATCTACTATTTTAAAAGCTTTTATTTATAATGCATCTTTACTACTGCTTTATTTTGAAATGAGTTGAGTATCCCTGAGTTGAGTTGAGATGAGGTAAGTTGTTTCTTCAGTTTCAGTTCAAACTTATGTCTTGTTTTAGATTTTCCCTCGCATGCTCGTACATTCCATGTACTGACCCCATTTGGCCTGCATCTTTTATGATGTAGATACAAGTAGCCAGGATCATCAACCAATGCTTCGTTGAACCAGTTGAGTTCCAGAGTTGTTTGGTGATTCTCTTTGCTTCAGGAGGATCCCTTATTTTGTTTTATCATTTCACTTATGTTATTAGGATGATCGGGGGTTTTGTCCCGACATCCCTCATTGTAACACCCTGTATTCTAGACAGACTAGAAATGCAGATTTCAGGAGTTGCAGGTGTCACCAACGGGGCCACATACGAATCGTAGGGTGACCCACGGACCGTAGGTGGGGTCCGTGGTTGGTCACCTGCAGGCCCTCCCCAAACACCCAGAAAAATTCAGCTAAGGGTTGACCCATGCCAGGACCTACGGACCGTAGGTGGGACCATGGTCCGTGGTCCAGGGGCGTGGTTCAAGACCCCCAAAATCCAGTCTCTAAAGCCAAATGACTGTTGACCAGGATAGACCGTAGGTCCATTGACGGTCCATCGGTCAGGTCCGTCATTGGCCCCGACAACTTTAAGTCAAGGGTCGTTTGGTCTTTTTCCTATGTGTTGGACACCTAAACTATGTCGTTTAACCCCTAAACTATGTAGTTTTGGTTAGTTTTAGCTTAGTAATTTAATTAGACTTTACCCTAAGAGATTCATTCACCAAAAACTCAGAAAAACTTAGAGCAAAAAGGCGAAAAGAGTCGACCAACCCACTCCAAGAACGCAACAAGGTTTCCTCCAGTTCCAGCCCCAAAATCAAAAGATTTCTCCATGGAATTCGTCACCAGGTATGTGGGATTTCTCTAGTGGGTTCCTTTCACCCATTAGGTCCTTAGAATTCAGTCAGATTCTTGATTCCCTTTAGTATGTTTAGACCTAGGGTTTCTAGAACTTCAAATTATTGGTGTGATTTAGTTGTTAGATTAATCCTAATCAGAATATTACATTTTCGTAACCATGTTGCTTAATTCTTGCATGAAANCTGAAGCCAAATGACTGTTGACCAGGATGGACCGTAGGTCCATCGACGGTCCATCGGTCAGGTCCGTCATTGGCCCCGACAATTTTTAAGTCAAGGGTCGTTTGGTCTTTTTCCTATGCGTTGGACACCTAAACTATGTCGTTTAACCCCTAAACTATGTAGTTTTGGTTAGATTTAGCTAAGTAATTTAATCAGACTTTACCCTAAGAGATTCATGCACCAAAAACTCAGAAAAACTTAGAGCAAAAAGGCGAAAAAAGTCGACCAACCCTCTCCAAGAACGCAACAAGGTTTCCTCTAGTTCCAGCACCAAAATCAAAAGATTTCTCCGTGGAATTCGTCACCAGGTATGTGGAATTTCTCTAGTGGGTTCCTTTCACCCATTAGGTCCTTAGAATTCAGTCAGATTCTTGATTCCCTTTAGTATGTTTAGAACTAGGGTTTCTAGAACTTCAGATTATTGGTGTGTTTTAGCTTTTAGGTTAATCCTAATCAGAATATTACATTTTCGTAACCATGTTGCTTAATTCTTGCATGAAATTCAGAACCCTAGTTGTGTAGATTCGTTTAGTTCATGAATTACACTTGCTAGGTCAGTTTATACATATATACATGCATCAGTTTTGAAATGTTTCATTATCAGTACTTAATGTTGCATTTTCAGTTAGCATGTCAGAATCTTGAGCTATCCAGTTTATCTCAGTATGTTGTATTTTATATATTTCATTGGGAGTAGGCTTAATACCGAGTTGGACTAGGGTCAGTCTCCCTCATATTCCCAGAACTACGTGTGTAACATTTTGGAAATTTATAGACTAAACTAGTGGCTAACATAAATCTAATAAGCATAGCTAAAGCTTGACATTAGAATTACAGCCTTGAACGTACCTTCCCGTACCCTAAAAATCATGTATTAGTGTTGGAACATCAAGGTCTAAACCCCAAGGACCCACCTTAAGTCCTTGAGGAAAAGCCTCAAAAAGTCTGCCTACGCAGTGACCCACGAGGGCACCTATGCCCCGTAGGTCCACCCACGACCCGTAGGTGGGGGTAGTGGGTCATGCCCCTCAAAATAGGCTCCAATCCCTTGACTAACGGTTCACCATCACGGGCCATGGTCCCACCCACGGTCCGTAGGTCACCAAGTCATGGGTCACACCTGCAATCTATCTAATTTTGGCCAATGCAAGGGTTTTTAGGTAAATTCCTAATTAAGCTAATTAAATGTAGGGTCATTTTATATGGTTTTTAATAGACATATATAAGACTTTTAAGTCATTAACTAACTACAAACACCTCATAAAAATCTTAACTACCCAAATCAAAATCGAACCTCTCCAAAAATCTTCTCTCTAAAAACTCCATTGAAGAAGAAGAAGAAGATCAAGTTAGAGCTTCAAGAAGGGGGCTTTCTGTCACGCCCTAAACTAGAAAAGGCATGACTGGCACTCGACACCTCAAGCAATCGAGTTAGCCACATAAACATACCAACTGACTCAACTGAGGGCATAGAAGGTCAGGCAACATAACATCTAAAATACTATGACTGGACCTTTAAGGTCACAACCTGAATATCGATAAGTCATATAGACGAAGGTAGACAAGCCAAAGATAATAAGGTACTAGCTAGTCGACAATGCTATAATGAATATATACACACATACATACATATCTATACATGCCAAGCCTATGTGGCTGGAAACTGGAAGCTGCCGAAAGAAACCCAGAATACTGTGTCCACAATAACCTCTATGAGTGACATAAGCACTGGTCGGGACAAGGCCCCGATTATACCCAAACAGTACAATAAAAGTAACATCTTATGAAAGCTCCAGGAAAAAGGGGAGCTTACCAACTCACAGCTGAACCCCAAATGCTAGCAGAAGGGTTAATTAGAATCCCTACCTAGACCTGCACGCACGAAACAAAAATGTGTCCCGGGAAATGGGACATCAGTACGAATAAAAATGTACTGGTATGTAAGGCAGAAAATAGAATAATAAATAGTTACTGTAACAAGGGGAATAAAGATACCACCTGAAATAGAAACTCTGGTAGCCGCCATGGCTGACATCAAACCTTATATAGATTAAATATGCATGGTATGCTCGCATAACGTATGTCATGAATATATAGATATATATATATATATATATATAGATGCAAATGCATGTTATACCCAGCCAAGTGCTAGCAATGGTGGTGCCTTCCGGTAGCGAACCGGGATCATATTCGCCAATTTGTGGCCATCTCTGTCTCATACGTATAAATATAGGCAATAGGCCCCATGATTTCCAATTATAGCTCAGAAGTAGAATGCATAGCATGTAATGTCATGGATCTGTATTGCATTTGTTACATGAATCATGTTGCCAATCTTGGCTCATTGGTACTCTTGTCCTCATAATCTCGTAATCACTTTCGTATCACATGTAAATATCTCGTGAAGCTTATATACTTGTAGATTAAAATGGAACACTTAACTTGGATTTAGAAAGGCAACTTAATCCTTGAGGTTGTTCATAAAGAGCTTAAAGTTCCTCACTTAGTATCTATATATCTTTCCTTAGTGGTTTGTAAAAGAAAGTATTTCAGAAAACCCGTACTTTAGTAGTTTAAACCTACAATTTATATTTAAGAGTTTTGGAGATCGATGTTTTATTTTGAAGTTTTCAAAAATATAAATTAGCGAGGAAGGAGGACTGATTTCAAATTCATATTGTTCATCTCTAATCTTTTTAAGTTACTACACCTAAAGAAGAATAAGAATTTGTACACATGGACCTATAGTCAAGCGAATCAACAAAATGACATAAAGACACCAAATACCCTATCTAACCTAACGAGTGGAATAGCAACATAATGGAGTCACAAAACTACACCAATTGCAATTTCAATGCCTTTCACCAAAGGTCTTTCTAGTAATAGAATAGTAAAATAATATTTGACGATTTTAGGATTCCAAAATTCGTGCTCAAAGGAAGTACAGTGCTTAGCCTTAACATACCTTACTTTTGGGTCTTGTTGTATGAATATGGATTGTACCTCTTCCTTACAGTATGTAATCTACAGAAAATCATGTCACAATATGTAATCTACAGAAAATTATGTCACACAACCATTACATGCAGAATATTAACACGGCAGGGTCAAAGTAGCAATTTAGATCCTACTAACTGAGTAATTAGCTCGCTAGACCCTTTTTAAAGATATGCTTCATTACCTTTTCTTCTCCAAATTACAACCCCAAATTAATGACGTAACATACATTTTTGCAGCAGCTATTAACAAGTTGAGGCCTACGCAATAGTTAACAACAACTAAATAGAGTATGCCTGCACAACAATTAAAACTCGGCGTATCACCACACCCCTCTTTTCCAACCCAAAATAACCATAACCAAATCCTAACCACGAGTCTACAAACCATTAAAGCCATAAAAGAATATGTATAATACAGTCCTATAATTGTTCAATATAACCATAATAACTTGAACTCATCGATTCCAATCATCATCCTATATGTTCGTCCAATAATTACATTTGGAGTCATGTCTTTCTCTTCATATGCAATAAGAGCTTAAAAGGACAAAACCTAAACTTAAACTTGATGGAGCTTGCATTACATTAACATGTCTTGTCAATAACAAACACTCTCCTTAAACGCAAGACGTTGAGCCAAGAAGAAACAATTTGAAAATTTCAATGCAATAAGAGAACCAACGTTACACTAATGTATGTTACAATTAAATATCCATCTATACTTTTTCTTCTCTTCCAGATTCATATCAATAAGAACCACACACATACAAAGCATTTCCAAAAATATTCCAGCAACAATAATATCAGAAAATACTTTAAAACAGCCCAACATCACATAACTATCAAAATATGATTTTCCAGCTGTCTATTCGTGTTCTTGCTTATATAGCATAGCTATAACTTGGAATCACTCAACACTCAATAAAATGAAGGGTGAGAATTATTACCTCTAAACAGCAGCAACACCACCTAAAAACGAGACTTCTTCACCACGAAGAATCCTTCAAATCACAACCAACGAGGAGGAAAGAAGTAACATAATATCTATGAACATTCCGAGGGTGAAACCACATTGAAATCTTGTAGATATTTTCTTGGATGATAGGGGAACCTTTATAGAGGATTTAAGACTGCTTCCTTCTATTTTTTGGTCGAAAAAAATGAGTTAGAACGAAGGGAAACCAAATCTTATTGAGCTAAAATGACATAGGGGCGAGGGACCCACCTTCACGTGCCTGCTTGTGCAGTCTCACTAAAATCTGAATATCTCTCAATTCTGAAGTCGTATGGACAAATGATTTAGTGCGTTGGAAAGTAGACTTGTAGACCTTAGATTTCGTATATTGGGGTTCTTCTAAAGCTTTGTTTATTGGGAGAAAAGCTCCAAGACATTTAACCCAATTTTCAAAAAATTTATCAAAGAAAGTTACTCTAACTTTTGCCAACTTTATATTTCTCAACTTGCTTGACTTCAAAACTTAACCTACAATCCTTGGGCGACTATATCACCTTATAAAACATGCCTATTAACTTTTGCCAACTTTTTATTTCTCAACTTGCTTGATTTTTTTTTTACCTCCCCTTTGCAACCTTATTCTCCTGAAATGATACACCAAGTCATATAAAACTCATACACTCATGCAATGATAAACATACTATGCGAAAGAACCATAGGGTCTCACACTTTCTCTCACAAGTTTGGTGGATTTATACACCTAAGGTATGGTAGTCTTTGATTCATGGAATGCTTTCTTGCATGGAGTCCTTAAACTTCCAATTTCAAAGTAGACAGTTCTCCAAAACTAGGGTTTTCACTCCAAGGCATGGATTCTTCCTAAAAACATTTTCAATGATTTATTTAACCTATATTATGATTGAATTGCTGTTTTATGATAAAATCACACTTGAATACATGAAATCTACATAACCCTAACTTATGACTTTGTGATGTGGGTGAATTGAAGTAAGATCAATTGTATGGAATTGTACTTGTTGTAATTTAGTTCTTTTGATCATATTATTATCCATGTTGAATATAGTAACCCTAAATTGATTGCAAGAATGTGATCCATGATCCAATATGGGTAAAATATTGAAGTAATGGTAACTGATGATTTTAATACAAAGAAGATATTAACTCAATACTAAGCTAAATCTAACTATGTCTGAAAATAGCCTTTAACTGACTAGAAATGCTGGGACAGGCCCCAGTTAAGTTTAGTAAAACTGAAACTAAAGGACTAAAAATACTGAAAAGAAACTCATGACTATTGTCCTCGGAGAATGAGGACTCACTACTGATTCTGCTGAACTGGAGATTGGGAACCGATCTAAGTGTGTTCTGGATGCTGAGAGCCTAAACCTACATCACAAAAGATATAGCGCAGAGTATGCATCAGTACTTGAAAGGTACTGAGCATGCAGGATAGAATACAACTGAAAGAACATATAACTAAACAAAGAAAATAAGTAATGATATAATCTGAACATGATATAGATATTGAATGCTGAGATAACTGAATGCAGTGACCAATATACAACATGCTGAAACTAAATACTGGATATACTGATAAATGGTCAATGCAATAGAATTTGACTGAACTGTCGGAGTTACTAATAACTCGCATGTTCTTCCTCATTCCTAGAGTAAATGAGGATATCGTCAATAAAGACGATACCAAAAAAGTCTAAGTACTGCTTGAACACTCTGTTCATCAAATCCATGAAAGCTACAAGAGCATTGGTTAGTCTAAATGACATGACTACAAATTCATAATGACCATACCGATTTCTGAAGGCTGTCTTCGGAATGTCACTATCTCTGACTTTAAGCTGATGATAATCCGATCTGAGGTCTATCTTTGAGAAATGACTAGCACCCTGAAGTTGGTCAAACAAGTCATCAATCCTAGGGATGGGATACTTATTCTTGATTGTGACTTTGTTCAACTGCCTATAGTCAATGCACATTATGAGAGAACCATCTCTCTTCTTTACAAACAACACTAGCGCACCCCATGTCGAAATACTAGGTCTGATGAAGCGTTTATCTAGAAGTCTTTCAACTGCTCTTTCAATTCTTTAAGCTCAGCTAGAGCCATTCTATAATGAGGAATAAAGATAGGCTGGGTATCTGGAAGGAGATCAATTCCAAAGTCGATTTCCCTTTTGGGAGGAACTCTAGGAATATCATCTAGAAACACTTCTGGAAACTCATTGACTACAGGGACTGACTCAAGAGTTGGGGATTCGGAACTAGAATCCTTAACCTGAACTAAATGATAGAGACAACCCTTAGAGATCATCTTTCTAGCCTTAAGGTAAGAAATGAATCGACCCATAGGTGCTAAGCTACTACCCTTCCATTCTGAGATTGGTTCATCTGGAAATTGAAAATGAACAATCCTAGCGCTACAATTAACTGAGGCACATGAATGTAACCAATCTATGCCTAGAATGACATCAAAGTCTATCATTTCTAACTCTACAAGATCTGCTGAGGTGACTTTCTGTGAGACTGTGACAGGGCAATTTCTGTATACCCGTCTAGCTATAACTAGGTTACCGACTGGAGTAGAGATTGAGAAGGGTCTGAAAGAGTTTCTGGGCTAACACTGAATTGGACTGCTACATAAGTAGTTACAAAAGACAAAGTAGCCCATGGATCTAACAATGCATAAACATCAAGATCAAACACTCGTAATGTACTAGTGACTACATCAGGAGAATCTTCCTGATCTTGACGAGCCTAAAGAGCATAGAGCCTGTTTTGGCGCTGTTCGCCACCTGTACCGGAAGAGTTACCCTCCTGAGTCGGGCGACCTGTTGGTGCTGCTGAAGTTGTAGACTGACCTCTACCATTATTACCTCCTTGACCCTGTCTAGAAGGATAATCCTTCAATCTCTAACCAGACTGACCATACCCTAAGCATATTTCCTTACCTGCAAAACACTCGACCGGATGGTTCTTACCACACTGAGGGAAAGTTGGGTAGGTTTTGGTACCTATAACATTCCCTTGAGACTTAGAGCCTAACGCCCTACCTTTCTGATCATTACGGAACCTAAGGGATGGAACACTAGCTAATGAAGGTGCTGGAGTCGAGGACCTGCTGAAATGCGAGTGATTTCCACCACCTGATTTCTGTTAGGAATTCTCGTAGTTACCTGTTCTTGCTTTCTTAGTCTCCTTAGCCTGTTCCCTAAGCTTATCACCCTCAACTTGCTGAGCATGAGTCATGAGCCTAGAGATGTTTATGTCTCCCAACAACGTAGCATTCCTGCACTCTATTTTCACTAAGTCTGACACTCCATATAGAAACTTATTCTTCTGAGCCTTGGAATCGGCAACCATGTGAGGAGCATACCTGGATAGTTGGTTAAACTTGAGCCCATACTCTTGGACCGTCATGTTACCCTGCCTTATGTTCATAAATTCCTGGGCCCTTGCTTCTCTCAACTCTGTGGGGAAAAACCTATCCAGAAAGGTTTCATTGAAACAATTCCAAGTAATAGGAGCTGCATCTGTACCCTTGTTCTCCTTCCACTAAGTATACCAGATATGAGCCACATCCTTAAGTTCGTAAGATGCTAACCCAACTCGATCATTCCCAGTTACCTGAATCACTTCAAAGATCTTCTTTATCTCATCCAAGAAATTCTGGGGATCTTCACCAGTCTGCGATCCTGAGAAATCAGGCGAATTCATCTTAACAAAGTCGCGGACCCTCGCTGTTGCTGATCCACCATTTGCATTCATAGGACCTTGAACCCACTGATTGTTCTGGTTGGCCACACTCTAAGCCAATATCTGAATGGCGTTCTTGAACTCTACATTCGACACTTCTTGATCAGAGACTGGAGGAGTTGCGTTTGCATTCCTGGCATTCGCATTCCCGGCGTTAGCTCTACGAAGAGGCATGATCACACTGAAACATAGACCATCGAGTTAGAACGGAAATTAGATCATACCTTACACATGATAAAAGTAATAAGAAAAATGAGGATTTTTCCTAAAACACTTTGTAGCCTCCCTCTCATTAGATATGGTGCGCACTACATACCCATGAAAATGACTCTACCTAGTGCGGCTTTTCAGACATCCTAGGACACTTAAACCTAGTGCTCTGATACCAAGTTTGTCACACCCTGAGCTACCCACGAGACGCGGACACGGGACCTAGGATCACAAGTGACCCCAAGCTAACCCTACTGGCATAATTATAAGCATACTAAGGATAATAAACTTATTCGAAAGCTAAATCAAAAATAAAAATGAAAAGATAGGGAATACCCATATACTATAACTGAGATAAATGGTAACTGATGAGTTTAATACAAAGAAGATATTAACTCAATACTAAGCTGGATCTAACTATAGCTGAAAATAGCCTCTAACTAACTAGAAATGCTGGGACAGTCCCAGCTAAGTCTAGCAACACTGAAACTAAAGGACTAATAATACTGAAAACAAACTCATGACTATTGTCCTCGGAAAATGAGGACTCACCATTGATTCTGCTGAACTGGAGATCGGGAACAAATCTAAGCTTGATCTGGATGTTGAGAACCTGAACCTATATCACGAGAAAATGTAGCACAGAGTATGAGTTAGTACTTGAAAGGTACTGAGCATGCAAGCTAGAATACAACTGAAATAACATATAACTAAACAAAGCAAATAAGCAATGATATAATCTGAACATGATATAGATACTGAATGCAGAGATAACTGAATGCAGCGACTAATTTATAACATGCTTTAACTGAATACTGGATATACTGTTAAATAGTCAATGCAATAGAATGTGACTGAACTGTGGGAGCTACTAATAATTGATAGAGCTAAATGTGGAGTCCGATGTATGCCCCATTGAGAGGACCTAATATACCCTGCCAGAGGTATAGAGGCATGCTGGCATGATCAGTGAAATGATGCCCATAGAGGGGACTTACAACTTACGTGGCAAGTAGTTCTGGGACTATTTGGGTACGCTGAACCCTAGTCCAACTCGATATTATGCTACTCCCAATGGATTAAGTAATTAACACATTATGACTGAATTTCTGTAAGTTACTGGATAGCTCGAACTGAACATGCAAATTGAGAATGCAACAATTAATCTGATAATGATGCATTCATAAACTGAGGCATGTATAACTGAATACTGAAATATCTGACCTAGTATGTGTAATTCAAGAACTAAAGAAATACATAGCCAGGGTTCTGGAATTCATGCAATAAACTGAATATTAACATACTAATCTGATTTGGAACATTTAAATACTAATTCATGATGATCTGTTGAAATTCTAAAAACCCTAGGTCTGTTCATAATCATGGAATTAAGAATCTGACTGAATTCTAGGGACCTAATGGGCGAAAGGAACACACTAGTGAAATCCCACATACTTGGTGACGAATTTCACGGAGAAATCCTTTGATTTCTGGGTTGGAACTGAAGAAACTTTCTACGTTCTTGAACTAGGGTTCTTGACTTCTCTTCTCTTCTTACACTCTAATTTTTCTATGTTTTTATTAATGATTTGACTTAGGTAAGTTCTAGTTATGTTTCTAGGCTTAAACAGACTAAACCTCATAATTTAGGATCTAAATGACGTAGATTAGGGGTTAAATGAAATATGAAAAGACCAAAAGACCCCCGACTTAATTGCTCTCGGAGTTACCGACGGACAGGACCTACGGGCCGCGGATCAAATGACGGTCCATGCTAGTCGGTCGTCGTTTGCATAAGAGGCTGGGGAAAGGGGGCCTCGATCCATGGACACAGACCATGGATCGTGGTCTGACCTACATATCGTGGGTCGAGACTTAGCCGATTTTCTGAGCTAAGTTTGGGGAGGGGTGGCAGCAGTGAACCACAGACTACCAGCACGGGCCGTGGTCTGACCTATGGTCCGTGGATGGCAACCATGGGTTGCACCTGCAATTTCTCAAAATCCATATTTTGGTCTATCTAGGATACGGGGTGTTACAAACTAGTAGATTATCCTAAGGGTAATTTCATGGTTCATAATGGCTCCGAATCATCCTTTATGATAGATGTGAAGTCTAAACAAGGCCCTGATCCTATATTAATGGATTTGAAAGAGTCAATACTCAAGAAGTCCGTTGAGGCTTTCTCCCAAGGGGGAGATGGGGTACTTATGTACCAAGGTTGATTATGTGTTCCGGATGTTGATGGGTTGAGGGAGAAAATTTAGAGGAGGCTCATAGTTCTCGGTATTTTATTCATCCGGGTGCCACCAAGATATATCATGATTTACGAGAAGTCTATTGGTGGAATGACATGAAAAAGGATATTGCGGGATTCGTAGCCAAATGTCCTAATTGCCAACAAGTAAAGGTTGAGAACCAAAGGCTGGGAGGTTTGTTGCAAAATATACCAATTCCCACTTGGAAGTGGGAAGAGGTAAATATGGATTTTGTTGTGAGTTTACCTCGTACTCGGAGGCAACATGATTCTATTTGGGTCATTGTTGATAGGATGATAGAATCAGCCCACTTCATTCTGGTCAAGGTTTCCCTTTCGGCGGAAGACTATGCTAATTTGTATATAAGGGAGATAGTGAAGTTACATGGAGTTCCTTTGCCCATCAGTTTGGATCGGGGTACTCAATTTACTTCACATTTTTGGAAGTCATTCCAAAAGGGGCTAGGTACTAAGGTGAAACTTGACACCGCTTTTCACCCTCAGACGGATGCCAAGCGGAGCGCACCATTCAAACTTTGGAGGATATGTTGAGGGCGTGTGTTATCGATTTCAAGGGTAATTGGGACGACCACTTGCCATTAATAGAGTTTGCCTACAATAATAGTCACTACTCTAGTATTGGTATGGCTCATTTTGAAGCCTTGTATGGTAGAAGATGTAGGTCTCCAGTTGGTTGGTTTGAGGAAGGTGATGTTGCTCTTATTGGTCCCGAATCGGTTTATGAAGCTATTGAGAAAGTTTGGCTCATTAGAGAGAGGTTGAGAATGGCTCAAAGTAGGCAAAAGTCCTATTCCGATGTGAGAAAGAGGGACCTAGAATTTGAAGTAAGTGATTGGGTCTATTTGAAAATCTCACCCATAAAGGGTGTGATGAGGTTTGGCAAAAAGGGGAAACTTAGTCCCCAGTATGTAGGCCCATATCAAATTGTGAAACATATCGGGGAAGTGGCCTATGAATTGGACTTGCCAAATGAGTTGGCTCTAGTTCACCCGGTATTTCTCATTTCTATGCTTAAAAAGTGTATTGGGGACCCGGTGTCCATTATTCCTTTAGAAGGGTTCGGAGTTGATGAAAACCTTTTCTATGAAGAGGTTCCGATAGAGATCCTTGATCGGCAAGTCAAGAAATTGAGAAACAAAGAAGTAGCTTCCGTTAAGGTTTTATGGAGAAATCATCTAGTCGAGGGTGCTACTTGGGAGGCCGAAGCCGATATGAAGTCCCGATACCCTCATCTCTTTCCTTCTACTCCTACTCAAGCTTGAGGTAAATATATCCTTTAGAATTTCCTAGTTTTGGAGGTCATGTGTAAGTTGTAAGTTTTCCATGGTTTCCTTAAATGATGCATGTTCTTGATGAAAGTCATGTTTAATGAGAAAATGAGTTTTCATGATATATGTTCCACATGTTGTTATGCATTTGGTGTGAGTTGCCTAATTAACTTCAAGAGATGTGTTAATGAACATGCTTTAGTATGCTTTTTGAGAGTAATTGCATATTTGCTCCATGATCTTGTGTTGAGCATTATTTTTGTTGGAGAAGTGAGTTCCTCCTATGAAAATGAGAATTATTGAGTTTGGTGCATATTGGGTGTTAGATGTAGTTACTATTCCCTTATTATGCATTGATCATGTTTGAGATGGAGTTTTGGTTGCCTCCTTTGAATAGTGCATGTTGTGAATAGTGCATTTGTAAATGTTGCATATTTTGATGTTTCATGCATTATGGGCTGCTAGTCTTGAGTCTTCACTTCCGTAAGGTGTCTAGATCATCATTCGAGGACGAATGTTCCTAAGGGGGAGATAATGTAACATTTCGAAAATTTATAGACTAAACTACTGGCTAACATAAATGTAATAAACACAACTAAAGCTTGACGTTAGAATTAGAGCCTGGAACGTACCTTCCCATACCCTAAAAATCATATATTAGTGTTGGAACATAAAGGTCTAAACCCCAAGGACCCCTTCTAGGTCCTTGAGGAAAAGCGTCAAAAAGGCTGCCTGAGCAGTGACCCACGAGGGCATCTATGCCCCGTAGGTCCACCCACGACCAGTAGGTGGGGGTCGTGGGT
Organism: Solanum stenotomum; assembly: GCF_019186545.1. Classification (NCBI taxonomy): domain Eukaryota; kingdom Viridiplantae; phylum Streptophyta; class Magnoliopsida; order Solanales; family Solanaceae; genus Solanum; species Solanum stenotomum. The sequence goes on along the minus strand of NC_064291.1, from coordinate 7,483,802 downwards.
CAAGACCCTTAAAACAGGCTCTAGTCCCTTGACCAATTGTTCACCAGCACGGGTCGTGGTCCTACCCACGATCTGTGGGTCACCAAATCGTGGGTCACACTTGTAATCAGCCCAATTTCAGCCAATGCTAGGGTCTTTAGGTAAATTCCTAATTAAGTTAATTAAATGTAGGGTCATTTTATATGGTTTTTAATAGACATATATAAGACTTTTAAGTCATTAACTAACTACAAACACTTCATAAAAATCTCAACTACCCAAATCAAAATCAAACCTCTCCAAAAATCTTCTCTCTAAAAACTCCATTGAAGAAGAAGAAGAAGATCAAGTTAGGGCTTCAAGAAGGGGACTTTCTCTCACAAATTTGGTGGATTTCTACACCTAAGGTATGGTAGACTTTGATTCATGGAATGCTTTCTTCCATGAAGTCTTTAAACTTCCAATTTCAAAGTAGACAATTCTCCAAAACCTAGGGTTTTCACTCCAAGTCATTGATTTTTCCTAAAAACGTTTTCAATGATTTATTTAACCTATATTATGATTGAATTGCTATTTTATGTTGGTTTTATCATAAAATCACCCATGAATCCATGAAAACCCATAACCTTAATTTATGACTTTGTGATGTGGGTGAATTGAAGTAAGATCAATTGTATGGAATTGTACTTGTTGTAATCTAGTTCTTTTGATCATATTATTATCCATGTTGACTGTAGTAACCCTAAATTGATTGCAACAATGTGATCCATGATCCAAGATGGGTAAGACATGGAAGTTATGACAAATTGTGGGCATCATGTATATACACTTTATGAACATGATTATAGTCTAATTATTGTGTTAATTGAAAGTTCATCCTCATAAACACATAATGATCATGATGTGAAAGTTCTTCTCACTCTATGATGATTCTAAGGTTGAAAGTCCATTCTCACCTATTAAATCTATGAGCTATTGTATGAATTGTGTTGGATGGAGGATTTAGACACTCCTTCATTCTTGTGAATGAAATTCAAGACTAAACATGTCATTATGGGAAGTAATGCTTAGCACCGAGTGGATACGTTTATGAGATAGAGGCTCTCCCGTTGAGAAAGGCCGAGTTTCTAAGGGTAATCTCATGAGATGGAAGCTCCCCCGTTAAGTAAGGTTGGGTTTCTAGTAGCAATTTTTGTCCCTCATTGGTGTTTAGCTAGTAGATCCACCTAAAAGCTAATACATTTTGTTCTACCTTAGGCTAGTAGGACACCTCTTTTCGGTGTGGTTCATGACATCGGATTCCATGTTAAGCTCACATGGTCTATGTCGGTTGTAATTAAAAGATGAATTATTAACTATGGTTGCTCAAGGTGTTTACTTAGCATGGGTAGGATTATGGGATCTTACTTATGCATGGCACAAGTAGACTTTGATGGTATTAATGGTGGGTTCCTATTATGATGTGATGACTTATATATTGAATATGCTCACAAATTATGTTTTCACTCTACTTTTCATGATGATTCTCAAACTTGATAAAGTGCATACATTTAAACTAAAATGTCCCTTTTTGGCATGTTTAAAGGTTTTCTTGAATAGCTATAATACTTAGTGAATCTTTGTACTAACCCATATTTCTTCTACATTTTTCTACAAAGTGTAGGTTCCGGCGTTTGAGGTGATTCCTTCTAGTTCAAAGCTTGGATTGACTATTCTCCAAAGCTTGTGGTATGTCCTCATGGATCCAAGGACAAGTGCTATTTTGTTGTTCCTTTCATTTCTTTGTATTTTATTTCAGATTTCCTATTGTAAGGGATGTGACCCTATTTGTGAGACTTCGATTGTAATAGATGGCTAAATGAGACTATGTCTAGACTTTCGCTATGCTTTTATGAAAATTTCTTAAGACTTTTGAAAAATGTCTTTTTACTCTTTATTGTTCTTTACTTAAGTGATGATGATGCTAAGTGGCTTACATGGTGCCTTTATGGGCATTGTGTGCCTTGTTACGTCTAGGGGGTACCCTTGGGTCGTGACAACATGCCCCTGTAGGTTAAGTCCCCTCTGTGGGCATCATATTTAGTGATCACGCCAGTCTTGCCTTTATACCCTTGGCAAGGTATAATGGGTCCTTTCGATGTGGTGTTACATCAGACTCCACGTTTAGCTCACGTGGTTTTTATGTCAGTTATTAGTAGCTCCCACAGTCAGATTCTAGTATTTTAACCAGGTTACCAGTTGTATTTCAGTATTCAGTTTCAGTATGTTATGAACTTGGTTATTGCATTCAGTTTAGTTCATGTTCAGTATGTTCATTATATTCTTCATGTTCATCTTACATCATTGATCAGTTTGCTTTATTTCAGTTATGTATATGTTGTTCAGCTTTATCCTATCTTGCATGCTTAATACCTTTCAAGTACTGACGCATATTCTACGCTACATTTTCTCGTGATGTAGGTTCAGGTCCTCAGCACTCAGATCACGCATAGATCGGTTCCCGATCTCCAGTTTAGCAGTATCAATGGTGAGTTCTCATTCTTCGAGAATGATAGACATGTTTCCTTTTACTTTTAGTTTTTCAATTTCAGTTTTGCTAGAGTTAGCTGGGGACACGTCCCAAAATCTCTAGTTAGTTAGAGGCTTTCATTCGGACATAGTTAGATTCAGTTTTAGCTTGGAGTTTAATATTTCAGTTGTCATTACACTCTCAGTTTATATATTCAGATAGCATTGGGTATTCCCCCTTTTAGTTTATATCATGTTTTAAGCTTCCACACAATATCTATCATTTCAATTTATCTTAGTATGCTTATGATATGCCAGCAGGGCTAGCTTGGGGTCACTCGTGATCCTAAGTTTCGTGTTTATGCCAAGGGGGTAGCCTCGAGGCGTGACACTCATAGTTTTAAAGGCTTCATAGATAGATAGACAGTAGTTCATGAGTCTTTTCATTTTTAGTTGTTTATGTTGAGACTGGAGATGGCTCTTTAGCCAGTTGAATGTTTCCTTCAAAAAATTCTGAGTTTATTATATGACTTTTTATTTTAAGACTATTCTATGTTAAGTAGGTCTTCCCCTGAGAGTTGAGCCAGGCCAAGGGTTTCCTTGGGACCAACAATGGTTCTCGAGTACCAGTTGCACCAATGGTGTAGGCTCAGGGCGTGACAAACTTGGTATAAGAGCCAGGTTTTAAGAGTCTTAGGTTGTCTATGAAGTTGTGTCTGTAGAGTCCTAGTTATCAGTGTGAAGCACGCTACATCTATAATTAGGAGGCTGCAACATTTAGGAACTATCTCACTTCTTTCATACTTTTTTCATGCGTTAGAGTTCATCTCTATAAAGTTTCTCTCTAATTCATGCTTACGCATGTCTTTCAGATCATGCCTCCATGAAGAGTTGTTCGAGGTCGTCCTGTTAGGAGGAATGTCGATCCACAGGATCAAGGGGTACCCAATGCACCAGAAGTGCAACCCCAATGAGTGGTCACTAATGCTGAGTTTCGGGATGCTATTCAGATGTTGAGTCAAGTGGTGGCCAACCAAGCTGGGCGAAAAGGAGAGGTTCGACAGGATGTGGCTGAAAACATCCAGAATCCGTGAGTTCTTAAGGATGAATCCTCCAAACTTCATAGGTTCAAGTGTCATTAAGGATCCGGAAAACTTGGTGGAAGAGCTATAAAATGATTTTGAGGTTTTGCATGTTGCTGATGCTGAATGAGTTAACTAGATGCATACCAACCAAAGAGTGTTGGTAGAGTGTGGTTCGATCATTGAAAGAAGAGTAAAACTGAGGATGCACCAATTGTGAGCTGGGCTGTGTTTGAGGAAGCCTTCTTGGGGCATTTCTTTCCCCGTGAACTGAGAGAGGCCAAGGTAAGGGAATTCCTCACTCTTAAGAACGAATCTATGAACGTACATAAGTACAACCTTAAGTTCGCCCAACTATCCCGTTATGCTCCGAAGATGGTTTCTGACATGAGGAGCAGGATGAGTCTATTTGTTGCTGGATTGTCTCATCTGTCAAGTAAGGAGGGCAAAACAGCTATGTTGCTAGGAGATATGGACATAGCAAGACTGATGGTCCATGTACAGAAGGTTGAAGAAGATAAGTTGAGGGATAGAGAAGAGTTTCAAAATAAGAAGGCTAAGACATCGGGAAATGAGTTCGGGCAACAGAAGAGCAATGCAAACCAGTCTTCTTTTTAACACAAGCTACATGGACCTGCTCTATCATCTTATAGCGCACATGCACTAAGTAATAAAGGTTAATTCAAGAATCAGAATTCACAGAATTTCAAAGCTAGACCCACACAATCTCAAGGTAGTGTGGCTCAATGAGGTAATGATACTTCTGCATGTGCTAAGTGTGGTAGGACCCACTCAGGATTGTGTCGTAATGGCTCCACTGGTTACTTCTAGTGTGGTTAGAATGGTCATTTCATGAAATGGTACCCTAAGAACAGGCATGGTAGTGGTAATGGGGGCAATAAAGCCCAATCTTCTTCAGTGGCTCCACCAGACAGAGCTCCACCTAAAGGAGCTACTTCAGGGACAAGAGGAGGAGCAAACTGTCAGTATTCTATCACCAGTCGCCAAGAGTAAGAAAATTCGCTAGATGTTGTCACTGGTGTGATCAAAGTCTTTACTCTTGATGTATATGTTTTGCTAGATCCAGGAGTGAGTGTATCTTTTGTGACTCCGTATATTACTATGAATTTTGATATTCTTCCTGTGCAACTTCTTGAGCCCTTAAGTGTTTCTACACTTATTGGTGAGTCTATTCTAGCTGAGAGAGTTTATAGTGATTGTGTCATTTCTGTCAATCGCAAGAACACCATGGCTGACTTAGTTGAATTAGACATAGTAGACTTTGATGTTATTCTAGGTTTCGACTGGCTTTATACTTGTTATGCCTCAGTTGATTGTAGAACTCAAGTTGTTAAGTTCCACTTTCCTAATGAACCAGTTATAGAGTGGAGGAGTAGTTCAATAGTGCCTAAGGGTCATTTTATTTCATACCTTAAGGCGAGAAAGTTAGTTTCCAAAGGGTGTGTCTATCACTTAGTCTGAGTTAATACCTCTAGTGTTGAGACACCACCTATTCAGTTAGTTCCAGTCATGAGTGAGTTTCCAGAAGTCTTTCCAGATGATCTTGCCGGAGTCCCTCCTGAGAGAGAAATAGACTTCGATATAGATATTCTTCTTTATACTCGTCCTATCCCTATTCCGCCATATAGAATGGCTCCAACTGAGTTGAAAGAGTTAAAAAAGTAGTTAAAAGATCTTCTAGATGAAGGTTTCATTCGACCAAATGTCTCACCTTAGGGTGTTCCGGTCTTTTTTATGAGGAAAAAAGATGGTTCTCTTAGAATGTGTATAGATTACCGTCAATTGAATAAGGTTACTATCAAGAATAAGTATCCTCTTCCGTGAATTGATGATCTTTTCGATCAACTTCAGGGTGGGACATTTTTTTCTTAGATAGACCTCAGATCAGGCTATCATCAGTTGAGAGTAAGAGAAGTGACATCCCTAAGACAACATTCAAAACCCGTTATGGTCATTATGAGTTTTTGGTCATGTGGTTTGGTTTGACTAATGCTCCTGTAGTGTTCATGGACCATATGAACAGAGTGTTTACACCTTATCTAGATATGTTTGTTATCATGTTCATTGATGACATTCTACTCTATTCGAGTAATGATGAAAACCATGCTAGTCATCTCAAAGTGGTTCTTCAAACTCTAAAAGATAAGGATTTGTATGCTAAATTCTCTAAGTGTGAGTTTTGGCTTAAGTCTGTGGCATTCTTAGGCCACATTGTTTCTGGTGACAGGATTTGAGTTGATACTCAGAAAATAGAGGCAATGCAGAATTGGCCTAGACCCACATCTCTGGCTGATATTAGGAGTTTCTTAGGGTTGGATGGATATTATAGAAGGTTCGTCGAGGGGGTTCTCATCTATTTCATCCCCTTTGACCAAGTTGACTCAGAAGACAGTAATGTTTTAATGGTCTGAAGGTTGTGAGAAAAGCTTTCAGGAATTGAAAACTAGGTTGACTATTGCCCCAGTGTTGACCTTACTAAAGGGTACACAAGGTTTTGTGGTGTATTATGATGCGTCCAGAGTTGGATTGGGTTGTGTATTAATACAAAATGGCAAATTTATAGCTTATGCCTACAAACAACTTAAGGTTCACGAGAAGAATTACCCAACCCATGATCTAGAGTTGGCTGTGGTAGTGTTCACTTTGAAGATATGACATCACTATCGTTATGGTGTTCATGTAGACGTGTTCACCGATCACAAGAGTCTTCATAATGTATTCAGTTAGAAAGAACTTAATCTCAGATAGAGGAGGTGGTTGGAGTTACTCAAGGTTTATGACATGAGTATTCTATATCACCCAGGTAAGGATAATGTTGTTGCTGATGCCTTGAGCAGGTTATCTATGGGTAGTACTTCCCATGTTGAGGAAGACACGAAAGATGTAGCCAAAGATGTACACATACTTGCACGTTTGGGAGTTCATTTGTTGGATTCCAATGAAGGTGAAATAATGGTGATGAATAAGGCCGAATCATCATTAGTGTCAGAATTGAAAGAGAAATAAGACCAAGACCCTGTTTTGCTTGAATTGAAGGCAAATGTTCATAACCAAAAAGTGATAGCTTTTGAACAAAGGGGAGATGGTGTATTAAGGTATCAAGGTAGATTGTATGTACCCAAGGTGGATGAACTTCAAGAGAAAATCACGGAGGAAGCTCATAGATCCAGATATTTGATCTATCCTGGTTCTACAAAGATGTATCGCGACTTGAGAGAAGTCTATTGGTGGAGTAGTATGAAGAAATGTATTGTCAACAAGTTAATGTAGAGAAAAAAAGGCCCAATGGTATGACTCAGAATATAGAGATTCCAGAATGGAAGTGGGAAATGATCAATATGGACTTCTGGTTTGCCGCAGTCTCGCAGACAACATGATTTTATTCGGATGATTGTAGATAAGATGACTTAATCGGCCCACTTTTTTCCAGTAAAGACTACCCATTCAGCAGAAGACTATGCCAATTTATATATCCAAGAGATAGTCATACTTCATGGAGATCCAATATCCATTATTTCATGGAGTTCTAATTAATTTATTGCACATTTTTGGAAGTCTTTCCAGAAAGGTTTGGGTTCCAAGGTTAACTTGAGTACTGCTTTTCATCCTCAGACTAATGGTCAAGCAGAGCGTACAATTCATACTTTAGAGGATATGTTGAGGGTGTGTGTGATCGATTTCAAGGGAAATTAGGATGATCACTTACGTGTCATAGAGTTTGCCTACAACAATAGTTATCACTCTAGCATCTAGATGGCTCCCTATGATGCTCTTTATCAGAGAAGATACAGATCTCCTATTGGATGGTTTGAGGTTTTTCATTTCCTTTGATTAAATGTTGAGACTTGAGTTGCCTCTTTTGGCCACTGATTGTTTTTAAACATTATGAGTTATCTTTTTTAAAGACATTGAGTGAAGTTTGCTTTTGAGTTCATCTTAGTCATGAGTAAGTCTTCCGCGGAGAGTTGAGCAGAACCAAGGGTTCACTTAGGGCCAACAATGGTTATTGAGTGTCGGCCACGTCCAGGGTGTAGGCTCGGGGCGTAACAAACTTGCTAATAGAGCACAGAGTTAAAGATTCCTAGGGTGTCTATAAAGTCGTGTCTGTAGAGTCGTAGTTATTGGTGTGAAGCACACTACATCTATAATTAGGAGGCTGCAACATTTAGGAACTATCTCACTTCTTTCATACTCTTTTCATGTGATATAGTTTAACTCTATAAAGTTTCCTTCTAATTAGTAGTTGCACGTATATTTTTCGATCATGCCTCCACGAAGAGCTATTCGAGGTCATCCTCTAGGAGGAATGTTGATCATCAGGACAAAGGGGTTCCCAATGCACTAAAAGTTCAAACCCAAGGAGAGGTCAATAATGTTGAGTTCCGGGATGCTATCCGGATGTTGAGTCAAGTGGTGACCAACCAAGCTGGACAACAAAGAGGGAATCGACAGGATGTGGCTGATACGTCCAAAATCCAGAAATTTTTAAGGATGAATTCTCCAGACTTCACTGGTTCAAGTGTATCCCGAAAACTTTATGGAAGAGTTGTGGAAAGTCTTTGAGGTGATGCATGTTGCGGATGCTGAGCGAGTGGAACTATCTGCATACCAATTGAAGGGTGTTGCTAGAGTGTGGTTCTATCGACCAATGGAAGAAGGGTAGAGCTGAAGGTGCACCAATTGTGAGATGGGTTGTGTTTGCGGAGGCTTTCTTGGGTTGTTTCTTTCCCCGTGAACTAAGAGAGGCTAAGGTAAGGGGATTCCTCACTCTTAAGCAGGAATCCATGAGTGTGCACGCGTAGAGCCTTAAGTTTACCCAAATGTCCCATTATGCTCCGGAGATGGTTGTTTATATGAGGAGTAGGATGAGTTTGTTTGTTTCTAGGTTGTCTCATCTGTAAAGTAAGGAGGGCAAGTGTCACGCCCTGGAGCTACACCAAGGACGCGGACACGGAACCTAGGATCACGAGTGACCGCAAGATAACCCTATTGGCATATCATAAGCATAATAAATAAACTGATGTAAAGAAAAGACTATGCGGAAGCTAAATCATGAGATAAGCTGAAATGATGGGGAATACCCATATACTGTTTGAATATATGAAAACTGAGAGTTTAACAACAACTAAAAAGTCAAACTCAAATACTAAAGCTGAAACTAACTATGTTTGAAATAAGCCTCTAATTGGCTAGAAGTGTTGGGACATTCCCCAGCTAATTCTAGCAAAACTGAAACTAAAGACTGAAAACAAAAGAAATATGTCTGTCGTCCTCGGAGAATGAGGACCCACCACTGATATTTCTGAGCTGAAGATCGGGAACTGATCTATGCATGATCTGGAAGCTGAGGACCAAAACCTACATCACGAGAAGATGTAGCGCAGAATTTGCATCAATGCTTGAAAGATACTGAGCATGCAGGATAGAATAAATCTGAATGAAAACATAACGGAACAAGACATATAATTGGGCAATGGCATGAGATAAGCATGATGCTATACTGAAAATAGTGAACATGAAATGACTAAATGCAATGACCAAGTATATAACATGCTGAATTTGAAATCTGACTATAATTGATAACATGGTCAATGCAATAGAATCTGGTTGTAAGGGAGCTACTAATAACCGACATAAAACCACATGAGCTAAATGTGGAGTCCGATATATACCCCCCATCGAGAGGACCCATTATACCCTACCAGAGGTAAAAAGGAATGACTGGCGTGATCACTAAATTAATGTCCACAGAGGAGACTTAACTATGGGGCACATAGTTTTGGGATTATGAGGGTGACTGAACCTAGTCCACTTGGTATTAAGCTACTCCTAATTGATTATTTAATTAACATATTATGACTGAATTTCTATAATACTGGATAGGTCAAAATAGTGACATACTAACTGAAATGCAACATTAATATATTGATAATGAATCATTCTTAACTGAGGCATGCATAACTGATATAACTGACCTAGCATAGGTAATTCATGAACTAAAAGAACTACATAACTAGGGCTCTGAATTTCATGTAAGAATTGAGCAATAATCCCTTAAAACATGATAATCTAATTTGGATCATTCTAACAGCTAAAACCCAACAATTTCTAACATTTAAGAAACCCTAGGTCTAGATAATAGTAAGGTAATCAAGAATCTGACTGAATTCTAGGGACCTAATAGGTGAAAGGAACCCATTAGTGAAATACCACATACTTGGTGACGAATTCCACAGAGAAATCTTTTGATTTCGGGGCCGAAACTTATGAAACTTGTGAAAATGAATTAATACCCTAGGTCGATGCTTTCTCCTCTTATTCTATAATTTGATCGAAATCTTGGAGAATGAATTGACTAGGGTAAGTTATAATTAAGTCACTAGGCTAAAACTGACAAAAACCACATAGTTTAGGGGTTAAAAGACGTATATTTGGTGCCCAATGCATAGGGAAAAGACCAAATGACCCTTGACTTAAAAGTTGTCCGGGGTCACCGACAGACCAGACCTACGGACCGTGGGTCGACCGACGGTCCGTTGTGGTCAACCGTTGATGGGGTTCTGGGAGTTTAAATTTGGGGCCTCGATCCACGGACCAAAACCACGGTCCGTGGCCTGAACTACGGTCCGTGGGTCATGCCTTAGAAATTTTGTCTGAGGGTCTGACATACGGCCCCAGACCACGAACCGTGGTCTAACCTATAGTCCGTAGGTCTTGGTGTAGGTCTTGAATTAGAATAATTTTCCAGGCCTTTTCTGGGAGGGGCTGTAGGTGGTGAACCACAGACCACCAGAATGGACCGTGGGTCACCCTACGGTCCGTGAGTGGCAACCGTGGGTTGCACCTGCAACTTTTGAAAAGTCTGCATTTTGGTTTTCGAGGATATGGGGTGTTACATTATCTCCACCTTGGAAACATTCGTCCTCGAATGAAGACTAATGTAACTGGAGATGGAGGGAAAGAGCTGCAAAACCTACCACTAAATACTGGAAACTGATTTATGACTGAACTAAGTTCCAAGAACATGTAAATACGCTGAAAATGCAAGTACAAACTAAAGGAACATGATACTACGACTGAAGCTATGCATGAATGACTGAAAAACTGGAGAGGAACTATTACCTCATGCTGGAATGGAATCTGAAGGAAAGAGATGAGGATACATGGCCTTCATGGTTGCTTTTGCTTCCCAAGTAGCTCCCTCTACTGACTAACTCATCCACAAAACCTTCACTGAAACGACTTCTTTGTTTCTCAACCTTCGAACCTTGACGATCAAGAATCTCAACTGGCACATCCTCATAAGTGAGACTATCTTTCACAGCCACACTTTCTAAAGGTACTATAGATGCTGGATCACCCACACACTTCTTCAACAATGAAATGTGAAAGAACGGATGCACTGTTGCTAGATCTGGTGGCAACTCTAACTCATAAGCCACTTTACCAACTCTTTTCAAGATCTTGTAAGGGCCTACATATCTAGGACTGAGCTTCTATTTCTTGCCATATCTCATCACCCCCTTCATAGGTGATACTTTCAGAAAAACCCAATCATCAACTTGGAACTCTAATTCCCTTCTCCTTACATCTGGATAGGACTTCTAGCAACTCTGGGCTGTCTTAAGTCTATCTATAATGAGTTGCACTTTCTCCATAGCATCATGAATTGAATCTGTCCCTATCAAGGCTGCTTCACCTACTTCAATCAAACCAACTGGATATTTACATCTACGCCCATACAATGCCTTATAAGGGGCCATCTGAATGCTGGAATGATAGCTATTATTGTAGGCGAACTCTACAAGAGGATGGTGATCATCCCAACTACCCTTAAAATTGATCACTCAAGCTCTCAACATGTCCTCTAAGGTCTGAATGGAATGCTCTTCTTGACCATCCGCCTGAGGATGAAATGATGTGCTAAGGTTAACCTGAGTACCAAGACCTTTCTGAAATGACTTCCAGAAATGAGAGGTAAACTGAGGACCTCTATCCGAAATGATACACAAAGGAACCCCATGCAAACTGCCTATCTCATTAATGTAAAGCTTGGCGTAGTCCTCCGCCGAATCTGTAGTCTTAACAGCCAAAAAATGCGTAGACTTAGTATCAACTATCACCCAAATGGAATCATACTGTCTGCGAGTACAAGGTAAACCTGTAATGAAGTCCATGTTGATCACTTCCCATATCCAAGTAGGAATGTTGATCTCTTGAGTCATAACTCCTGGTTTCTGATGTTGTACCTTCACTTTCTGACAATTAGGGCACTTAGCCACAAAATCCGCTATATCCCTTTTCATACCATTCCACCAAAAGACTTCCCACAGATCACGGTACATCTTACTCATGCCTGGATGCATAGAGTACCTGGAGTTATGGGTTTCTGCAAGAATCTGCTGTCTCAACTTACCCACCTTAGGAACACATAATCGACCTGGATAGCGAAGCACACCATATCCCCCTTGGGAGAAAACCTCAACCCTCTGATGATGGAATGCACCCTTTAGTTGAAATAATATAGGATCACTGTCTTGCTTTTCCTTAACCTCCGCTACCAATGAAGATTCTGGCCCATTTTGAACTATTACGCCACCATCTGATATGCTCATAAAGTGAACTCCCAAGCGAGCAAGCCTGTGAACATCTTTTTCTAGTTCCTTTCTTTCTTCCTCAACATGTGCTACACTACCCCTATATAGTCTACTAAGAGCATCTGCTACTACATTGGCCTTACCCGGATGGTAATGCATACTCATATCATAATCCTTGAGGAACTCAAGCCATCTCATCCGGTGAAGATTCAACTCTTTCTAGGTGAACACATACTGAAGGCTCTTATTGTCTGTGAAAACATCTACATGAATACCATACAAGTAATGTCTCCAAACCTTAAGTGTAAACACCACTACCGCAAGCTCGAGGTCATGAGTTAGGTAATTCTTCTCATGCACCCTAAGCTATCTAGAAGCATATGCTATAACCTTACCTCGCTGCATCATTACACAACCTAGGCCGACTCTGGATGCATCACAGTAGATAACATAACCATTTGAACCCTCTAGTAGAGTTAAAACGTGAGTTATAGTCAACCTAGTTTTCAGTTCTATAAAGCTCTTCTCATAATTGTTTGACCACTGAAACTTAACCTTTTTTTGAGTCAACTTAGTCAATGGAGAAGCTATGGATGAAAATCCCTCCACGAACCTTCTGTAGTAATCTGCCAATCCCAAGAAACTTCTAATATCTGTAGGAGAGGTAAGTATGGACCATTGTTTCACTGCTTTTATTTTCTGAGAATCCACTCAGATCCCTTTGCTAGACACAATATGCCCAAGAAAAGCAACGAATTGTAACCAAACTCACACTTGCTAAACTTAGCGAATAACTGGTGATCTTTGAGAGTTTGCAGAACAACCCTTAAATGAGTCATATGTTCTTTCTCATTCTTAGAGTAAATGAGGATATCATCAATAAAGACGATAACGAACAAGTCTAAATACTTCTTGAACACTCTGTTCATCAAATCCATGAAAGCTTCAGGAGCATTGGTTAGTCTAAATGACATAATTACAAATTCATAATGACCATACCAGGTTCTGAAGGATGTTTTTGGAATGTCACTATCTCTGACTCTGAGCTGATGATAATCGGATATGAGGTCTATCATTGAGAATGACTAGCACCCTGAAGTTGGTCAAATAAGTCATCAATCCTGGGGACGGGATATTTATTCTTGATTGTGACTTTGTTCAACTTGATTGTGACTTTGTTCAACTACCGATAGTCAATGCACATCCTGAGAGAACCATCTTTCTTTTTCACAAACAACACTGGTGCACCGCATGGGGAAATAATAGGTCTGATGAAGCCCTTATCTAAAAGGTCTTTCAACTGCTCTTTCAATTCCTTAAGCTCGACTAGAACCATTCTCTAAGGAGCAATAGAAATAGGCTGGGTATCCCTTTCGGGAGGAACTCAAGGAAGATCTTCTGGAAACACATCTGGGAACTCATTCACTACTGGAACTAACTCAAGAGTTGAGGTTTCGGAGCTTGAATCCTTATCCCGAACTAGATGATAGAGACAACCCTTAAAGATCATCTTTCTAGCCTTAAGGTAAGAAATGAATTGACACATAGGCACTAAGCTACTACACTTCCATTCTAAGATTAGTTCGTCTTGAAATTGAAAACGAACGATCCTAGTTCTACAATCGACTGATGCATAACATGAATGTAACCAATCCATGCCTAGAATAACATCAAAGTCTACCATTTCTAACTCTACAAGATCTGCTGACGTGACTTTCTGAGAGACTGTGACAGGGTAATTTTTGAATACCCATCTAGCTATAACTATGTCACCGACTGGAGTAGAGACTGAGAGGGGTTCTGAGAGAGTTTCTGGATTGACACTGAAGTTTACTGCTATATAAGGAGTTACAAAATACAAAGTTGCCCTTGTTATCTTTCCACTGAGTGTGAACCATATGTGAGCCACATCCTTAAGCTGGTTGGATGCCAATTCCACCCTATCACTACCAGTCACTTTCATCACTCAAAGATTTTCTTAACCTCATCAATGAAATTCTATGGGTCCTCACCAACTTGCTATCCTAAAAACTTAGGCGGATTCATCCAAACAAAATCTCGAACTATAGCTGCCACTGATCCACCATTTCTATTAGTAGGAACTGAAACTTGCTAATTGTTCTGGTTGGTCATACTCTGAGCCAAAAGCTGAATCGCATTTCGAAATTCTGCGTTCGAAACCTCATGGTCTGGGACTAGAGGAATTGTGTTAGCATTGCGTGCATTTGCATTCCATGTATAAGCTCTACGATGAGGCATGATCTTACGCGCATAATATTGAGTTAGAAATGAGGAATTAGATCATACCTTACGCACGATAAGAATATCAAGAAAGTGAAGTTCTTCCTAAAACACTTCGTAGCCTCCCTCTCATTGGATGTGGTGCACTTTACACCCATGAAAACGACTCTACTTAGTGCGACTTTTCAGACATCCTAGGACTCTTAAACCTAGTGCTCTGATACCAAGTTTGTCATGCCCCGAAGCTACCCCCAGGACGCGGACATGGGACCTAGGATCACGAGTGACCCCAAGCTAACCCTGTTGCCATATCATAAGCATACTAAATAAACTGATGTAAAGAAAAGACTGTGCAGAAGCTAAATCATGAGATAAACTGAAATGATGGGGAATACCCATATACTGTCTGAATATATGAAAACTGAAAGTTTAACAACAACTGAAAAGTCAAACTCAAATACTAAAGCTGAAACTAACTATGTTTGAAATAAGCCACTAACTGACTAGAAGTGCTGGGACATGCCCCAGCTAAATCTAGCAAAACTGAAACTAAAGACTAAAAACAAAAGAAACATGTCTGTCGTCCTCGGAGAATGAGGACTCACCACTGATACTCCTGAGTTAAAGATCGGGAACTGATCTATGCATGATCTATGCATGATCTGGAAGTTGAGGACATGAACCTAAATCATGAGAAGATGTAGCGCAGAGTATGCATCAGTACTTGAAAGGTACTGAGCATGCATGATAGGATAAAGCTGAATGAAAACATAACTGAACATGGAATATAACTGGGCAATGACATGAGATAAGCATGATGCTATACTGAAAATACTTGACATGAAATGACTGAATGCAATGACCAAGTATATAACATGCTTAGACTAATATCTGACTGTAACTAATAACATGGTCAATGCAATATAATCTGACTGTAAGGGAGCTACTAATATCTGACATAAAACCACATGAGATAAATGTGGAGTCCGATGTATACGGCCCATCGAGAGGACCCACTATACCCTGCTAGAGGTATAGAGGCACGAGAGGCATGATCACTAAATTGATGCCCACAGAGGGGACTTACCTACGGGGCACGTAGTTCTGCGACTATGAGGGTGACTGACCCTAGTCCACTCGGTATTAAGCTACTCCCAATTGATTATGTAATTAGCACATTATGACTTAATTTCTATAATACTGGATAACTCAAAATACTGACATGCTAACTGAAAATGCAACGTTAATATACTGATAATGAAACATTCTTAACTGAGACATGTATAATTGATATAACTGACCTAGTATGTGTAATTCATGAACTAAAAGAACTATATAGCAAGGGTTCTGAATTTCATGTAAGAACTGAGCAATAATCCCTTAAAAACATGCTAATCTGATTTGGATCATTCTAACAGCTAAAACCCAACATTCTAACATTCAAGAAACCCTAGATCTAGATAATATTATAGGAATCAAGAATCTAACTGAATTATAGGGACCTAATGAGAGGAACCCACTAGTGAAATCCCACATATTGGTACTCTGTGGATTGAGTAATAGAACTAAAATTCCCAGACCAGGACCTATGACTGACCACCCACGACCCGTCGATGGACCTACGGTCCGTGGACGACTCTGTTGGTGGGTACTTCTGCACTTTTCAGCTCCAAATCTTCATCAACCGCCTCCAAGCCTATTTCCTGCAAACATAATACATAAAACATTACTTCTAATACAATATAGACTTAGACACACACAAATTCTAAGTGAAATGCATAATAAATACCGTAAAATCACGGTATATCAACACCCTCAACTTAAATTCGTTGTTTGTCCTCAAGCGACACTCTAAAACTCTAAACGACACTTATATAGCAGCGGACATCCAAACTCAAACAATCACATGGCTTTCTCAATCAATTTCCATCACATTAGTGCAAATATATTATTCTAGACTCAACAAGCTTACTTATGTGGATCAAAACATGACATAGATCGACCAATAGACACCACAACATACACTTTCCACAATTACCAAGGTACCAATTTTCCAACAATGTAACTAGTGCCCTCACTTCAAAATAAATAATTTTTCACTCACAATAGATATGAAATTCAAGTTTAAGGATTCATTCAACAGTCACGCTCAGAAGTGACTTCAAGTACAATTAGTGCTCAACACCATAGGCTTGCCTTTATTTTCACTGTCTAGGTGTCCAAACTAGTTGCTAGGATCACTATAGGACTTTCTTAGCTTGTAACGTAGGCTCAGGGTCAGGTAGGGTACATTTGGGTACTTTTTAGTGACTTTATGCTCTCCTTGACATTACATTGGCTTTTTACCTCTCTTCTCAACCAATTCTTGACATCTTTTTATTTTTCTGCTCTTTCCCTTGATTCTTTTTGTACGATGTGACTTTCGACTTTATAGCTATTATTATTCACTTTCTTTTTTTTCTTTCACTTTATGTTTCTTTATTTCTTTCAGCACTTTTGTTATTCATCTTTTTGCTTCTTTTGCACAAAGTCACATCTTTTTCTATCTTTTCTTTTTTTTCTCTCTTCAACACAAAACTCTTTTCATACGCTTTTTATTTTGGTTTCCTTTTTCATAGCCACCGTCAACTTATGTATTTTGCATGAGTTGAGGTGCACAATATCCGATGTCAGACCCCAGAGCCAAGATCAAGGTACTTTTTGAATTAGCCACCCTCAACTTAGGCTTTTGGCCTAAGTCAAGGTGCACATGTCCAAGGAGGGACCGGGGCCAAGACAATTATTTTAGGGAAGGTGAATTTGGTGTATTGAAAGAAGTGGTCAACATTAGGCTTAAACATTTAGATCAAAGGGAACATTTATTTTATTTGGTTGGATCTTTTTAGGCTTGAGTTGACTTATTCGAACAAGGGCCTATGATCATTTCCCAACTTCTAGCCTAGATTACCTTAGCAGGACCAACGGGGCAAGTTTTAGATTGGCACATACTGTATGAACATTCAAACTTTTCTCACACACTTGGTACATTGTTTCATTATCAGATTATTAGATTACCCAGTTCAAGTTTTAGCTTAAGTTATGAGGTCAAACCAGTTCCTTATCATGTCATATTGAGATCCAACACATTCAACTCATCAAGCCTATATATCTAGCACATTTCAAAACTTTTGGACGGGTATCAATTTCATGCTCTTTATGCCATCATGCTTACATTCTTCTAGTTACTCCTACACATACATTCCTATATATGCTGGTTCAACATGAAAGTAAACAGTCCTTTGGGGAAAAAGAGCATAGGTAAGAAAACCCCAAAGGAGGATTATGAGTTGGGTTAACTTCACCTTATCAGTCACAAACCATTTACCCTACCCCCAACAAAATAAAGTGCAATTGCCCTCAATGCACAAAAATCAAAAGTAAAGCATAGGGTGAAGCAAACCTGTGGCACAAATGGAAAAATTAGAAAACTTACCTGGGATCTACGGACGCCATCCACGGTCTTGACCAACGGACCGTAGATGGGGTCCGTAGACCATTGCACAACTATTTTCTACAGATTTTGCCTTTTCGTCCCTGCACACATAGCAACCATTTGGACTTTCTTTTTACATTTTCTGGATATTTATTAGACATGTGCCCTATTCTATGTCTAGCCAACACTAAAACATAAAAATAAACACCTATCTAAAGAGCTAAAAAAATCAAAAAGAAAGAGGAAACTTCTATATCGAAAAGAAAAACCTATAGTTGGCAAAATTGTACATCTTGGGTTACCTCCAAAGTAGCACTTGATTAAACATCGCGGCACAGCGCAGACACCTTGATTACTAAGACTTAATCAAGGTTCCAAGATCCTATCACTGGATTGACACTCTCAGAATTCCCCATGTAGCTTTTTACCCTCCGTTGGTCAGCCTTGAACCTTGTACCTTTCCTTTTCTCAAGATCAACCACTCCATGTGGGGACACTTGGGCCACTCTGAATGGTCCTGTCCACTTGGACTTGAATCTGCCAGGAAACCAGCGTAACCTTGAGTTAAATAACAATACCAGATCACCGGGAGCAAATTCACGCTTTTCAGTCTTCTAATCATGGTGCTTTTTCT
The DNA here is from genome assembly GCF_019186545.1 of Solanum stenotomum. Lineage (NCBI taxonomy): Eukaryota > Viridiplantae > Streptophyta > Magnoliopsida > Solanales > Solanaceae > Solanum > Solanum stenotomum. The sequence continues at coordinate 7,465,268 of NC_064291.1, read as the reverse complement.
CCTTGCGCAAGGCTGCCCCTAAGTTCTCCTTACTAGACATGACATAATATTGTCCCACAATGTGACTCACCAGAGATACTGATTTAAGATCACTTTCCTGCTTCATAGACCTACAAATGTTAAAGGACACCTCCTCCTTATTCAGTTGGAACTTCATCTGCCCTTTTTCTATATCGACTAAGGCACGCCCAGTAGCAAGGAATGGTCGCCCTAAGATGATGGGAACCTCAAAGTCAACCTCGCAATCAAGTATCACAAAGTCTGCCGGAAAAATGAACGACCCTACTTTCACAAGGACATCTTGGAGCACTCCAATGGGCTTCTTCACAGTTTTATCAGCCATAAGTAATCGCATCACAATTGGTTTTGGAGCTCCTAAACCCAACTTTTTATAGATCGACAATGGCATCAAATCAATGTTGGCACTCAAATCACACAAGGCCTTCGCAAAGTGCAACTTATAGATGGTGCAAGGAATAGTGAAAGCTCCAGGATCCTCTTTAATTTGCACCAGTGACCTTGTAGAAATGGCATTACAATGCTACCACCTATCATCAGTCTCAAAACTGTCTGCCTTCTTTTTGTTCACCAAGTCCTTTATGAATTTTGCATACCTAGGCATTTGCTCCAATGCTTCTATCAACGGGACATTGATGAAAAGCTGTTTCAACATAGTTATGAACCTGTGGTACTTTCCCTCTTCATTCTTTTACACTAACCTCTGTGGGAAGGGAGGTGGAGGTCTAGGCATGGGGATAACTTTCTGAGTCAAGTCATCCTCCTTTTCTACAACATCTTTCATCTCTCCAGTAACCTTCATCTCATCCACATCTTTTTCTACCACTATCTCAACATCAGATGGCATGGGTGGATCAATAGTATATTTTCCTCCACAAGTTGTGATTGCCATACAATGCCCATCATTTTTTGGATTTCGGTTGGTGTTAATGGGAAGAGTGCCCGGTTGGCGTGGATTCACAATAGTGCACAATTGACTAAACTTCTTGTAACACCTTGCTATTTGAAAGAACTATAAAAAGAGGTAGAATTAGAAAGAGTCATTTTTGGAAAGAATGAAAAATCTAGAAAATTGGTCAACTTATGTTAAGTTGAGTTTTGGGTCAACTTCAAACAGCCATAACTCCTAGATAAAGATGATTTAGGTGTTCTGTAAGATACCATAGGAAATATATTTGAATTATCTTTCCAACGCTGCAGAGTTTGCTCAATTCTGAGTTTGTATGAATGAGATATGTCCATTAGAAGTTGGGTTGTCTAGATATGGAAAGTCAAAACCGGATTTTGGAAGGGTATTTTGGTCTTTTCCATACCCAATTAATTAATTTCTCTTTTGGAAGTTTAATTAGGGTATAATCAAAATTAGATCAGTTTGCTCATTTACCAAAACATGCTAGGGCTTGGAGAAAAGAGAAAAGAGGAGAAAAAAGGAGAAAAAGTTCAAGATTTGTCAAGTTCTTGCAAATTGGGCTGTGGATTTCGCCAAGGATTCAATCCTATGAGGTATGTGAGATCACATAGCATTGGGTTAGTTCACCCACGCGCTAATCATGATTCAATTCAGCGTAATTGTGTTCTTGAAAGAAAAGATTATGAGTTCTAGATGAAGTTTGTTTAAGTTCTTGTCGGTTCTTATTGTTAAAGTTGTTAAGACATTTCTTGAGTTTGATTCATGAAATTAGGTGTGTATTTGAGTAGATTCCTACATATATTGGTGTTATAGTCGAATCTAAGTGTTTGGGGAAAGAACCAATAAAATCTAGAGGGTTTAAAGTTGAAAAATGAGCAAACAATTTTGTCAAAAATCTAGGGAGGGGGCTGGGGAGCTACACCTCTCAGAGCGCCCCAAAGGGGTTCCTGAAATTTGTCCTCTGGGGCACCGCGCCAGCCAGAGCGCCCCAAGCCAGTGTCTGAAGTTTCAAGGCTGGCGCCCCGCGCCTCTCAAAGTCGTCAGGCCTTCTACCTTTTCCCACTTCTTTCCGTTTGAGTTCCCTAGCAATGTACCTACGTTTCCTAGGTGATTTCTACACTCTAAGTTACGTCTAAACATCATGAAATCATCCATAAACACGAGATCATGAGCCTTTAATCCATAGTTCAATTCAAGGAAAGTTAAGAATCAAGTCAAGAGAAGTTCATAGAGTTTTCTAAAAGTCTTTCACAAATGTTTTAACTTTGTTTTAAGGCTTGAGTTTTGAGTTGAGTAAAGAGTAAGAGTAAAGTTTCATTTCTTCAAAAGATTATACGGGAACTAAGTATTCCCCAGAGTTGAAATGTTTACACATTTAAATAAGAAAGGAAACACCAATTTCTAAGAGAGCCTTTGGGATAGTTTTTGAGTAATATTAATCTCAAACCACAGAAAGAGTTTTTGTTATTAAAATATATGAGCTGAGTATATTTTGGGAGTAGGATTGAGCACCGATATGGGGTCGAGTTCATAATAACTGAAGTCTCCGTAAATTATGTAGCCATCGTGGGTAAGAAAGGGTCATACTTTTTAGATGATTCCTTAGTGCTTTTTAGCATAGACTAGTGGATCCACTTAGTTGAGGCGTTCTATACCATGGCAAGGTATTGGACAGTTCTCGCAGTGTGGGTGAGACATTGTATCATTACTTTAGCTCATAGTGATGGTTATCGGTTAGAGAAACTCCCACTGTATTATATTACTTTATATGTAAAATGAGTTGTTATTGTATTTCTTAAATACATTGAGTTGTCATCTATTGTTTTACATGCTTTGTATAATATGCACTTGTATTGTTGTTTTTACTTCGCATTTGAGTTGAGTATTCATGAGTTGAATAAAGCTAAGGTAAGTGTTCTTTTCAAATTCATTTCAAGCTTATGTCATGTTTAGTTTTCCCCTCGCATGCTCGTACATTCAATGTACTGATGCCATTTGGCCTACATCTTTTAATGATGAAGATACAGGTAACCAGGATCAGCATCTAGCGCTTCGTTGATCCAGTTGAGCACTCAGAGTCAGTTGGTGAGCCTCCTTGATTTTCGGAGAACTCTTTTTACATTTTTTAGTACTTCAGTTGTTAGGATGATCGGGGTCTTGTCCCGACATCCCTCTTTGTTTTAGAGGCTTCATAGATGAATAGTTATAGTTCTTTAGTCTTTCCATTTTCAGTTGTTGATGTTAAGACTTGAGTTGCCATTTCGGCTAGTCTAATATTTGTTTAAGATATTGCATGAGTTGTCCCTTGAGATTGTTTCTTGTTATTTAAGTCTTCTGCTATAAGTTATGCCAGACCAAGGGTTCGCTTGGGGCCAACAATGGTTCTCGAGTGTTAGTCCCGCACAGGGTGTGAAAATTTTTGTACCAGAGGAGGAAACCGTCTTTATGCTATCACCAGTCGCCAAGAGAAAGATAATTCTCCACATGTTGTCACTGGTATGCTCAAAGTCTTTACTCTTAGTGTGTATCCTTTGTTAGACCCAGGAGTGAGTTTATCTTTTGTGACCCCTTATGTTGAAATGAGATTTGATGTTCTTCCTGAGAAACTTTGTGAGCCCTTTTGTGTTTCTACACCTGTTGGGGAGTCTATTCTAGCTGAGAGAGTCTATCGTGATTATACCATTTTCGTCAATCATAAGAGCACCATGGCTGATTTAGTTGAGTTAGACATGGTAAATTTTGACATCATTCTAGGTATGGACTGGCTTCATGCCTGTTATGCCTCCATTGATTTTAAAACTCGAGTTGTTAAGTTCCAATTTCCTAATGAGCTAGTCTTTGAGTGGAGGAGTAGTTCAGCAGTGCCTAAGGGTCATTTTATTTCGTACCTTAAGGTGAGAAAGTTAGTTTCCAAGGGTTGTGTCTATCACTTATTCTGAGTTAATGACTCTAGTGTTGAGACACCTCCTATCGAGTCAGTTCCAGTTGTGAGTGAGTTTCCAGAACTCTTTCCTGATGATCTACCCAGAGTCCCTCCTGAGAGAGATAGACTTCTGTATAAATACTCTTCCTGATACTCGTCCGATATCTATTCCACCATATAGAATGGCTCCAACAGAGTTGAAAGAGTTAAAAGAATAGTTGAAAGATCTCCTTGATAAGGGCTTTGTTCGACCAAGTGTCTCACCTTGGGGTGCTCCGATCTTATTTGTGAGGAAGAAGGAGGGTTCCCTTAGGATGTGTATAGATTATTGTCAGTTGAATAAGGTTACCATCGAGAATAAGTATCCTCTTCCGAGAATTGATGATCTTTTCGATCAGCTTCAAGGTGCCACCTGTTTCTCTAAGATAGATCTTAGATCGGGCTACTATTAGTTTAGTAAGGGAATGTGATATTCCAAAGACAACATTTAGGACCCGTTTTAGTCATTGTGAGTTCTTAGTTATGTCCTTTGGTTTTACCAATGCACCTGCAACATTCATGGACTTTATGAATAGAGTATTCAAGCCTTATTTAGATATATTTGTCATCGTGTTCATTGATAACATTCTAATCTATTTGAGGGATGAGGAAGATCACGCCAGCCATCTCAGAATAGTTCTCCAAACTCGAAAGGATAAAAAGTTGTATGCTAAATTCTCTAAATGTGAGTTTTGGCTCGAGTCTGGTGCATTCTTGAGTCACATTATTTTCGGTGATGGGATTAGAGTTGACACTTAGAAAATAAATGCAATGCAGAATTGGCCTAGACCCACATCTTTAATTGATATTAAGAGTTTCTTGGGATCGGCTGGATATTATAGAAGGTTTGTAAAGAGGTTCTCATCTATTTCATCCCCTTTGACCAAGTTGACTCAGAAAACAGTGAAGTTTCAATGTTCTGAAGTTTGTGAGAAAAGCTTTCAAGAATTGACCTTACCAGAAGGTACGCAAGACTTTGTTGTATATTACGATGCGTCTAGAGTTGGTTTGGGTTGTGTGTTGATGCAGAATGGAAATGTGATATCTTATGTCTCCAGACAGTTGAAAGTTCATGAGAAGAATTACCCAACCCATGATCTAGAATTGGTTGCCATAGTGTTTGCTTTAAAAATATGGCACCATTATCTTTATGGTGTTCATGTGAATGTGTTCACCGATCACAAGAGTCTTCAGTATGTGTTTAGTCAGAAAGAGCTTAATCTAAAACAATGAAGGTGGTTAGAGTTACTCAAAGATTATGCCATGAGTATTCTTTATCATCCAGGTAAGGCTAACGTTGTTGGTGATGCATTGAGCAGGATGTATATAGGTAGTACCGCCCATGTTGAGGAAGAAAAGAGTTAGTGAAAGATGCTCACAGACTTGAACACTTAGGAGTTCGACTAATGGATTCCACAGAAGGAGGAGTAGTGTTGATGAATGGGGTTGAATCATCATTAGTGTTTGAAGTTAAAGAGAAGCAAGACTAAGATCCCATTTTGCTTGAATTGAAGGAAAATGTTTATAAGCAAAAAGTAATGGCTTTTGAACAAGGGGAAGATAGTGTATTGAGTTATCAAGGTAGGTTATGTGTACCAAGGGTGGATGAACTCCAAGAAAGGAGAATGGAGGAAGCTCATAGCTCCAGATATTCTATCCATTCGGGTTCCACAAAGATGTATCGCGATATGAGAGAAGTTTATTGGTGGAGTAATATGAAGAAGGGCATTGCAGAGTTTGTTGCTAAGTGTCTGAATTGCCAACAAGTTAAAGTAAAACACCAAAGGCCCGGTGGTATGGCTCACAATATAGAACTTCTGGAATAGAAGTGAGAGATGATCAATATGGATTTTATCACATGTTTACCAAGGTCTCGCAGGTAGCATGATTCTATTTGGGTGACTGGATCGAATGACCAAATCAACCCACTTTTTGCCGATAAAGACCACCCATTCAGTAGAGGATTATACTAAGTTGTATATTCAAGAGGTGGTCAAACTTCATGGGGTTTCAGTATCGATTATTTCAGACAGAGGAGCACAATTTACTACACAGTTCTTGAGGTCTTTTAAAACAGGCTTGGGTTCAAAGGTGAACTTAAGTACTACTTTTCATCCGCGGACAGATGGTCAAGCAGAGCACACTATTCAGACTCTAGAAGATATGTTGAGGGCCTGTGTGATTGATTTCAAGGAAAATTGGGATGATCACCGACCTCTCATTGAGTTCACTTACAATAATAGTTACCACTCTAGCATCCAGATGGTTCAGTATGAAGCTCTTTATGGGAGAAGATGCAGATCTCCTATTGGATGATTTGAAGTTGGTGAAGTTGGATTGATAGGACCACACTTAGTTCATCAAGCTATGGAGAAGGTGAAAATTAATCAAGAAGGGTTGAAAACAGCACAAAGTTGTCAAAAATCCTACACCGATGTTAGGAGGAGGGAGTTAGAGTTTAAGGTAGATGATTGGGTATACTTGAAAGTTTCACCCATGAATGGTGTTATGAGATTTGATAAGAAGGGGAAGCTTATCCCTTGGTATATTGACTCTTATAGAATATCCAAGAGGGTTTGTAGTGTAGCTTATGAGTTAGAGCTACCCCAAGAGTTAGCAACGGTTCATCTGGTATTTCATGTTTCCATGTTGAAGAAGTGCATGAGAGATCCTTCACCTATCATACCAACTGAATATATTGGTATTAAGGATAGCTTATCTTATGGGGAGATTTCTGTTCAGATTCTAGATCGCCAAGTTCGCAAGTTGAGGACTAAAGAAGTAACATCAGTCAAAGTTCTTGGGAGAAATTAGTTTATTGATGAAGCTACTTGGGAAGCTGAGGAGGATATGAAGAAGAGATATCCACATCTCTTTGAGCTTAGAGAAATTCCAGATCAAGGTACTAATTCTCTTCTTAGTACTTTTTAAATTGACATGTTTAATGCAATAGATTTGCTTGTTGGGTGTTTTAGCCGAATGTATGTTACACCCTTAGCCTACTTAGAGTAATATCATTTGAGGACGAATGTTCCCAAGGGGGAGATTTTGTAACACCTCGCTATTTGAAAGAACTAGAATTAGAAAGAGTCGTTTTTGGAAAGAATGAAAAATCTGGAAAATTGGTTAGGTTATGTTAAGTTGAGTTTTGAGTCTACTTCATGTGACCATAACTCCTAGATCAGGATGATTTAGGTGTGCTACAAGATACCGTAGGAAATATCTTTGAATTATCTTTCCAACGCCGTCGAGTTTGCTCAATTCTGAGTTTGTATGGATGAGATATGTCCATTTGAAGTTGGGCTATCTAGATATGGAAAGTCAAAACAGGATTTTGGAAGGGTATTTTGGTCTTTTCCATACCCAATTAATTAATTTAGTTTTTGGAAGTTTAATTGGGGTATAATCAGAATTAGATCAATTTGCACATTTACCAAAACACGCTAAGGCTTGGAGAAAAGAGAAAAGAGGAGAAAGGAGGAAAAAAAGTTCAAGATTCGTCAACTTCTTGCAAATTGTGTTGTGGATTTTACCAAGGATTCAATCCTATGAGGTATGTGATATAACATAGCGTTATGTTAGTTCACCCACACACCAATCATGATTCAATTCAGCGTAATTGTGTTCTTGAAAGAAAATATTATGAGTTCTTGATGAAATTTGTTTAAGTTCTTGTGGGTTCTTGTTGTTGAAGTTATTGAGATGTTTCTTGAGTTTGATTCATGAAATTAGGTGTGTTTTTGAGTAGATTCCTACATATATTGGTTTTATAGTCGAATCTAAGTGTTTGAGGAAAGAACCAATCAAATCTAGAGGGTTTAGAGTTGAAAAACGAGCAAGAAATTTCATCAAAAATTTTGGGAAGAGGCTGGGGTGCTGCGCATCTCAGAGCGCCCCAAAGGGGTTCATGAAATTTGGCCTTTGGGATGCCGCGCCAGCCAGAGCGCCCCAAGCCAGTGTCTGAAGTTTCAAGGCTGGCGCTCCTCGCCTCTCAGAGCACTAGGGTCGCCAGGCCTTCTACCTTTTCCCACTTCTTTCCGTTTGAGTTCCCTAGCAACGTACCTAAGTTTCCTAGTTGATTTCTACACTCTAAGGTACGTCTAAACATCATGAAACCATCCATTACATGAGATCATGAGCCTTGAATCCATAATTCAATTCAAGGAAAATTAAGAGTCAAGTCAAGAAAAGTTCATAGATTTTTCTAAAAGTCTTTTACATATGTTTTAACTTTGTTTTGAGGCTTGAGTTTTGAGTTGAGTAAAGAGTAAGAGTAAAGTTTCATTTCTTCAAAATATTATATGGGAACTACGTATTCCTTAGATTTGAAATGTTTTCACATTTACACAAGAAAGGAAACACCGATTTCCAAGAGAGCCTTTGAGCTAATTTTTGAGTAATTATATCAAACCACAGAAAGAGCTTTTATTATTAAAACATATGAGCTGAGTATATTTTGGGAGTAGTATTGAGCACTGATATGAGGACAAGTTCATAATAACTCAAGTCTCCATAAATCATGTAGCCATCGTGGGTAAGAAAGGGTCTTACTTTTTAGATGATTCCTTAGTGCTTTTAACATAGACTAGTGGATCCACTTAGTTGAGGTGTTCTATATCACGACAAGGTATAAGAGAGTTCTGGCAGCGTGGGAGAGACACTGCATCATCACTTTAGCTCTTAGTTATGGTTGTCGGTTAGGGAAACCCCACAATATTATATCACTTTATATGTAAACCGAGTTGTTATTGTATTTCTTAAATAGATTGAGTTGTCATCTACTATTTTACATGCTTTGTCTAAACTGCACTTTTATTGTTGTTTTTACTTCGCATTTGAGTTGAGTATTCATTAGTTGAGTAAAGCTAAGGTAAGTGTTCTTTTCAGATTCCTTTCAAGCTTATGTCATATTTAGTTTTTCCCCTCTGATGCTCGTACATCCAATGTACTGATGTCATTTGTCCTGCATCTTTTAATGATGCAGATACAGGTAATCAGGATCAACATCCAGTGCCTCATTGATCCAGTTGAGCACTCAGAGTCAGTTGGTGAGCATCCTTGCTTTCTGGAGGACTCTTTTTACATTGTTTAGTACTTCAATTGTTAGGATGATCGGGGGTCTTGTCCCGACATCCATCTTTGTTTTAGAGGCTTCATAGATGAATAGTTATAGTTCTTTAGTCTTTCCATTTTCAGTTGTTGATGTTAAGACTTGAGTTGCCATTACGGCTAGTCTAATATTTCTTTAAGATATTGCATGAGTTGTCCTTTGAGACTGTTTCTTATTATTTAAGTCTTCCACTATAAGTTAAGCCAGGCCAAGGGTTCGCTTGGGGACAACAATGGTTCTCGAGTGCCAGTCCCACCCAGGATGTAGTCTCAGGGCATAACACTGCTGCTCAAGTTGCTTGATCGACACTGCTTGGGCATCAGCTTTCGGACCGATCCCGGACAACTCAGTATGCATCTCTTTCACATTTTCATCAGTAGCATCAAACCTATCCTCAATGCACGACATATTACTACCAGACTCTCTATTACTAGGTTCTCTGCCAGGTGGAACATAGGACCCAACTCGATCGCTCCTGTTGTCATAGTTGTTCCGGTTATATTTCCTATCTCGAACATAGTTTCCCTCGCGGTTGTAGTTGCCATAGTTCTGACCTTGGTTTCTGTAACACCCCAGAATTTTTTTGAATTGAGACTCGAACCGTCCTTCGTAGTGAGTGAGATTTTTACAAGGAATTTAAAATTTCTTGAGTATTAAGGTCACTAGATGTAGCACTTTGAGTTCCAAGAAGAACTGAAGAGAAAAGCATTCAAGTCATTCCTAGTTTTTCTTAAGTTTTGGGTCAAATTCAAACAACCATAGCTCCTAGTACAAGATGATTTAGGTGAGCTATAAGATAGAAAATTAAAGCCTTCGAGTCCTCTTTCCAACGCCACCAAGTTTGCTCAATTCTGAGCTCTGAGTAAAAAGTTTTGACGGATTTACTAACGTCGCACAAACCTGGTAGCATCTCCGCGATAGCTCCGCGATGCGGAGCCAACACGAACCTCACTGCATAGTGAAAGATCTTTCAAACTTCCAACTCATTTTAATTATTTCTTAAGGGGTATTTTAGTCCTAAAAACCCTTAGGAGGTTATCTAAATTACCCTAAACGTGTAAAGAATCAGTTTTCATAAATCTAAACCCTCTCATTCACTCCAAAGATTGATTCTACGCTCAAGAAAATCAAGAAATGCTAAGGCTAAGTTCATCTTCCCAGATTTTCCTTCAAGTTCTTCAAGAAGATGATTCTTTCAGGTATGTAAGCTTCCATAGTGTTGGGTTTGTTCACCCACATGCCAATCATGTAAATTTCAGCGTTAAGTTCATTCTAGAAAGTTGAAATCTAATGTTATTGATATGTGTTCTTGAATTTTCTTTCATTCTTGAATTGGGCTGAGATTTAGGAGTTCTTGAGATTATTGTTTCAATTTATAGAGTAGTTTTGAGTTAGATTCTTGTGTACATGTGATGGTTATTTGAATCTAAAGAAAAGTTGAGAAAAAGAATCGAATTTAGGCGAATTGGGGATAGAAAACGAAGAAGAAATTTCATCAATCGAAATTTGACGTTGGTTGCACATCGCGGGGTAGGTTCCCAGATTTGGGAATTTATGTTTTGCATCACGGAGCTGACACGGAGTGTTCTACCTCAAAAGCCATTTTCGAAACCAAATTTTAAAAGCCTCTCCGCTTCGCGGACCCACTCTCAAATATTGGTTTTCAGTCTTTTCTCATGTTTAGCAATCTAAAATCATTCCTCAACATCATAAGACCTTTCCTATCACAAATCACAACCTTGAATTCATAAATCACATTCAAGGTAGAGTTGAGAGTCAAGTCTTGAGAGTTCTTTCGAACATTTTTCAGAAAATCCCTTTTTATCTTTTTGAGGAGTCTTCTACAAATTCTAATAACTTGTTTCAAGACTCGAGCAAGTGAGTATGAGAGTGAGAATAATGTATTCATGAGTCTACATTGTCATCATGAGATCTTTCTTATCATGAACTATAACTCTTGAATTCATAATTCACATTCAAGAGAGAGTTAAAAGTAGAGTTCAAGAAAGCCTTTGAGTTCAATTGTGAATCCTTTGAGATCAACTATCGATTTGAACTAAGTTTTGAGGAAGTAAGTAAGAGAATGAGAAGAGTCGTATACGCGAGTTTCATAGTGATAATTTGACCCTTGAGTCAAGTTGTTCATGCCCATAACTTCCGTATGAACTCCATCAGTTGAGTACCTTTGAGAGGAGTAGTATCTTCAAGTTCTAAGTCTTGAGTATTTATTTCCTAATCCCCTTTGAGATTATATTTCTAATCATGGTACTATTACATGTTACCCATGAAGTTTTTGAGTTGAATCGTTCATGCCCATAATTCCGCATGAACCCTATAAGTCGAGCAGTCTTGAGATGAGAAGTATCTTTGAGTCCTTGAGTTGAGTAGTTCATGCTCATATTTCCGCATGAACCCTCTGAGTTTAGCATTTTTGAAATGAGTAGTATCATTGAAGTTCTTGAGTTCCAACTATTGAGATCTATCTATTGTTATTGAAAACCTTGCATTGAGTCGTTCACGTCCATAATTTGGCATGAACCATATTTTAAGAAGTCTTTTACAAGTGTTTTAACTTTGTTTGAAGACTTAAGTTTTGAGTTCAGTAAAGAGTAAAGTTGAAGTTCATTTCTTCAAAAGTATATGGGGACTGTGTATTCCCAAAAGAGTTTAAAATGTTTTCACATTTAAATAAGAACGGAAAACTGAGATTTTCAAAAGAGCCTTTGAACTAGTTTTTCAGTAAAGAGCCTTTGGGCTAGTTTTCAGTTAAAGAGTAAATGCTTTCACAATAAAGCAAGAGAGGAAACTTTGATTTCCAAAATAGCCTTTGAGCACTAATCTCAAATCACAACAAGATAACTCACAGTCCCCATAAACCATGTAGTCATCATGGGTAGAAAAGGGTCATACTTTTTAGATGAATCCTTTTCGCATAGACTAGTCTATCCACTTAGTAGTTCAGGTCCTATAGCGGTGGAAAGGTATAGGATGCGCTGGTACCGTGAGGAAGATCGATGTATCATCACAATAGCTCTTATGTGATGGTTGTCGGTTAGAGAAACTCCACAACAGTATTGTGTATTTTTTATATACATCAGATTATTTGTATTTTTACATATATTTCAGAGTTATATGTATCTCTGCATACACACATAGTTGGCATAATGTTTTAAACAACTTTTATTTATATTGCACTTGTTTTAAAAACTGCTTTATATTGAAATGAGTTCAGTTATGTTGAGTTGAGTTGAGCTAGGTAAGTTCTTCAGTTTCCTTTCAGATTCTTTTCAAGCTTATGTTTACGCTTTAAAATTCCTCTTGCAAGCTCGTGCATTCCACGTACTGAGCCATTTGGCCTGCATCTTCTCATGATGCAAACACAGGTATTCAGGATCATCAACAGGAGCTTCGTTGATACATCTGGAAGTTCGAGTTAGCTATGGTGAGCCTCCTTATTTTCGGAGGATTTCATTTACTTTTCAGTTTAGTCAGGATGTCGTGGGTCTTGTCCCGACTTCCATCTTTATCAGTTAGAGGCTTCATAGATAGTCAGTATAGTTGAGAAGTCTGTATTATTCATTTATTTTATTAAATGTTTTAAAGACTTAAGTTGCCTATTTTATGGCGAGTTGAATATATTATTTTTATTCTAAGTTGTTCATTTGAGTTAATGTTTTGAAAAGTTGAGTTTATTGAATTTCATCCACTTTTAAGCCTTTGCATGCTTAAATTAGTCTTCCGCTTGTAGTCAGCCAGGATGATGGTTCGCTTGGGGACCAACAATGGTTCTTGAGTGCCGGCCACGTCCAGGGTGTAGACTCGGGTCGTGACAGTTTCCTTGACCGTGGTGCCAATTATCCGAGTTGGAACCTTGGGCGTTGGTTTGGAAACCCCCGGTCTGATCATTCACCAAATATGCATCCTCCTCATAGTAACATTCCTCAATTGGTGGTGGTGGTGGTGTTCTTGTTAGGCAGTTTACCGCAGTCACCTTTTCTTTATTTCCACTCACATGTTTCAATACCAAGCCCAGTTATGTTCGCATTTGAGCCATCTCTTCACACACATCATCATTTACTTGATTTGGTGCAGTTTGGACCGCGAACCTGTTCCTTCCAGTATTAGCCTTTCGAGTGTTCCATGCCTTATTATTTCGGGAAATCTTCTCTAATTTTTCAATGATCTCCTCAAAAGTGCACTCACCATATGATCCTTCAACAATAGTATCTAGCACAACCTTTCCATTGTCATTCTATCATCTGTAGAAGTACTCCTTCAGTGACTCATCATCAATGTGGTGATTCAGAACACTTCTGATGAACATAGTGAACCTATCCCATGAACTGCTTACAGACTCGCCAAGAAGTGCTATGAAGTTATTCAGTTTATCCTTGTGATTTAGATTCTTAGACACCGGAAAGTACTTTGCCATGAACACCTTATGCAATTGGTCCCATGTATAAATCAAATTGTATGAAAGCTCAGCAAACCACACCGCAGCATCACCAGTCAATGACAGAGGGAAGACTCTCAAACCTATAATATCCATATCCAATTCTGGTTGCCTTACACAACTCTTGCAGACACTTTTCAATTTAGCCATGTGACCATGTGGATCCTCCAAAGCTAGACCAAATAATAACCCTCATGCCGTAAGAATTTGCATCAGACTGTTGGTTACCACAAACTATGCCCTGGAGGTAGAGGAGGGAGAACAATAAGCCCTTTGAATTCTACTGTATTAAAATCAACTCGGTAGTTATCATGAAACCTCGGTGTTGGCTGATTCTGCACCCTGTCTACATCTCCGAGTAAATTGCCACCATGTACCTGAGTGTTCACATTAGCAACCTACGAGGCTGCAACTCAACTCCATCACCTAGACCTTCTCCAATTGGATTGTTTAGTACCCCTTGGTTATTCATTCTCCTCAAAGTCTTATTCAATTCTGGATCGTAGGTAGTCAAAGGTTCGCCTCGAATCCGTGTACTTGGCATACACTAGTGTATAAACTTGTAGAAAACAAAAAAAACAAAAAAAAATAATGTAAAATCAGGAAATACTTGACTAAAGTTCAATAATGTAGTAAGACTTAATCTAAAAGCCGTATTCCCCGGCAGCGGCGCCAAAATTTGATACTATCATTGTCAAATAAAGAACCCAACTTGTAGGTTCGGGTCGATCCCATAAGGAATATGGTTCAGACTTAAACTTAACTCAGTATTATATCCATTTAGTCAAACTATTTCTGAGACAAGTAAATAAAAAAGGGGGGGGGGGGGTTTGTAAGCAAGTAACAAATTGTTGATTAAATAATAAGTACGCAAGATTCATTTCCTAGTGTTTTGCAAGCAAAGTTGGTAAGTTAGGTATCCCTAAGTGATTGGTCCTCCAAATAGGGAATTTCACCTCGCACCTTGGTCCGGCTATGTGTGTATGCTTTACTAACCCTTACCTTTACCCCATATTAGACATCACATCAATGTATGACTTAGTTTTCACCCTCACACCAATTGACATTAGACTATTAGATAGCATCCACTAAATCTTAGTTGTTAATTCTTTTCTCATTCATTACCTCCTTGGTCCGACAAGTAGGAACAAGTTGAGTTATAACGTTTGCAACCGTGATCTTATGTGTATTTATATGCCTAGAAATCTAATAATGCCTATATTTAAGCTAAGTTTGAATTCAATGTGTGTTTGTTTATAGTCTTATCGAGTCTTTTGGTTGTATATGAGCTAACCAATATGATTAGTTGTGTAGGTGACCTTAAATGGAGAAACGAGCACTAAAATGGACATTGGGGAACACAAAAGCTCTGAGTCAAAGAGAAGGAAGGAAGAAATGAATTCCAAGGAATATATGTATCCTCTCCGAGTAGCGGAGAGTAATTTTAATAACTGGCTCATGAAATAATTTCTAGACAGAAGGCTTTGTGTACTCTCCGGGTTGCAGAGAGGGATTCCATTTTTTGTTTGCAAAAATAAATTTGGGACAGAACACTCCGTGGAGTGTTCCGCGTCGTGGAGAAGGTTTTTTTGCCTTGAATTGAATCTGAGAAACACCTCGGCGTTGCGCCAGTGTACACCAAATTTGGTCATTTCGACTTTAGTTAGTATAAATAGGTTAATATTTTATTTTATTATGATATTCTTTTTCTGGGATTTGAAGAACAACGACTTGGAGAGCTATTTCACCATTTTAGGGTTCTTTCCTAAACTCCTTTACTTTCGATCTCTTTATGATTATTAAACATTGAGTGATCGAATCTATTGTTATGAGTAGCTAAATACCGTAGTTCTAGGATTGTGGCTAAGAAATAAGGATAAGAGCTCTACTTTCCTTGTGAATGGGCAACGGGTCAAGCATTACTTTGGAGATGATGTTGATCGTGAGCTTGAAGCACCCATATTGAATGACGAGTGAGCCATGAGATGGGTCGTGTTGCGACGTTAAATCAGGCGCTACATGGGAGGCATTCCATGACCCCTTGTAATAGTTAGGATTTCTTTTCTTTTTGTTTTGTTATTTCTATTCATAGGAATTAGTAAAAAAATGATATATCTAGAAAAATACAAAAATATGAGTCGTGCCACGACCAAAACTAAGGCACTGAATGAGAGGGAACCCATCGTGTTTGTGCTAATGGGTTTCGAGCTTTAAATGTGCACGAATCATGATTTAAGCCCAGTCCCACGTCGCAGAGGAAGTCCCAAATTTTGATTTCGACAAGAAGTAGTATTTACATCAAGAAAAAGGCCCCACCGTGACAGTCTCGCGTCACGGAGCGAGGGACCAATTTTTGCCTCGCCTGGAATTAATTTTCCAGGACGTGACAGAGGGGTCCGTACCTCAACCGTGTTGCGCCCCCATGTAAGGATTCTCAATTTTCATTAAATGTAATGGGTTCTACCCATTTTAAATTGAAATACCCCGACCCATAACCCCTTTTTAACCCTTAATTCTTTTGAAAACCCCAATTATTTCACTCTTAACCCACAATTTTTCTCCCGTTTCTTTTCTCCCTTGCGAATTCTAAGGCATCAATCCGTAACGCGGAGTCAATTCAACATTCCTTCTTTCCGATTTTCTCCGATTTCACCTCCCTAGATATGAATTCTCATTTTCTTTGCGAGAGTTAGATGTTATTGGCTGGGATGACTGTTGTTTCAAATATTTGGGTTGGGAAAGTTGTGGGTTATTTGTTAGAAGTCTATGGGTTGTGGTAAGAGTGATATATACTGTGTTATCATGGGTGATTTAGAATTCTTGAGTAGAATTATCTGATTGTTGTTTGCATGTGGGTATAGGGAAATTTGGGGGGTTTGGATGCCTACACTTGTGAGGTCTAATAGGTGGTTGAATATGCTGTCCAAATTGGGTGCATATATTGTTGAATTCTTGAGTAGACATTACTTTAGTGATTAATGCATGAATTGTGGGTATTTTGATTGGTTATGTGCATAAGTGTGCACATTCTTGAGTAGCATGGAGGGGTAACTCGAAAGTTAAGTAGGAAGTCCCTTTCACTGATAATGTGGGTATTTTAATTCTGTAAAGGATACATGAACATGCTTGGTTCAAAAATTAGGGTAGTATTCTGGCCCAAATGGGGGGAAATTCTACATTGTTGATCAGTCCATGTGTAGTAAGTATAATCTATTTTTCTGAACTTAGTCGTCTGAAATCTTGAGTAACACTACTCGTATATGCTTGAATGAAAGTGTTTGCTTCATGTAAACTGTGTGGGATTTCAAAGTCTGAGTAGAAAGATTCTTTGATCGTGATTGTGTGGTGCTTAGGTCTAAAATTGTTGCATAAGTTGTTTGTTGTGAAGTTTTGAGTAGCACCGATAGTTGTATGCGACATTTGGATGGGTAGTTGTTTGTTTTGATGTTTGTGTATGATTGCACGCCTATGGGAATTCTAAGTATCTAGGCTTGAGGCAGCCTTGAAATATGTGTGGGGTGGTGTTTGCACACCACCCATTTTTATCACGTTGTGTAGTCGCGTGGGCTGAACTATATTCTGTTTGCAGGAAATCATGTCGCGTTCCCAAAGACCCAATAAGGCAGTTGCCACCTATAGCCAAATGAAGCATATGCAGAGTGGGGGTAATGTCCCACCCGCACTTGCAGTTCCCAAGGGCCAAACCAGGAGATTCGGGGTGAAAGTTGTGACCAAGGAAGGGAAGGCATGGTGGAAAAATCACATTGAGGCTGAGGCGGATCAGGGAGTTGCATATGGAGTTTATCTTTGCAGAGCTGGATGAGTGCAACTTGCACATGGTTCGTGAATTCTACGCCAACAAGGCACTGGACGCGAGATCGCATTTTGTGACTGTGCGGGGAGTTAATGTGCCTATCACTCATGCGGGTATCAATGATACATTAGGTACACCACAGGACACTGATTCACTAGTGCTTACAAGGTTGAACATACGCCCTCCATACCAGGCCATTAGACATACTCTGTGCGGTCCACAATCCATGATGACTCTTCCCTATGCTCACATGCTTAGGGAGACGCGAGTCTGGCTAAAGATTATCATGAATTTCTTGATACCGGGTCTCCATTACACATATATTAATGACAACTATAGAGTTGAATATCGAAGCTGTCATGAAATTGGTGATGCGAAAGGCCCGGGTTCATAAAGGGAACATGTATGCTTTTGGTGGCCTTGTTACCAGAATGTGTCGTGCTGCAGGTGTTTCGAAAGAGAACGTGGATTACATGGCACCGTTATTCCTAGCACCCGTAGATATCACAAGGACAAATGGGCCCGACACTGAGTTTGGCTCAACTTCACCACTGCAGAGCACCATAGGAGGGATGAGCTGATTATGGCCAGAATGTATGGCCTCGAGATGTTGCGCCACCAGAATGGCTACTTGGCTTCCACTGACATGCAGTTGGGAGATATTGAGAGGCGTTATTTGTTGAATGCCCACGCCAAGGCCCTACTTGGCATTGGTCCCGAGTTTTGTGAGCCGATCAATAGTGAAATTCCAACCGATGAGAAGAGATTGTGTACCAGCTCGAACGTCGAGTCCGATTCTGATGAGGAGATAGACCCCACTCAAGGCGGTGATGAGGCCGAAGTGGGTGATGTTATGGACGATTGATCAGGGAGTGTTTTCACCTTACTTTTGTATTGTTAGCATTTGTAAAGCACTGGGGACAGTGCTAATGTTTAAGTGTGCGGTGAGGGGTGCAAATCATACCTGGTCTATATATATTTTCATTGTTAAACATTGTTAGAGTCTGCTTTGTATTTTTTTTGTTTTATTTTAAGTTCCTTGGAGGTTGTTTTTGGTTCTTTGGCCAAGGAAAGTCCCTTTGAACCGTGCAAAATACAAAAATATTTCATCTTTTTAGGATAGAGTCAGTAGTCGTAGTTGAGTCACATTACCCAATGATAGATGGATGACGACCGTCTTAAGGGCAATTTCGTCATTGAGTCTTAGGTTGGTTTGTACTAAAGCTGAAATTCCGAAAGGAAAATGTATTAAATCATGATTTAGAGTTGATATATGAATGCAATTGAACTATTCTGTTTGACTTGAATGTTTTCAACTTAAGCTTACATTGGACCTTGTGCATGAACTGATTGTGTGTTGTGATTGATCCATTCTTGAGTAGAATCCATGTAATGCATCTGAGTCTAGAACTTGCCCGACATGTTGTTGAAATGATATAAAAGTGGCATTGTGTTTAGAAGATGATAATAGGCTTTCTTTGAATTGTCTTAAATATTAGCCTTTTCAGAAATAATATCCCTAGTATAGCCCAATTGATCCTTTTTAGCCTTGATTTTGTTCTAACCCATAGAAGTAAGTTGAATCCCTTCTATTGATACCGTTAGTTTTGATCCCAAATCCCTAATGCACTATGTTAAGAGGAGAAGCGAAAACGGCAAAAAAAGTAAATAGGGTGGAAATGTTAGTTTGTTGGGGAAGAGAGAAAAGACGACGTAAAAGAATGCCCCATAAGTGTTGTAAATCTGGGACTAGCCCTGGTCCTTATGACATTGTGCACTTCGACTAAGGTGAAAAGCCTAAGTTGAAGGTGGCTAACTTGGATAATACCTTAATGATGGCCCTAGTCCTTACGAGGACAATGTGCACCTTAACTCGAGAGAAATCTCTAAGTCAAGGGTAGCTATTGTTGAGTGTCAAAAATAAAAAAGCTATAGAAATAAAGGGGCGAGTGAGAAATAAAGACAAGGTTGATAATAGTACTGGAAATCTATGTAGAAAGAGGGGGCTGAAGAAAACAAATAGTTGTGAATGTAAGAAGGAAATTAAATTCGGTGCATTAGGGAGGATAAGTCACTAATTTTATCTGAATGAATCCTCCCTTACCTCAAGCCTACATTACAACCGGAACAAGTCCTATTTGATTTTGAGCATAACACACTTCATTAGTGGAGATGTACATAACGGGCAAGCTTATGGTTCCCAATGCATGCATGTATGATGTCTTTGTTGAGTGAGAGTGTACATTGTTTGCAAAGTCCTTAAAGTATATTCAAGTTGCTGAGTTGAGTGTGTGGATGATATACCGTGAGTTTACGGTATTTCTAATACATTTCACTTACAAGTTGTGTGTGTCTAGGGCCTTTTTATATTGGTTTTTATGTGTTTTTATCATGTTTTGCAAGAAAGGTGTTCAGGCGCGGAAGTTTAGAGACAACTGAAGGAATTGCAGAAAAAGGGCATCAACAGAGGTGATCTACGGACCGTAGGTCCATTCACGGTCCGTAGGTTATGACCGTAGATCAGCAGGCATGGTGTTGAGGACAAATCAGGGAAATTTGACCAAGAGTGGAACCACGGTGCCCATTGACGGTCCGTAGATCAATCTACGCACCGTACTGTTGATCCGTAGAGTGAGACTGCGAGGGTTCCAGTACCTGATTTTTGAAGATTCTAAGTATGGAGCTACAGAGGGGATTGACGGACTGTAGGTTGATCTACGGTCCGTATTGCTGGTCCGTCGTTTGCTTCAGAGAAGTTGATTTTTGGAAGCTGAAATATTTTCTAAGTCCCGAGTGACGGAAGGGACTTACGGACCGTAGATCCATCGATGGTCCGTAAGTCAATCTCGTGGATCGAAGACGCGTACCTGAACAAAACTTTCCTTAATTTGTTTCCTTTTTTTATTTAGGATTTGTTTTCTATAAATAGGACATGTAAACCTCGTTTTTGGGGGTTAGACACTATTATTCTATTTTTGCTTTGTAACTTTGGAGATTAATTTGCAACTCTAGCAATTATTGATTTCCCAAGTTCGTTTTGAGGATTTTCGGCTTTGAAATTCAAGTAAAATTCTTGGGTTTATTATTCTCTCTACGTAAGTTCATGATTTCTTCATCTACAATTATGAATTGTGTTCTTGCCAATATGAGTAACTAATTCCACAACTAGGGTTGTGGGAACCATGATTGATTAACAAAGTATGACTAGTAAATAAGCAATTTTTGAATAGTGTGTTGCATGTATTGATAATTCTTTCGTTTAGAAGTCTTTTTAACGGTGGCCAACGTTAGAACTCGCCTTGTTACTACTTGCCGGACCAAGAAGGTAATTAACAAGAAAAGAATTATCAACATAGATTTAGTGTGATACTATCTAATAGGCTAGTGTCGATTGGTGCGAAGTAATAACTAAGCCAAACATCGATTATGATGTCTAATATGAGGTAAAGGTAAGGGTTAGTAAATTATACACACGTAGCCGGACCAAGGTGCGGGGTGAAATTCTCTAGATGCCGGACCAAGGATTTAGAGATACCTAACTTATCACTTTGCATATACTACACTAGAAAAGAATTGCTATTACTAGGATTACTGCGTTATGAGATTGTGGGGAACTCGTATACCCTAGTTATTTCTCTTATCTTGATAACAACAAAAGTTGAGTTTGATTATTGATTACTTATTAAGTTCTTACTATTTGTTTCACACAAGCACAACCCCCCTTTTATTACCTGTTTCTAGAAACAATTTGACTAATTGAATATAATTGTTAGTTAAAGTAAAGTCTAAACCATTTTCCTCGTGGGATCGATCCCAACCTACAAGTTGGGTTCTTTACTTGATAACGATCGCTTATACTTCTGTAAGGAGGTGTAATTTGAGCGTATCAAATTTTGGCGCCGCTGCCGGGGATTCTGGCTTTTAGATTTAGTTTTAGCTACATTATTGAACGTTAGTCAAATATTTCCTAAGTTTACTTTGTTTTCTTTGTTATTGTCTCTCTCAGGTTCCGACTCTAGTGTATGCCAAGTACACGGAGGCAAGGCGAACCACTTACTTCGTATGATCCAGAGTTGAACAGATTTTTGCGAAGAATGAACAATCAAAGACTTCCAGTTCATCCTATCGGAGGAAATCTAGATGAAGCAGTTGAGTTACAGCAGCCAAGAGTAGTTGGTGGGGAAAACCGGGGTCTAGCTGAAAATCAATTGGGAGATGCAGTGAGAGTGCATGGTCCACCAGGCCCACAACAACATGACAACTATCGGGGCAACATCGACATATCAGACTCCGATGGACCCATTGTCCTACCTCCTCTACCTCCAGGGCACACATTTGTGGTGACTAGTAGTTTGATGCAGATTCTTACAGCAAGAGGCCTATTTTCAGGAT
>NC_064291.1:7363991-7443596 GCF_019186545.1 Solanum stenotomum | reverse complement strand
TCAACTAGAATCAACGATGCACTGGATGCTGATCCTGGTTACCTGTATCCGCATCATTAAAATATGTAGGCCAAATGACATCAGTACATTGAAAGTACGAGTATGCAAGGGGAATCCTAAAACAAGACATAATCTTGACATGAACTGAAAGGAAAAACCTGGTCTTAACTCAACTCAACTAGACTGAACTCATTTTAATATAAAGCAATAATGTAAATGCAATATAAAGAAAAACTTTTAAAACATGGCTAACAACTCTGTGTATTTAGAAATACATTAGTAACTCTGATATGTATGCAAGTATACAATATAACTCTGAAATGTCTATAAAAATACAAAATAATACTGTTGTGGGAGTTTATCTAACCGACAGCCATCACTTAAGAGCTATTGTGGTGATACAACGTTTTGCCTCACACTGCCAGGGCCGTCCTATACCTTGACAAGGGTATAGAACCTGACTATTAAGTGGATCCACTAGTCTATGCTGAAAACCACTAAGGAATCATCTAACCCTTTTCTACCCATGGTGGCTACATGGTTTATGGGGGCTGGGAGTTGTCTGAACTCTCTTCCATATCAGTGCTCAATACTACTCCCAAAATATAATACTAGCTCTTATATTTAAAAATATAACTTCTTTCTGTGGTTTAAGATAATTGCTCAAAACTTATCTCAAAGTTTCCTCTTGGAAATCAAAGTTTCTTCTCTTGCTTAATTGTGGAAGCATTTACTCTTTCTTGAAAACTAGCTCAAAGGCTCTTTGGAAATCAAGGTTTCCTTTCTTGTTTAAATGTGAAAACATTTTACTCTTTGCGAATACATAGTCCCGATATACTCTTTTGAATAAATGAACTCCAATCCTTACTCTTTACTGAACTCAAAACTCAAGTCTTAAAACAAAGTTAAAACGTTTGTAAAAGACTTTTGGAAAACTCTATGAACTTTTCTTGACTTGACTCTTAACTTTCCTTGAATTGAATTATGGATTCAAGGCTCATGATCTCATGCTATTGATGATTTCATGTTGTTTAGACGTACCTTAGAGTGTAGGAATCAACTAGGAAACATAGGTACGTTTCAAGGGAACTAGTACGGAAAGATGTGGGAAGAAGTAGAAAACCTGATGTCCCTGGCACTCTGAGTGGCGCGGGGCGCCAGGAGCACAACTTCAGAACTGAAGTTGGGGTGCGCTGGCTGGCATGGCTCCCCAAGCCTCAAATTTCAGAAACACTGATGGGGTGCTCTGGCTGGTGCGGCGCCCCAGGCCCCTGCCCAGAAATCCCTGATTTTTCTTGGTCGATTTTCAACTCTAAAACCTCTAGTTTCGATTGGTTCTTTCTCCAAACACTTAGATTCGGCTACATAACCAAAATATGCAAGAATCTACTCAAAACGACACCTAATTTCATGAATTTGAACTCAATAACTTCTTAACAACTCATTAATCAAGATTTAAACGAAACTTTCAATAATATTCATCAAGAACTCAATTCCTCTAATCTCAAGAACGATAATATGCTAAAATAAATAATGATTGGTGCATGGGTGAATTAACCCAATGCTGTGTGATCTCACATACCTCGTAGGGATCACCCCTTGATGAAATCCACAAGCAATTCTTCAAGAACTTGACGATTTCCTTGCTTCTCCTTCTCTTTTCTCCTCTTCTTTTCTCTTCTCTCAAAACCCTAACTCTAATTTCAAAAGAGTAAACTGAATCCAATCAGTTTAGACCCCAACTTAATTACCAAAAATGAAATTAATTAATTGGGTGGTGAAAAGACCACAATGCCCTTCTAAACTCCGGTTTTGACTTTCCTTATCTAGACAATCCAACTTCAAATGGGTATATCTCCCTCATACGAGCTCGAAATTGCGCAAACTCGGTGGAGTTGGAAAGATAATTCAAAGATATTTCCTACGGTATCTTGTAGCACACCTAAAGCATCATGAGATAGGAGTTATGGTGGTTTGAAGTTTACCCAAAACTCATACTTAACTTAATTTTGTCAAATTTCCAGATTTTTCATTCTTTCCAAAAATGACTCTTTCTAATTTTAGATCTTTCTAGTTGCGGGGTGTTACATAAGTAATAAGTCTGAGTGTTCTTTCGAGTCATTTTTAAGAAGTCTTTTACAATCATTTTGAAATTGTTTTAAGACTTGAGTTCTTGAGTATGAGGATGAGAGAGTTAAGCTCATTTTCTTTAAAATGATATATGAGAACTAAGTATTCCCAAAAGTAAATGTTTTCACATTTAAAATGAGAGGAAACACCGATTTCCAAAAGAGTTTTTGAGCAAGTTTTGAGTTCCATCTCTATTAAGAGAAATATTTTGAGTAATAATCTCAAACAAGAGAAAGAATTATGTTTTTTAAATATATGATCTTGTTATATTTGGGAGTATTATTTAGCACCGATATAGGGACGAGTTCAGATAACTCAAAGTCCTCATAAACCATGTAGCGAACGTGGGTAGAAAGGGTCATACTTTTTAGATGATTCCTTATTTCTTTTAAGCATAGACTAGTGGAGCCACTTAGTTAGTAGGTCCTATACCCCGACAAAGTATAAGACATTTCTGGCAGCATGGGCTAGACGTTGTATCATCACAAAGCTCATATGGATGGTTGTCGGTTAAAGAATCTCCCGCAGAGTTTATTTTGTATTTTCATATACAAACATAGTTTATCTTGTATTCTTGCATAGAAACTGAGTATATGGTATTTTCTAATACATTGAGTTGTTATCTACTATTTTAAAAGCTTTTATTTATAATGCATCTTTACTACTGCTTTATTTTGCAATGAGTTGAGTATCTCTGAGTTGAGTTGAGATGAGGTAAGTTGTTTCTTCAGTTTCAGTTCAAGCTTATGTCTTGTTTTAGATTTTCCCTCGCATACTCGTACATTCCATGTACTGACCCCATTTGGCCTGCATCTTTTATGATGTAGATACAGGTAGCCAGGATCATCAACCAATGCTTCGTTGAACCAGTTGAGTTCCAGAGTTGTTTGGTGATCCTCTTTGCTTCAGGAGGATCCCTCATTTTGTTTTATCATTTCACTTATGTTATTAGGATGATCGGGGGTCTTGTCCCGACATCCCTCATTGTAACACCCTGTATTCTAGACAGACCAGAAATGCAGATTTCATGAGTTGCAGGTGCCACCAACGGGGCCACATACGAATCGTAGGGTGACCCACGGACCGTAGGTGGGGTCCGTGGTTGGTCACCTGCAGGCCCTCCCCAAACACCCAGAAAAATTCAGCTAAGGGTTGACCCATGCCAGGACCTACGGACCGTAGGTGGGACCATGGTCCGTGGTCCAGGGGCGTGGTTCAAGACCCCCAAAATCCAGTCTCTAAAGCCAAATGACTGTTGACCAGGATAGACCGTAGGTCCATTGACGGTCCATCGGTCAGGTCCGTCATTGGCCCCGACAACTTTAAGTCAAGGGTCGTTTGGTCTTTTTCCTATGTGTTGGACACCTAAACTATGTCGTTTAACCCCTAAACTATGTAGTTTTGGTTAGTTTTAGCTTAGTAATTTAATTAGACTTTACCCTAAGAGATTCATTCACCAAAAACTCAGAAAAACTTAGAGCAAAAAGGCGAAAAGAGTCGACCAACCCACTCCAAGAACGCAACAAGGTTTCCTCCAGTTCCAGCCCCAAAATCAAAAGATTTCTCCATGGAATTCGTCACCAGGTATGTGGGATTTCTCTAGTGGGTTCCTTTCACCCATTAGGTCCTTAGAATTCAGTCAGATTCTTGATTCCCTTTAGTATGTTTAGACCTAGGGTTTCTAGAACTTCAAATTATTGGTGTGATTTAGTTGTTAGATTAATCCTAATCAGAATATTACATTTTCGTAACCATGTTGCTTAATTCTTGCATGAAATTCAGAACCCTAGTTGTGTAGATTCGTTTAGTTCATGAATTACACTTGCTAGGTCAGTTTATACATATATATATATATACATGCATCAGTTTTCAAATGTTTCATTATCAGTACTTAATGTTGCATTTTCAGTTAGCATGTCAGAATCATGAGCTATCCAGTTTATTTCAGTATGTTGTATTTTATACATTTCATTAGGAGTAGGCTTAATACCGAGTTGGACTATGGTCAGTCTCCCTCATAGTCCCAAAACTACGTGTGTAACATTCCAGAAATTTATAGACTAAACTAGTGGCTAACATAAATCTAATAAGCATAGATAAAGCTTGATGTTAGAATTAGAGCCTTGAACGTACCTTCTCGTACCCTAAAAATCATGTATTAGTGTTGGAACATCAAGGTCAAAACCCCAAGGACCCACCTTAGGTCCTTGAGGAAAAGCCTCAAAAAGGTTGTGTACACGGTGACCCACAAGGGCACCTATGCCCCGTAGGTCCACCCAGGACCCGTAGGTGGGGGTCGTGGGTCAAGCACCACAAAATAGGCTCTAGTCCCTTGACCAACGGTTCACCAACACGGGCCATGGTCCCACCCACGGTCCGTGGGTCACCAAGTCATGGGTCACACTTGCAATCTGTCTAATTTTGGCCAATGCAAGGGTCTTTAGGTAAATTCCTAATTAAGTTAATAAAAACTCCATTGAAGAAGAAGAAGAAGATCAAGTTAGGGCTTCAAGAAGGGGGCTTTCTGTCACACCCCAAACTAGAAAAGGCATGATTGGCACTGGACACCTTAAGCAATCGAGTTAGACACGTAAACATACCAACTGACTCAACTAAGGGCTTAGAAGGTCAGGCATCATAACATCTAAAACTCTATGACTGGACCCTTAAGGTCATAACCTGAATATCGATAAGTCATATAGACGAAGGTAGACAAGCCAAAGATAATAAGGTACTAGTTAGTCAACAAGGCTACAATGAAGATATACACACATACATACATATCTATACATGCCAAGCCTATGTGGCTGGAAACTGGAAGCTGCCGAAAGAAACCCAGAATACTGTGTCCACAATAACCTCTATGAGTGACATAAGCACTGGTCGGGACAAGGCCCCGATTATACCCAAACAGTACAATAAAAGTAACATCCTATGAAAGCTCCATGAAGAAGTGGAGCTTACCAACTCACAGCTGAACCCCGAATCCTAGCAGAAGGGTTAATCAGAATCCCTACCTAGACCTGCACGCACGAAACAAAAATGTGTCCCAGGCAATGGGACGTCAGTACGAATAAAAATGTACTGGTATGTAAGGCAGAAAATAGAATAATAAATACTGACTGTAACAAGCGGAATAAAGATACCACCTGAAACAGAAACTCTGGTAGCCGCCATGGCTGACATCAAACCTTATATAGATTAAATATGCATGGTATGCTTGCATAATCATATGTCGTGAATATATATATATAAATATATAGATGCAAATGCATGTTATACCCAACCAAATGCTAGCAATGGTGGTGCCTTCCGGTAGCAAACCGGGATCATATTTGCCAATTTGTGGCCATCTGTGTCTCATATGTATAAATATAGGCAATAGGCCCCATACCTTCCGATTATAGCTCGAAAGTAGAATGCATAGCATGTAATGTCATGGATCCGTAATGCATTTGTTACATGAATCATGTTGCCAATCTTGGCTCATTGGTACTCTTGTCCTCATAATCTCGTAATCACTTTCGTATCACATGTAAATATCTCATGAAACTTATATACTTGTAGATTAAACTGGAACACTTAACTTGGATTTAGAAAGGCAACTTAATCCTTGAGGATGTTCATGAAGAGCTTAAAGTTCCTCACTTAGTATCTATATATGTTTCCTTAGTGGTTTGTAAAAGAAGGTATTTCAGAAAACCCGTACTTTAGTAGTTTAAACCTACGATTTATATTTAAGAGTTTTGGAGATCGACGTTTTATTTTGAAGTTTTCAAAAATATAAATTAGCGAGGAAGGAGGACTGATTTCAAATTCATATTGTTCATCTCTAATCTTTTTAAGTTACTACACCTAAAGAAGAATAAAAATTTGTACACATGGACCTATAGTCAAGCGAATCTACAAAATGACATAAAGATACTAAATACCCTATCTAACCTAACGAGTGGAATAACAACATAACGGAGTCACAAAATTACACCAGCTGCAATATCAATGCCTTTCACCAAAGGTCTTTCTAGTAATAGAGTAGTAAAATAATATTTTACGATTTAGGATTCCAAAATTCGTGCTCAAAGGAAGTACAGTGCTTAGCCTTAACATACCTCAGTTTTGGGTCTTGTTGTATGAATATGGATTGTACCCCTTCCTTACAGTATGTAATCTACTTAAAATCATGTCACAATATGTAATCTACAAAAAATTATGTCACACAACCATTACAGGCAGAATATGAACACGGCAGGGTCAAAGTAACAATTTAGATCCTACTAATAGAGTAATTAGCTCGCCAGACACTTTTTAAATACATGCTTCATTTTCTTTTCTTCTCCAAATTACAACCCCAAATTAATGACGTAACATACATTTTTGTAGCAGCTATTAACAAGTTGAGGCCTAAACAATAGTCAACAACAACCAAATATAGTATGCCTGCACAACAATTAAAACTCAGCGTATCACCACACCCCTATTTTCCAACCCAAAATAACCATAACCAAATCCTAACCACGAGTNGGGAACCTTTAGAGAGGATTTAGGACTGCTTCCTTCTATTTTTTGGTCGAAAAAATTGAGTGAGAACGAAGGGAAACCAAATCTTATAGAGCTAAACTGACATAGGGGCGAGTGACCCACATTCACGTGCCTGCTTGTGCAGTCTCACTAAAATATGAATATCTCTCAATTCTGAAGTCGTATGGACAAATGATTTAGTGCTTTGGAAAGTAGACTCGTAGACCTTATATTTCATATATTGGGGTTTTTCTAAAGCTTTGTTTATTGGGAGAAAACCTCCGAGACATTTAACCCAATTTTCAGGAAATTTATTAAAGAAACTTACTCTAACTTTTGCCAACTTTTTGTTTCTCAAGTTTCTTGACTTCAAAATTTAACTTACAATCATTGGGCGACTATATCACCTTATAACACATCCCTATTAGCATATAAGATAATCTTTGTCTTATCTCCAAAGGTACCGGTTAACTTATGCTTTTTGAACGGGTGGGGTGTTAGAATAGACATTCTTTAACTCGAACTTGTTTAAGGGCATCCTTGACCCATAACGTTAGTCTAATTCTTTGATTTTTTTTAATTTATTCTTTTTAACCTCCCCTTTGTAACCTTATTCTCCTGAAATGATACACCAAGTCATATAATGCTCATACACTCATGTAATGATACACATACTATGCGAAAGAACCACATGATCTCACATTCTCCCCTCCTTAAGAACATTAGTCCGCGAATGGATTCGACCAATCTCTTGATTGTATTCCTTGCTGCTATTGTGTTGTTTGCAAGGCTATATTTGTTACGTTTGCAAATCTTAAATCTAGTTCTTAAAATCCACTTACAAGGCTTGGTATAACTAGCTTTCGACAATCCATATAAAATGCATTTTTTGGTATTTAAAATCCAATCAAGTTTGTGTACAGGAATAATTGTCAATTATTGAAAAACAACTCAGCTTAACTCATTAATAGTTGGGGGTAATTCTTCCTTATTTCCTCCTCGGCTTCTCAAGTTATTTCCTCAACGTTGTTAATCCACCATAACACTTTCATAAAAACCAGTTCTTCAGTCCAAATCTTTCTTACCTGCCAAACCAAAATAGCCACTAACACCTTGGCATAAAAAAGTTTGTAGAGACAAGAATATCCTTAATGGGCATAATTCGAAGCATTTTCGATGCACTTCTATAAACTAGATACATAGAACACCAGATGAACTGCTTTAAATTCTGAAGGGAAATTAAGCTCGTAAGCCACCATGCCAATCCTCCAAATAATATGATATGGCCCTACATCCCTTGGACTCAGCTTTCCTTTCTTGACTAATCGAATGATACCCTTCATAGGCCATACTTTGAAGAAAATCAATCTTCTACATTAAATTCTAAGTTTCGTTGTCAAACATTTGCATAAGACTTCTCACTATTCTATGATATATATAACCGATCTCTAATAAGCTTTACCTTCTCCATAACTTGTTAGATTAGATCATGACCTAGCAACTCTACTTCCCTGATCTTGAACCAATAAATTGGTGACCTGCACTTCTTCCATATAGTGCTTCCTAAGGAGCTATTTGAATACTTGCTTGGAAGTTGTTATTATAGGAAAAATCAACCAGTAACACGTGATCACACCAGTTTCCATGAAAATCTAGCACACATACCCATAACATGTCCTTGAGCATTTAGATTATACATTCGGCTTGGACATCAATCTGAAGATGAAAATCCATACTAAGATTAACTTGAGTCCCCAAACCCTTCAACAAGGTTCTCTGTGTTGTGCTATAAAATGTGTCCATGTATTTGAAGTAATCTATACTGAGACATAATTGAGTATAAATAACTCTCTAATGTACATCCCAACATATTCCACCAGAAGGTAGTCCTAACTAGACAGAAATGGGCTGATTTCGTCAACCTGTGAATAATCACTCAAATGGAATTTGATCTTTCCTCGCGAATGCGGAAAACATGTGACAAAATTCACATTTATCTTCTTCCACTTCCACAATGGAATAACTATCTCCTGAGTTAGCAAACTAAGGTTCTGATGCTCTACCTCTCCCTATTGACACCATATCTCCTTAATACCATGACACGTTTTCATGGTTCCTATGTGAGCAGAGAAGCGAGAATGGTTCGCATGTCCCATATTTTTCAATAGAAGCCTTGTGGAACTTAGAATATATAACTGATCTCTGAATTTGAAAACTGTCTCTCCTGCTCTGTCAAAGGTGATTTTTTTTTGCTGCTAAGCCTTGCCTCTGAGATGATCTAAACTAGGATCTTCACTTTGTCAAGCCTTCACCTCCACAAATAGAGATGCTATTACCCAATCCTGGACTGTGACTCTAGTGTCATTGAAGTTTTATAATATAACCCCAAACCAGCTAGCTGATGGAGCTCTTAGGCCATCTCCTGGTTCTCAGCTCCCAAAGGTGATAAACTACCCATAAAATTATGACTGAGGGCATCCGCTACTATATTTTACTTTCCTTGGATGATATAAGATATCCACATCAATAACTTTCAGCAATTCATTCCATTGGCGCTATTATAGAATTACCTTTTTTAGTCTAAAAATATACTGGGGGTTCTTAGGATCTGTATAAATATCAACATTAAAGACATTCAAGTAATGCCTCAAAATCCTCAAGGAATGAATAATTACAGTCAACTCTAAATCATAGGTCGAGTAGTTCTTTTCATTCTTCATTAACTATCATGAAAAGCAATTACCTTTCTTTAATGTTTTAGAACATAAACCAGCCTAATTCTTGAAGCATAATAATACATTACATTTCCCTCTTGACCGTCTTGTAGGGTCGGAACTGGTGTTGAAGTCATTTTATATCTCAGCTCTTGGAATCTCCCCTCATAGGCTATTGTCCACTAAAACTTAACTTTTTTTTAAGTCAACTTTGTTAGGGGTGCTGAAAGTGGAGAAAAGAAATAAAAATCCTTCCACAAAACTTATATAATAATCCGCTAACCCTCAGAAAGATTCGAACTTCGACCAGGTTCATAGGTCTAGGCCAAGTCTTCACGACCTCAGTCTTTTGTAAGTATACCTGAATACTAGCATCTAATACAATATGTCCCCGGCGAAAAAAAACCATTAAATACAACCATAACTCATACTTTGAGAATTTAGCTTACAACCTCTAACCTTGGGGTAACTGAAGCACTACTTAGTGATGGTCTCTATGATTTGCCTTTGAATGAAATGTACCAGAATATCATTAACTAATACAATTACGAACAATTATAGAATGACATGGATTTACTATTCATCAGGTTCATAAATATTGTTGGGTCATTCGTCAATCTGAAAGACATTACAAGAAACTCAAAATGGCCATAATCTAATCGTGAGTGTTGTCTTTGAAACATTACTCTCTCGAACAAGTACCTAGTGGTACCCTAAATGTATATCAATCTTTGGTAAGCATCCGACATCATATAGTTGGTAAAAAAAACCCATCAATCCTTTGTAGTGGATATTTGTTCTTTATAGTCACCTTATTCAGTTTTTTTGTAGTCTATACACTTCTACAATGATTCATCTTTCTTCCGAACAAATAACATTGGTGCACCGCTTGGTGATGCACTAGTCCTGTTAAAGCTCTTATCTAATATATCCTTCAATTTTGCTGGTGCAATTCTAAATGGGGAATTGATATCGGCAGAGCAAGAAGTTCACCTGGAAATACACCTAGAAACTCATTGCCTGCTATAATAACTGAAGAATCAAGGTCTCAACATCAATATCTTAAACTCGCTCGAAAAATATGATAAGTACAGCCGTTGGAAAACATTTCCTTGCCTAAAGATTGCAAATAAACTTGCCTTTTGGCATTGCACCATTAGCCTTCCATGCTAATACTACTTCCCCTAGGAACTAAAATCTAACAGTCTTCTCTTAGTAGTCGACATCGACATAATAATGTTTCCACCAATCCATGCCCATATCAATAACAAAGTCTAGCATCTCTAGCCCTATCACGTCTAACTTTTTTTTTTTGATAACAAGCAATTTCTACCGTAGAACCTCGATAAATCCTCTTGAGCGTATGTGAAACACAAAGCACTATTCAGATTTCATACGTACTTATAAGTCAGCTCTATTGCACGATCCATAAATTGAAAGAAATGTAACCAGTCCTAAATGCCCTATAGACTCTTGATTATAAGTATGGTGCACAACACACCCATAAACAAGAATCTACAAGACACGGCTTGTGGACTCCCTGGGACATGACCTGCTCTGATACCAAGTTTTTCACGCCTCAAACTAGAAAAGGTGTGACTGGCCCTCGACACCTTAAGTAATCGAGTTAGCCACATAAACATACCAACTGACTCAACTGAGGGCTTAGAAGGTCAGGCATCATAACATTTAAAATACTATGACATGATTCTTAAGGTCATAACCTGAATATCGATAAGTCATATAGACGAAGGTAGACAAGCCAAAGATAATAAGGTACTTGACAAGGCTACAATGAAGATATACACACATACATACATATCTATACATGCCAAGCCTACGTGGCTGGAAATTGGAAGCTGCAGAAAGAAATCGAGAATACTGTGTCCACAATCGCCTCTATGAGTGACATAAGCACTGGTCGGGACAAGGGCCCGATTATACCCAAACAGTACAATAAAAGTAACATCCTATGAAAGCTCCAGGAAGAAGTGGAGCTTACTAACTCACAGCTGAACCCCAAATCCTAGCAGAGGGGTTAATTAGAATCCCTACCTGGACCTGCACGCACAACAAAAATGTATTCGAAGAAACGGGACATCAGTACGAATAAAAATGTACTGGTATGTAAGGCAGAAAATAGAATAATAAATAGTTACTGTAAAAAGGGGAATAGATATACCACCTAAAAAAGAAACTCTGGTAGCCGCCATGGCTGACATCAAACCTTATATAGATTAAATATGCCTGGTTTGCTTGCATAATCGTATGTCATGAATATATATATATGCAAATGCATGTTATACCCAACCAAGTGATAGCAATGGTGGTGCCTTCCGGTAGCGAACCAGGTTCATATTCGCCAACTTGTGGCCATCTGTGTCTCATACGTATAAATATAGGCAATAGGCCCCATACCTTCCGATTATAGCTCGGAAGTAGAATGCATAGCATGTAATGTCATGGATCTGTAATGCATTTGTTACATGAATCATGTTGCCAATCTTGGCTCATTGGTACTCTTGTCCTCATAATCTCGTAATCACTTTCGTATCACATGTAAATATCTCATGAAACTTATATACTTGTAGATTAAACTGGAACACTTAACTTGGATTTAGAAAGACAACTTAATCCTTGAGGATGTTCATAAAGAGCTTAAAGTTCCTCACTTAGTATATATATATGTTTCCTTAGTGGTTTGTAAAAAGAGTATTTCAGAAAACCCGTACTTTAGTAGTTTAAACCTACGATTTATATTTAAGAGTTTTGGAGATCGAGGTTTTATTTTAAAGTTTTCAAAAATATAAATTACCGAGGAAGGATGACTGATTTCAAATTCATATTGTTCATCTCTAATCTTTTTAAGTTACTACACCTAAAGAAGAATAAGAATTTGCACACATGGACCTATAGTCAAGCGAATCAACAAAATGACATAAAGACGCCAAATACCCTATCTAACCGAACGAGTGGAATAACAACATAATGGAGTCAAAAAAATACACCAGTTGCAATATCAATGCCTTTCACCAAAGGTCTTTCTAGTAATAGAGTAGTAAAATAATATTTGATGATTTAGGATTCCAAAATTCGTGCTCAAAGGAAGTACAGTGCTTAGCCTTAACATACCTCAGTTTTGGGTCTTGTTGTATGAATATGGATTGTACCCCTTCCTTACAGTATGTAATCTACTTAAAATCATGTCACAATATGTAATCTACAGAAAATTATGTCACACAACCATTACAGGCAGAATATGAACACGACAGGGTCAAAGTAACAATTTAGATCCTACTAATAGAGTAATTAGCTCGCCAGACCCTTTTTAAATACATGCTTCATTACCTTTTCTTCTCCAAATTACAACCCCAAATTAATGACGTAACATACATTTTTGTAGCAGCTATTAACAAGTTGAGGCCTAAACAATAGTCAACAACAACCAAATATAGTATGCCTGCACAACAATTAAAACTCAGCGTATCACCACACCCCTATTTTCCAACCCAAAATAACCATAACCAAATCCTAACCACGAGTCTTCAAACCATTAAATCCATAAAAAAATATGTATAATACAGTCCTATAATTGTTCAATATAACCATAATAACTTGAAATCGCCGCTTCCAATCATCATCCTATACGTTCGTCCAATAATTACATTTGGAGTCATGTCTTTCTCTTCATTTGCAATAAGAGCTTAAAAGGACAAAACCTAAACTTAAACTTGATGGAGCTTGCATTACATTAACATGTCTTTTCAATAATAAACACTCTCCTTAAACGCAATACGTTGAGCCAAGAAGAAGCAATTTAAAAATTGAAATACAATAATAGAACCAACGTTACACTAATGTATGTTGCAATTAAATATCCATCTATACTTATTCTTCTCTTCTAGACCCATATCAACAAGAACCACACACATACAAAACATTACCAAAAATATTCCAGCAACAACAATTTCAGAAAAATACTTCAAAACAGCCCAAAATCACATAACTATCAAAATACGATTTTCCAGCCGTCTATTCGCGTTCTTGCTTATATAACATTGCTATAACTTGGAATCACTCAATAAAATGAAGGGTGAGAATTATTACCTCTAAACAACAACATCACCACCTAAAAATGAGACTCCTTCACCACGAAGAATCCTTCAAATCACAACCAATGAGGAGGAAAGAAGTAACATAATCTCTATGAACATTCCGAGGGTGAAACCACATTGAAATCTTGTAGATATTTTCTTGGATGATAGGGGAGCCTTTAGAGAGGATTTTGGACTGCTTCCTTCTATTTTTTGGTCGAAAAAAATGAGTTAGAACGAAGGGAAACCAAATCTTATAGTGCTAAACCGACATAGGGGCGAGTGACCCACCTTCACATGCCTGCTTGTGCAGTCTCACTAAAATCTGAATATCTCTCAATTCTGAAGTCGTATGGACAAATGATTTAGTGCTTTGGAAAGTAGACTTGTAGACCTTAGATTTCATATATTGGGGTTCTTCTAAAGCTTTGTTTGTTTGGGGAAATGGTCCAAGGCATTTAACCCAATTTTCAGAAAATTTATCAAAGAAACTTACTCTAACTTTTGCCAACTTTTTATTTCTCAACTCGCTTGACTTCAAAACTTAACTTACAATCATTGGGTGACTATATCACCTTATAAAACATCCCTATTAGCATATAAGATACTCTATGTCTTATCTCCAAAGGTACCAGTTAACTTAAACTTTTTGAACGGGTGGGGTGTTAGAATAGAGATTCTTTAACTCAAACTTGTTTAAGGGCATCCTTGACCCATAATATTAGTCCAATTCTTTGATTTTTTTACCTCCCCTTTGCAACCTTATTCTTCTGAAATGATACACCAAGTCATATAAAGCTCATACACTCATGCAATAATAAACATACTATGCGAAAGAACCACGGGGTCTCACACTTTCTCTCACAAATTTGGTGGATATATACACCTAAGTTATGGTAGTCTTTGATTCATGGAATGCTTTCTTTCATGAAGTCCTTAAACTTCCAATTTCAAAGTAGACAATTCTCTAAAACTAGGGTTTTCACTCCAAGGCATGGATTCTTCCTAAAAACGTTTTCAATAATTTATTTAACCTATATTATGATTGAATTGCTGTTTTATGAAAAATCACACTTGAATCCATGAAATCTCCATAACCCTAACTTATGACTTTGTGATGTGGGTTAATTGAAGATCAATTGTATGGAATTGTACTTGTTGTAATCTAGTTCTTTTGATCATATTATTATCCATGTTGAATGTAGTAACCCTAAATTGATTGAAAGAATGTGATCCATGATCCAATACGGGTAAAACATGGAAGTTATGCCAAATTGTAGGCATCATGTATATACACTTTATGAACATGATTATAGTCTAATTATTGTGTTAATTGAAAGTTCATCCTCATAAACACTTAATGATCACGATGTGCAAGTTCTTCTCACTGTATGATAATTTTAAGGTTGAAAGTCCATTCTCACCTATTGAATCTATGAGCTATTGTATGAATTGTGTTGGATGGAGGGTTTAGAGACTCTTTCATGCTTGTAAATACAATTCAAGACTTAACATGTAATAATGGGAAGTAATGCTTAGCACCGAGTCGATACATTTATGAGACAGAGGCTCTACCATTAAGAAAGGTCGGGTTTCTAAGGGTAATCTCATGAGATGGAATCTCCCCCATTAAGTAAGGTTGGGTTTCTAGTAGCAATCTCCGTATCCCTTAACTATGTGCCCTCACAGGTCTTTAGCTAGTGGATCCACCTAAAAGCTAATACATTTAGTTCTACCTTAGGCAAATGGGACACCTCTTTTCGGTGTGGGGCATGACACCAGATTCCATGCTAAGATTACATGGTCTATGTCAGTTACGACTTATTCCTAATGTAATTAAAAGATGAATTATTAACTATGGTTGCTCAAGGAGTTTTACTTAGCATGGGTAGGATTATGGGATCTTACTTATGCATGGCACAAGTAGACTTTGAGGGTATTCATGGTGGGTTTCTATTATGATGTGATGACTTATATATTGAATATGATCACGAATTATGTTTCACTCTACTTTTCATGATGATTCTCAAACTTGATAAAGTGCATACATTTCAACTAAAATGTCCCTTTTTGGCATGCTTAAAGGTTTTCTTGCATAGTTACCATACTTCGTGCATCTTTGTACTAACCCATATTTCTTTTACATTTTTCTACAAAGTGTAGGTTCTGGCGTTTGAGGTGATTCCTTCTAGTTCAAAGCATGGATTTACTATTCTCCAAAGCTTGTGGTATGTTCTCATGGATCCGAGGACAAGTGTTATTTTGTTGTTCCTTTTATTTCTTTGTACTTCATTTTTGATTTACTATTGTAAGAGCTGTGACCCTATTTGTGAGATTTCGATTGTAATAGATGGCTAAATGAGACTATGCCTAGACTTCCGCTATGCTTTTATGACAACTTCTTAAGACTTGTGAAAAATGTCTTTTTACTCTTTATTGTTCTTTACTTATGTGATGGTGATGCTAAGTGGCTTACATGGTGCCTTTAGGGGCATTGTGTGCCTTGGTACGTCTAGGGGGTACCCTTGGGTCGTGACAAACTAAGTAATCAGAGCAAAAGGTTTAGAATGATTCTTGTATGATGTCTCATAAGCCACGTCTAGTAGAGTGTTGTTCATAGTGTGAAGCGCGCCAAATTTATGAGTGAGAGGTTATAAGATGTTTAGGAAATTTCACTTCTTTCATTATTCTTGAGTCGTGCCTTAGAGTTTAACTCTATAAAAGTCCCTTCCCTAACCCTTCTTTTGTGTCTTCAGGACAGGAATACACGAAAGGCTAACGCAAGAAGGGCAAAGGGTGACAATGTGAATAAGGTAGCACTTCAAGGTAATCAATTTCCTCAAGTCAATCAAGCTCAGAATGATCCTCCAGTTATGACGGATATGGAGATTAAGTCGGCTTTGCTAACATTCACCCAAGACATGAAGGTTCAAGCTGAAGCTCAAGCCATGACGGTGCAAGCCAATAGAGATATTGAACCTCGAGTGAACACTAATGTGAATTCAGTAGCTTCTAGATTGAGGGATTTTTCTAGGATGAACCTTCCCGAGTTTCTTAGTTCCAAGGTGGAAGAGGACCCCCAAAGGATCATTGATGAAGTTTGCAAGATACTTGGTGCTATGAGGGTGTCTTCGGAGGAGAAAGCGGAACTAGCCGCCTTCCAACGAAAAGATGTAGCTCAAGTTTGGTATGAGCAATGAAAGGGTGAGAGGCCAATAAGAGTGGGTCCCATAGATTGGGAGGTGTTCAAGGAAGCATTTCTTGATAGGTTCTTTCCCCTAGAGTTGAGGGAGCGAAAAATGCAAGAGTTCATAAATCGTGAAAGAGTATTCTCTCAAGTTCACCCAACTATCCAAGTATGCTCCAACCATGGTGGCGGACTCAAGGGCTAGAATGAATAAGTTTGTGATGGGAGTGTTCGAATTGGTAGTTAATGAATGTCGTTTGACAATGCTTATCCCAAGAATGAATATTTCAAGTCTTATGGTCCAGGCCGAACAAATTAAGGATCAAAAGCTCAAGAAAATGAATAGGGAGGTGAAGAGGGCTAGGACTGGTGATGGGAACTTTTCCAATGCTAAGTCCGATGGGTAAGGTCGGCAAAGGTTCAAACCAAGATTTTCCAATCAAGGTTCCTCTAGTGCTTCCCCAATGGTCAACAAGGATAGGGTGACTAATCCTAAACCTCAAGGAGGGTATGACAAGGGAACTCCTACGACAAAGCCTACTTGTGCCAAATGTGGTAAGAAACATGATGGGAAATGTCTAGCCAAGTTGGGTGTTTGTTATGGTTATGGTAAGAGTGGCCATCAATTGAAAAATTACCCAACACTTACGGCCAAGGAAAGAGAAGATAAGCAAACTCCTCCAAGCGGTTGAAACTCCAATGCTCAAAATCAAAACCACTTTTATGCTTTTCGATCCCGAGAAGACCAAGAGAGCTCCCCGGATGTGGTGACCGGTATGTTACAAGTTTTTCTATTGATTCATATACTTTGTTAGACCCCGGTGCCACTTTTTCCTTTGTGACATCTTTTGTGGCCATGAAATTTGAAATACTCCCCGAAGAGTTATTAGAGACTTTTTCGATTTCTACCCTGGTTGGTGAGTCCGTAGTGGCTAAGAAAGTTTATAGAAGTTGTCCTATTTCTTTGTCTCATAAAGTCTCTTTGGTGGATTTAGTGGAGTTAGACATGTTAGATTTTGATGTGATTTTGGGTATGGATTGGTTGCATGTATGCTATGCCTCTATAGATTATAGGATTCGGGTTGTCAAATTTGAATTTCCAAATGAGCCAGTTTTAGTGTGGAAAAGGGGGAATTCTATCCCTAGAGGTCAATTTGTTTCTTGTCTCAAAGCTAGGAAAACGATTTGAAAAGGGTGCATTTACCATCTTCTTAAGGAGAGGGATGTTGAGTCCGAAACCCCTTCTCTAGAGTCGGTCCTCGTGGTGAATGAATTTCTGGAAGTCTTTCCCAATGACTTGCCCGGTATTCCTCCCGAGCAGGAAATAGATTTTGGCATTGATCTTTTGCCAGATACACAACCTATCTCCATTCCTCCTTATAGAATGGCTTTGGCCGAATTGAAAGAGTTGAAAGAGAAATTAAAGGATTTGCTAGATAAGGGCTTTATACGTACGAGTATCTCTCCATGGGGTGATCTGGTGTTATTTGTTAGAAAGAAATATGGGTCTCTTAGGATGTGCATCGACTACCGCCAATTGAACAAAATGACCATAAAGAATAAATATCCCCTTCCGAGAATCGATGACTTGTTTGACCAACTCAAAGGGGCTAGTTACTTTTTAAAAATTGACCTTTTGTTCGGGCTATCACCAACTTAGGGTGAGATGTGATGATATATCCAAGACGGCTTTCCGAACTAGGTATGGGCACTATGAATTCCTTGTGATGTCATTTGGCCTAACTAATGCCCCGACAACATTTATGGACCTAATGAATAAAGTGTTTAGGCACTACCTTGATATGTTTGTTATTGTGTTTATTGATGACATTTTGATCTATTCAAGGAGTGAGGATGAACATATGGACCATTTGGGGATTGTATTGCAAGTCCTTAAGGACCACCAATCATATGCGAAGTTTAGTAAATATGAGTTTTGGTTGAGGTCGGTAGCCTTTCTTGGTCATATCATGTCAAGCAAAGGTATTGAGGTAGATCCTAAGAAGATGGATGTAGTCAAGAGTTGGCCTAGACCTCTAACTCCTACCGATATTAGAAGTTTTTTGGGTTTTGCCAGTTACTATAGGAGGTTTGTTGAGGGTTTTTCCTCCATTGCTTCTCCGTTGATGACTTTGACTTAAAAGAAAGCTAAGTTTGAGTGGTCGGACACTTGTGAGAAAAGCTTTCAAGAATTGAAAGATAGACTTACTACTGCTCTGGTGTTGACCTTACCGGAGGGTACCGATGGTTTTGTTGTTTATTGTGTGACCCCTCTAGAGTGGGATTGGGTTGTGTGCTCATTAAACAAGGTAAGGTGATTGCTTATGCTTCAAGGCAACTCAAGGTACATGAGAAGAATTATCCAACCCATGTTTTTGAATTAGCGGCGATTGTGTTTGCTTTGAAAATATGGAGACACTACTTGTATGGGGTCCATGTGGATGTTTTCACCGATCACAAAAGTCTTCAATATGTGTTTACCCAAAAGGACTTGAATCTTTGACAACGAAGATGGTTAGAACTTTTAAAGGATTATGACATGAGTGTCCTTCACCACCCCGGCAAAGCTAATGTTGTAGCGGATGCACTTAGTAGGTTATCCATGGGTAGTGTGGTTCATGTAGAATATGAAAAGAAATAGTTAGTCCGAGAGGTTCATAGATTGGCTCGACTAGGTGTCCAACTATGTCACGCTCCGAGCTACCCCGAGACGTGGACACAGGACCTAGGATCACAAGTGACCCCAAGCTACCGCTGGCATAATCATGAGCATACTAAAGATAATAAACTGATGTGAAAGCTAAATTAGAAATAAAAATGAAAAGATGGGGAATACCCATATACTATAATTGAGATAAATGGTAAATGATGATTTTAATACAAAGAAGATGTTAACTCAATACTAAGCTGAATCTAACTATGTCTGAAAATAGCCTTTAACTAACTAGAAATGCTGGGACAGGCCCCAGCTAAGTCTAGCAAAACTGAAACTAAAGGACTAAAAATACTGAAAAAAAACTCATGACTATTGTCCTTGGAGAATGAGGACTCACCACTGATTCTGCTGAATTGGAGATCGGGAACCGATCTAAGCGTGATCTGGATGCTGTGAACCTGAACCTACATCATAAGAAGATGTAGCGCAGAGTATGCGTCAGTACTTGAAAGGTACTGAGCATGCAAGATAGAATACAACTGAAATAACATATAACCAAACAAAGCAAATAAGCAATGATATAATCTGAACATGATATTGATACTGAATGGTGAGATAATTGAATGCAGTGACCAATATATAACATGCTGAAACTAAATACTGGATATACTGATAAATGGTCAACGCAATAGAATTTGACTGATTTGTGGGAGCTACTATTAACCGATAATAAAACCACATGAGCTAAAAGTGAAGTCCGATGTATAGTGCAACGAGAGAACCCAATATACCCTGCTAGAGGTATAGAGGTATGCTGGCGTGATCGCTGAAATGATACCCACAAAGAGGACTTACAACTTACGTGGCTAGTAGTTTTGGGACTATTTGGGTACGCTGAACCCTAGTTCATCTCGGTAAATATGCTACTCCCAATGGATTAAGTAATTAACACATTATGACTGAACTTCTGTAACTTACTGGATAACTCGAACTGAACATCCAAACTGAGAATGCAACAATTAATCTGATAATGATGCATTCATAAACTGAGATATGTATAACTGAATACTGAAATATCTGACCTAAGATGTGTAATTCAAGAACTAAAGAAATACATTGCTAGGGTTTTGGAATTCATGCAATAAACTGAATATTAACATACTAATCTGATTTGGAACATTTAAATAATAATTCATGATGATCTGTTGAAATTCTAGAAATCCTAGGTCTGTTCATAATCATGGAATTAAGAATCTGACTAAATTCTAGGGACCTCATGGGTGAAAGGAACCCATTAGTGAAATCCCACATACCTGGTGACGAATTTCACGGAGAAATCCTTTGATTTCTGGGCTGGAACTGAAGAAAACTTGTTGCGTTGTTGAACTAGGGTTCTTGACTTTTCTTCTCCTTTTACGCTCTAATTTTTCTATGTTTTGATTAATGATTTGACTTAGGTAAGTTCTGGTTATGTTTCTAGGCTTAAACAGACTAAAACACCATAATTTAGGGTCTAAACGACGTAGCTTAGGGGTTTAAATAAAATAGGAAAAGACCAAAAGACCCCCGACTTAACAGCTATCGGAGTGATCGACGGACAGGACCTACGGGCCGTGGATCGAATGACGGTCCGTGCTGGTCGGCCGTTGTTTGCATCAGAGGCTGGGTAAAGGGGGCCTCAATCCATGGACACAGACCACGAACCATGGTCTGACCTACAGATCGTGGGTCAGTCCGTGGGTCGAGACTTAGCCGATTTTCTGAGCTGGGTTTGGGGAGGGATTGCAGCGGTGAACCATGGACCACCAGCATGGGCCGTGGTCTGACCTACGGTCCGTGGACGGCAACCGTGGGTTGCTTCTACAACTCCTCAAAATCCACATTTTGGTCTATCTAGGATACGAGGTGTTACATTATCTCTCCCATGAGAACATTCAGCCTCGAATGAAGAGTAAACTAGCTGAAATAGAGGGAAAGGGCTGCAATCCCTACCACTAAACACTGAGAACTGAATCTCTCATTGAACTGAGTTCCAAGAACATGCAAATACGCTGAAAATGCAAGTAAAAACTGAAGGAACATGATTCTAAGATTGAATTTACGTATGAATGACTGAAAAACTGAAGAGGAACTATTACTTTAAGCTGGAGTGAAATCAGAAGGAAAGAGGTGAGGATACTTGGCTTTCATTGCCACTTCTGCTTCCCAAGTAGCTCTTTTTTACAGACTGACTCCTCTATCAAACCTTGACTGAAGCGACTTCTTTATTTCTCAACCTTCTAACTTGACGATCAAGAATCTCAACTGGTACATCCTCATAAGAAAGACTATCTTTCACGGCCACACTCTCTAATGGCACTATGGATGCTGGATCACCCACACACTTCTTCAAAAGAGAAATGTGAAAGACTGGATGCACTGTTGCCAAATCTGCTGACAACTCTAACTCATAATCCACTTTACCAATCCTTTTCAAGATCCGGTAAGGGCCTACATATCTGGGACTGAGCTTCCCTTTCTTGCCAAATCTCATCAGCCCTTCATAGGTGACACTTTCAGGAAAACCCAATCATCAACTTAGAACTCTAGTTCCTTCTTCTCACATCTACATAAGACTTCTGGCGACTTTGGACAGTCTTAAGTCTATCTTTAATGAGTTGCACTTTCTCCATAGCATCAAGGACTGAATCTGGTCCTATCAAGGCTGCTTCACCTACTTCAAACCAACCAACTGGAGATCTACATCTACGCCCATACAATGCCTCATAAGGGGCCATCTGAATGCTGGAATGGTAACTGCTGTTGTAGGCGAACTTAATAAGAGGAAGGTGATTGTCTCAACTACCCTTGAAATCGATCACGCAAGCTCTCAACATGTCCTCTAAGGTCTGAATGGTACGCGACACCTGGATGAATAGAATATCTGGAATTATGGGCTTCTGCAAGAATATATTG
The DNA here is from genome assembly GCF_019186545.1 of Solanum stenotomum. NCBI lineage: Eukaryota > Viridiplantae > Streptophyta > Magnoliopsida > Solanales > Solanaceae > Solanum > Solanum stenotomum. The sequence goes on along the minus strand of NC_064291.1, from coordinate 7,421,342 downwards.
TCTCAACTCGCCCACATTAGAAACACATATTCGACCCTGGTAGCGAAGTACACCATCTCCCCCTTGGGAGAAAACCTCCACTCTCTGATTGTGGACTGCACCCTTAAGTTCAACCAAGATTTGATCACTGTCTTGCTTTTCCTTAACCTCTACTACCAAAGAAGATTCTGCCACATTCTGAACCGTTACACCACCATTTGATATGCTCATAAGATGAACTCCTAGGTGAGCAAGTCTGTGAACATCCTTTGCTAGCTCTTTTTTTTTTCCTCAACATGTGCTACACTACCCATGGATAATCTGCTAAGAGCATCTGCTACTACATTTTCCTTACCTAGATGGTAATGCACGCTCATATCATAATCTTTGAGGAACTCAAGCCACGTTCTCTTGCGAAGATTCAATTCTTTCTGGGTGAATACATACTAGAGGCTCTTATGGTCTGTGAACACATCTACATGAACACCATACAAGTAGTGTCTCTAAATCTTGAGTGCAAACACCACTGCTGCAAATTCGAGGTCATGAGTCAGATAATTCTTCTCATACACCTTAAGCTATCTAGAAGCATAAGCTATAACCTTACCTCGCTGCATCAATACACAACCTAGGCCGACCCTGGATGCATCACAATAGATCACATAACCATCTGAGCCCTCTAGTAGAGTCAAGACAGGAGCTCTAGTCGACCTAGTTTTCAGTTCTGCAAAGCTTTTCTCACAATTATTTGACCACTAGAACTTAACCTTTTTCTGAGTCTACCTAGTCAATGGTGAGGCTATGGATGAAAATCCGTTCACGAACCGTCTGTAATAGTCCGCTAGACCTAAGAAACTTCTGATATCTGTAGCAGAGGTAGGTCTGGGCCATTGTTTCACTGCTTCTATCTTCTGGAAATCTACTTGTATTCCTTCGTTAGACACAATATGCCCAAGGAAAGCAACTGATTGTAACCAAAACCTGCACTTGTTAAATTTTGTAAATAACTGGCGATCTTTGAGAGTTTGCAGAACAACTCTCAAATGACTCGCATGTTCTTCCTCATTCCTAGAGTAAATGAGGATATCGTCAATAAAGACGATTCCAAACAAGTCTAAGTGCTGCTTGAACACTCTGTTCATCAAATCCATGAAAGCTACAGGAGCATTGGTTAGTCCAAATGACATGACTACAAATTCATAATGACCATACCGAGTTCTGAAGGCTGTCTTTGGAATGTCACTATCTCTGACTTTAAGCTGATAATAACCCAATCTAAGGTCTATCTTTGAGAAATGACTAGCACCTTGAAGTTGGTCAAACAAGTCATCAATCCTAGAGATGTGATACTTATTCTTGATTATGACTTTGTTCAACTGCCTATAGTGAATGCACATTCTGAGAGAACCATCTTTCTTCTTTACAAATAACACTAGCGCACCCCATGGCGAAATACTAGGTCTGATGAAACCCTTATCTAGAAGGTCTTTCAACTGCTCTTTCAATTCTTTAAGCTCAGCTGGAGCCATTTTGTAAGGAGGAATAAAGATAGGTTGGGTATCTGGAAGGAGATCAATCCCAAAGTCGATTTCCTTTTCGGGAGGAACTCTGGGAATATCATCTGGAAACATTTTGGGAAACTCATTGACTATAGGGACTGACTCAAGAGTTGGGGATTCGGAACTAGAATCCTTAATCTGAACTAAATGATAGAGATAACCGTTAGAGATAATCTTTTTGGCCTTAAGGTAAGAAATGAATCGACCCATAGGTGCTAAGCTACTACCCTTCCATTCTAAGATTGGTTCATCTGGAAACTGAAAATGAACAATTCTAGCTCTACAATCAATTGAGGCATAACAAGAATGTAACCAATCTATGCCTAGAATGACATCAAAGTCTACCATTTTAACTCTACAAGATCTGATGAGGTGACTTTCTGTGAGACTGTGATAGGGCAATTTCTGTATACTCGTCTAGCTATAACTAGGACACCGACTGGAGTAGAGACTGAGAAGGGTTTGAAAGAGTTTCTGGGCTAACACTGAATTGGACTGCAATATAAGTAGTTACAAAAGACAAAGTATCCCATGGATCTAACAATGCATAAATATCAAGATCAAACACTCGTAACGTACTAGTTACTATATCAGGAGAATCTTCCTGATCTTGACGAGCCTGAAGAGCATAAAGCCTGTTTTGGCGCTGTCCCCCACCTGTACCAGAAGAGTTACCCTCTTGAGTCGGGGGACCTGCTGGTGCTGCTGAAGTTGTAGACTGAGCTCTACCATTATTACCTCATTCACCCTATCTAGAGGGACAATCCTTCAATCTATGACCAGACTGACCACACCCTAGGCATCCTTCCTTACCTGCAAGACACTCGCCCGGATGGTTCTTACCACAATGAGGGAAAGTTGGGTAGGTTTTGGTTCCTATAACATTCCCTTGAGACTTAGAGCCTGACGCCCTACCTTTCTGATCATTACGAAACCTGGGGGATGCAACACTAGCTGATGAAGGTGCTGGAGTCGAAGACTTCTGCTGAAATGCGAGTGATTTCCACCACCCAATTTCTGTTGGGAATACTCGTAGTTACCTGTTCTTGCTTTCTTAGTCTCCTTAGCCTGTTCCCTAAGCTTATCACCGTCAACCTGCTGAGCATGAGTCATGAACCTAGAGATGTTCATGTCTCCCAACAACATAACATTCCTACACTCTGTTTTCACTAAGTCTGACACTCCATATAGAAACTTATTCATCTGAGCCTTGGAATTGACAACCATGTGAGGAGCATACCTGGACAGATGGTTAAAATTGAGCCCATACTCTTGGACCGTCATGTTACCTTGCCTTAAGTTTATAAATTCTTGGGCCCTTGCTTCTCTCAACTCTATGGGGAAAAACCTGTCCAGAAAGGTTTCGTTGAAACAATTCCAAGTAAAAGGAGCTGCATCTGTACCCCTGTTCTCCTTCCACTGAGTATACCAGATATGAGCCACATCCTTAAGTTGGTAAGATGCTAACCCAACCCGATCATTCCCAGTTACCTGTATCACTTCAAAGAACTTCTTGATCTCATCCAAGAAATTCTGGGGATCTTTACCAGTTTGCGATCCTGAGAACTCATGCAGATTCATCCTAACAAAGTCATGGACCCTCACTGTTGCTGATACACCATTTGCATTCACAGGACCTTGAACCCACTGATTGTTATGGTTGGCCACACTCTGAGCCAATATCTGAATAGCGTTCCTAAACTCCACATTCGACACTTTTTGATCAGGGAATAGAGGAGTTGCGTTTGCATTCCTAGCATTCGCTTTCCTGGCGTTAGCTTTACGAGGAGGCATGATCACACTGAAATGTAGAACGTCGAGTTAGAACGGAAATTAGATCATACCTTACACATAATAAAAGTAATAAGAAAAATGAGGAATTTTCCTAAAACACTTTGTTGCCTCTCTCTCATTAGATGTGGTGCACACTACATACCCATGAAAATGACTCTACCTAGTGCGGCTTTTCAGACATCCTAGGACACTTAAACCTAGTGCTCTGATACTAAGTTTGTCACACCCCGAGCTACCCACAAGACGCGGACACGGGAACTAGGCTCACAAGTGACCCCAAGCTAACCCTGCTTGCATAATTATGAGCATACTAAAGATAATAAACTGATTCCGAAGCTAAATCAAATATAAAAATGAAAAGATGGGGAATACCTATATACTATAATTGAGATAAATGGTAACTGATGAGTTTAATACAAAGACGATATTAACTCAATACTAAGCTGAATCTAACTATAGATGAAAATAGCCTCTAACTAACTAGAAATGTTGGGACAGACCCTAGCTAAGTCTAGCAAAACTGAAACTAAAGGACTAAAAATACTGAAAAGAAACTCATGACTATTGTCCTCGGAAAATGAGGACTCACCGTTGGTTCTACTGAACTGGAGATCGGGAACAGATCTAAGCTTGATCTGGATGCTGAGAACCTGAACTTACATCATGAGAAGATGTAGCACAGAGTATGAGTCAGTACTTGAAAGGTACTGAGCATGCAAGATAGAATACAACTAAAATAACATATAACTAAACAAAACAAATAGGCAATGATATAAACTAAACATGATATAAATATTGAATGCTGAGATAACTGAATGCAGCGACTAATTTATAACATGCTGAAACTGAATACTGGATATACTGATAAATAGTCAATGCAATAGAATCTGACTGAACTGTGGGAGCTACTAGTAACTGATAGAGCTAAATGTGGAGTTCGATGTATACGCCCCATTTAGAGGACCCAATATACCCTGCCAGAGGTATAGAGGCATTCTGGCGTGATCACTAAAATGATGCCCACAGAGGGGACTTACAACCTACGTGGCTAGTAGTTCTGGGACTATTTGGGTATGTTTAACCCTAGTACAACTAGGTATTATGCTACTCCCAATGGATTAAGTAATTAACACATTATGACTGAATTTTTGTAAGTTACTGGATAGCTCGAACTGAACATGCAAATTGAGAATGCAACAATTAATTTGATAATGATGTATTCATAAACTGAGGCATGTATAACTGAATACTGAAATATCCGACCTAGCATGTGTAATTCAAGAACTAAAGTAATACATAGCCAGGGTTCTGGAATTCATGCAATAAACTGAACATTAACATACTAATATGATTTGGAACATTTTAAATACTAATTCATGATGATCTGTTGAAATTTTAGAAACCCTAGGTCTGTTCATAATCATGGAATTAAGAATCTGACTGAATTCTAGGGACCTAATGGGCGAAAGGAACCCCCTAGTGAAATCCCACATACCTGGTGACGAATTTCACGGAGAAATCCTTCGAATTTTGGGTTGGAACTGAAGAAAACTTGATGCGTTCCTGAACTAGGGTTATTGACTTCTCTTCTCCTCTTACACTCTAAGTTTTCTATATTTTGATTAATGATTTGACTTAGGTAAGTTCTAGTTATGTTTCTAGGCTTAAACAGACTAAAACCTCATAATTTAGGGTCTAAACAACGTAGCTTAGGGGTTAAATGAAATAGGAAAAGACCAAAAGACCCCCGACTTAACTGCTGTCGGAGTGACCGTCAGACGGGACCTACGGGTCGTGGATTGAATGATGGTCCGTACTGGTCGGTCGTCGTTTTCATTAGAGGCTGGGTAAAGGGGGCCTCGATCCATGGACACAGGCTACGGATCGTGGTCTGACCTACAGACCGTGGGTCAAGACTTAGCAGATTTTCTGAGTTGGGTTTGGGGAGGGGTTGCAGCGGTGAACCATGGACCACCAGCACGGGCCGTGGTCTGACCTACGGTCCCTGGATGGAAACCGTGGGTTGCACCTGCAATTTCTCAAAATCCGTATTTTGGTCTATCTAGGATACGAGGTGTTACAAACTAGTAGATTCTTCTAAGGGTGGTTTCACGGTTCATAATGGCTCAGAATCATCCTTTATGACAGATGTGAAGTCTAAATAAGGCCCTGATCCTATATTAATGGATTTGAAAGAGTCGGTACTCAAGAAGTCCATTGAGGCTTTCTCCCAAGGGGGAGATGGTGTACTTAGGTACCAAGGTTGATTATGTGTTCCGGATGTTGATAGGTTGAGGGAGAAAATTTTAGAGGAGGCTCATAGTTCTCGGTATTTTATTCATCCGAGTGCCACCAAGATGTATTGTGATTTACGGGAAGTGTATTGGTGGAATGGTATGAAAAAGGATATTGCGGGATTTGTAGCCAAATGTCCTAATTGCCAACAAGTAAAGGTTGAGCACCAAAGGTTGGGAGGTTTGTTGCAAAACATACCAATTCCCACTTGGAAGTGGGAAGAGGTAAATATGGATTTTGTTGTGGGTTTACCTCGTACTCGGAGGCAACATGATTCTATTTGGGTCATTGTTGATAGGATGACAAAATCAGCCCACTTCATTCCGTTCAAGGTTTCCCTTTCAGCGGAAGACTATGCTAATTTGTATATAAGGGATATAGTGAAGTTACATGGAGTTCCTTTGCCCATCATTTCGGATCGGGGTACTCAATTTACTTCACATTTTGGGAAGTCATTCCAAAAGTGGCTAGGTACTAAGGTGAAACTTATCACCGCTTTTCACCCTCAAACGAATGGCCAAGCGGAGCACACCATTCAAACTTTAAAGGATATGTTAAGGGCGTGTGTTATCAATTTCAAGGGTAATTGGGACGACCACTTTCCATTAATAGAGTTTGCCTACAATAATAGTCACCACTCTAGTATCAGTATGGCTCCTTTTGAAGCCTTGTATGGTAGAAGTTGTAGGTCTCTAGTTGGTTGGTTTGAGGTAGGTGATGTTGCTCTTATTGGTCCCAAATCGATTTATGAAGCTACTGAGAAAGTATGGCTCATTAGAGAGAGGTTGAGAATGGCTCAAAGTAGGCAAAAGTCCTATTCCGATGTGAGAAGGAGGGACCTAGAATTTGAAGTAGGTGATTGGGTCTATTTGAAAATCTCACCTATAAAGGGTGTGATGAGGTTTGGCAAAAAAGGGAAACTTAGTCCCCAGTATGTAGGCCCATATCAAATTGTGAAATATATCGGGGAAGTGGCCTATGAATTGGACTTGCCAAATGAGTTGGCTTCGGTTCACCCGGTATTTCATGTTTCTATGCTTAAAAAATTTATTGGGGACCCGGTGTCCATTATTCCTTTAGAAGGGTTGGGATTTGATGAAAACCTTTTCTATGAAAAGGTTCTGGTAGAGATCCTTGACCGGCAAGTCAAGAAATTGAGAAACAAGGAAGTAGCTTCCGTTAAGGTTTTATGTAGAAATCATCTAGTTGAGGGTGCTACTTGGGAGGCCGAAGCCGATATGAAGTTCCGATACCCTCATCTCTTTCCTTCTACTCCTACTCAAGCTTGAGGTAAATATATCCTCTAGAATTTCCTAGTTTTGGAGGTCATGTGTAAGTTGTAAGTTTTCCATGGTTTCCTTAAATGATGCATGTTCTTGATGAAAGTCATGTTTAATGAGAAAATGAGTTTTCATGATATATGTTCCATATGTTGTTATGCATTTGGTGGGAGTTGCCTAATTAACTTCATGAGATGTGTTAATGAACATGCTTTAGTATGCTTTTTGAGCGTAATTGCATATTGGCTCCATGATGTTGTGTTGAGCATTATTTTAGTTGGAGAAGTGAGCTCCTCCTATGAAAATGAGAATTATTGAGTTTGGTGCATATTGGGTGTTAGATGTAGTTACTATTCCCTTATTATGCATTGATCATGTTTGAGATGGAGTTTTGGTTGCCTCCTTTGAATAGTGCATGTTGTGAATAGTGCATTTGTAAATGTTGCATATTTTGATGTTTCATGCATTATGGGCTGCTAGTCTTGAGTCTTCACTTCCGTAAGGTGTCTAGATCATCATTCGAGGACGAATGTTCCTAAGGGGGAGATAATGTAACATTTCGAAAATTTATAGACTAAACTACTGGCTAACATAAATGTAATAAACACAACTAAAGCTTGACGTTAGAATTAGAGCCTGGAACGTACCTTCCCATACCCTAAAAATCATATATTAGTGTTGGAACATAAAGGTCTAAACCCCAAGGACCCAACCTAGGTCCTTGAGGAAAAGCCTCAAAAAAGCTGCCTGGGCAGTGACCCACGAGGGCGCCTATGCCCCGTAGGTCCACCCACGACCCGTAGGTGGGGGTCGTGGGTCAAGACCCTTAAAACAGGCTCCAGTCCCTTGACCAATTGTTCACCAGCACGGGCCGTGGTCCCACCCACGGTCTGTGGGTCACCATGTCGTGGGTCACACTTGTAATCAGTCCAATTTCAGCCAATGCAAGGGTCTTTAGGTAAATTCCTAATTAAGTTAATTAAATATAGGGTCATTTTATATGGTTTTTAATAGACATATATAAGACTTTTAAGTCATTAACTAACTACAAACACTTCATAAAAATCTCAACTACCCAAATCAAAATCAAACCTCTCCAAAAATCTTCTCTCTAAAAACTCCATTGAAGAAGAAGAAGAAGATCAAGTTAGGGCTTCAAGAAGGGGACTTTCTCTCACAAATTTGGTGGATTTCTACACCTAAGGTATGGTAGACTTTGATTCATGGAATGCTTTCTTCCATGGAGTCCTTAAACTTCTAATTTCAAAGTAGACAATTCTCCAAAACCTAGGGTTTTCACTCCAAGTCATGGATTCTTCCTAAAAACGTTTTCAATGATTTATTTAACCTATATTATGATTGAATTGCTGTTTTATGTTGGTTTTATCATAAAATCACCCATGAATCCATGAAAACCCATAACCTTAATTTATGACTTTGTGATGTGGGTGAATTGAAGTAAGATCAATTGTATGGAATTGTACTTGTTGTAATCTAGTTCTTTTGATCATATTATTATCCATGTTGACTATAGTAACCCTAAATTGATTGCAAGAATGTGATCCATGATCTAAGATGGGTAAGACATGGAAGTTATGACAAATTGTGGGCATAATGTATATACACTTTATGAACATGATTATAGTCTAATTATTGTGTTAATTGAAAGTTCATCCTCATAAACACATAATTATCATGATGTGAAAGTTCTTCTCACTCTATGATGATTCTAAGGTTGAAAGTCCATTCTCTCCTATTAAATCTATGAGCTATTGTATGAATTGTGTTGGATGGAGGGTTTAGACACTCATTCAAGCTTGTGAATGAAATTCAAGACTAAACATGACATTATGGGAAGTAATTCTTAGCACCGAGTGGATACATTTATGAGATAGAGGCTCTCCCGTTAAGAAAGGCCGAGTTTCTAAGGGTAATCTCATGAGATGGAAGCTCCTCTGTTAAGTAAGGTTGGGTTTCTAGTAGCAATCTCCGTCCCTCATAGATCTTTAGCTAGTGGATCCACCTAAAAGCTAATACATTTTGTTCTACCTTAGGCAAGTAGGACACCTCTTTTCGGTGTGATTCATGACACCGGATTCCATGTTAAGCTCACATGGTCTATGTCGGTTAAGTCTTATTCCCATTGTAATTAAAAGATGAATTATTAACTATGGTTGCTCAAGGTGTTTACTTAGCATGGTTAGGATTATGGGATCTTACTTATGCATGGCAAAAGTAGACTTTGAGGGTATTCATGGTGGGTTCCTATTATGATGTGATGACTTATATATTGAATATGCCCAGGAATTATGTTTTCACTCTACTTTTCATGATAATTCTCAAACTTGATAAAGTGCATACATTTAAACTAAAATGTCCCTTTTTGGCATGTTTAAAGGTTTTCTTGAATAGCTATAATACTTAGTGAATCTTTGTACTAACCCATATTTCTTCTACATTTTTCTACAAAGTGTAGGTTCCGGCGTTTGAGGTGATTCCTTCTAGTTCAAAGCTTGGATTGACTATTCTCCAAAGCTTGTGGTATGTCCTCATGGATCCGAGGACAAGTGCTATTTTGTTGTTCCTTTCATTTCTTTTTATTTTATTTCAGATTTCCTATTGTAAGGGCTGTGACCCTATTTGTGAGACTTCTATTGTAATAGATGGCTAAATGAGACTATGTCTAGACTTCCGCTATGCTTTTATGAAAATTTCTTAAGACTTTTGAAAAATGTCTTTTTACTCTTTATTGTTCTTTACTTATGTGATGATGATGCTAAGTGGCTTACATGGTGCATTTAGGGGCATTGTGTGCCTTGTTACGTCTAGGGGGTACCCTTGGGTCGTGACGACATGCCCCCGTAGGTTAAGTCCCCTCTGTGGGCATCATATTTAGTGATCACACCAGTCTTGCCTTTATACCCTTGGCAAGGTAACATGGGTCCTTTCGATGTGGTGTATACATCGGACTCCACGTTTAGCTCACGTGGTTTTATATCGGTTATTAGTAGCTCCCACAGTCAGATTCTAGTATTTTAACTAGGTTACCAATTGTATTTCAATATTCAGTTTCAGTATGTTGTGAACTTGGTCATTGCATTCAGTTTAGTTCATGTTCAGTATGTTCATTATATTCTTCATGTTTATCTTACATCATTGATCAGTATGCTTTATTTCAGTTATGTATATGTTGTTCAGCTTTATCCTATCCTGCATGCTCAGTACCTTTCAAGTACTGACGCATATTCTACGCTACATTTTCTCGTGATGTAGGTTCAGGTCCTCAGCACTCAGATCACGCATAGATCGGTTCCCAATCTCCAGTTCAACAATATCAATGGTGAGTCCTCATTCTTCGAGAACGATAGACATGTTTCCTTTTACTTCCAGTCTTTCAATTTCAGTTTTGCTAGAGTTAGCTAGGGACATGTCCCAGAATCTCTAGTCAGTTAGAGGCTTTCATTCAGACATAGTTAGATTTAGTTTTAGCTTGGAGTTTAATATTTTAGTTGTCATTAAGCTCTCAGTTTATATATTCAGATAGCATTGGGTATTCCCCTTTTTAGTTTATATCATGTTTTAAGCTTCCGCATAGTATTTCTCATTTCAGTTTGTCTTAGTATGCTTATGATATGCCAACAGGGTTAGCTTGGGGTCACTCGTGATCCTAAGTTCCGTGTTTATGCCAAGGGGGTAGCCTCGAGGCGTGAAACTCATAGTTTTAGAGGTTTCATAGATAGATAGACAGTAGTTCATGAGTATTTTCATTTTCAATTGTTTATGTTGAGACTGGAGATGGCTCTTTGGCCAGTTGAATGTTTCCTTTAAAAAATTCTGAGTTTATTATATGACTTTTTCTTTTGAGACTATTCTATGTTAAGTAAGTCTTCCCCTGAGAGTTGAGCCAGGCCAAGGGTTCCCTTGGGGCCAACAATGGTTCTCGAGTGCCAGTCGCACTAAGGGTGTAAGCTCAGGGCATGGCAAACTTGGTAAAAGAGCCAGGTTTTAAGAGTCTTAGGGTGTCTATGAAGTTGTGTCTGTAGAGTCCTAGTTATCAGTGTGAAGCACGCTATATCTATAATTAGGAGGCTGCAACATTTAGGAACTATCTCACTTCTTCATACTTTTTCATGCGATAGAGTTCATCTCTATAAAGTTTCTCTCTAATTCATGCTTACGTGTGTCTTTCAGATCATGCCTCCATGAAGAGTTGTTCGAGGTTGTCCTGTTAGGAGGAATGTCGATCCACAGGATCAAGGGGTACCCAATGCACCAGAAGTGCAGCCCCAAAGAGAGGTCACTAATGCTGAGTTTTGGGATGCTATTCGGATGTTGAGTCAAGTGGTGGCCAACCAAGCTGGGCAAAAAGGAGAGGTTCGACAGGATGTGGCTGATACATCCAGAATCCGTGAGTTCTTAAGGATGAATCCTCCAAACTTCACAGGTTCAAGTGTCATTAGGATTCGAAAAACTTGGTGGAAGAGCTATAAAATGATTTTGAGGTTTTGCATATTGCTGATGCTGAATGAGTGGAACTAGATGCATCCAAACCAAAGGGTGTTGCTAGAGTGTGGTTCGATCAATAAAAGAAGAGTAAAGTTGAGGATGCACCAATTGTGAGCTGGGCTGTGTTTGAGGAAGCCTTCTTGGGGCATTTCTTTCCCCGTGAACTGAGAGAGGCCAAGGTAAGGGAATTTCTCACTCTTAAGAAGGAATCTATGAACGTACATAAGTACAACCTTAAGTTCGCCTAACTATCCCGTTATGTTCCGAAGATGGTTTCTGACATGAGGAGCAGGATGAGTCTGTTTGTTACTGGATTGTCTTGTCTGTGAAGTAAGGAGGGCAAGGCAGCTATGTTGAGAGGGGATATGAACATAGCAAGACTGATGGTCCATGTACAAAAGGTTGAAGAAGATAAGTTGAGGGATAGAGAAGAGTTTCAAAATAAGAAGGCTAAGACATCGGGAAATTAGGGGCAACAGAAGAGCAATGCGAACCAGTCTTCTTTTCAACACAAGCTACATGGACCTACTTTATCATCTTATATCGCACATGCACCAATGAATAAAGGTTAGTTCAAGAATCAAAATTCACAGAATTTCAAAGCTAGACCCACACAATCTCAAGGTAGTGTGGCACAATGAGGTAATGATACTTCTGCATATGCTAAGTGTGGTAGGACCCACTCAGGATTGTGTCGTGATGGCTCCACTGGTTGCTTCTAGTGTGGTTAGAATGGTCATTTCATGAAATAGTGCCCTAAGAACAGGCATGGTGGTGGTAATGGGGGCAATAAAGCCCAATTTTCTTCAGCGGCTCCACCAGACAGAGCTCCACCTAGAGGAGATACTTCAGGGACAATAGGAGGAGCAAACCGTCAATATTCTATCACCAGTCGCCAAGAGTAAGAGAATTCGCCAGATGTTGTCACTGGTATGATCAAAGTCTTTACTCTTGATGTATATGTTTTGCTAGATCCAGGAGCGAGTGTATCTTTTGTGACTCCGTATATTACTATGAATTTTGATATTCTTTCTGAGCAACTTCTTGAGCCCTTCAATGTTTCTACATTTGTTGGTGAGTCTATTCTAGCTGAGAGAGTTTATTGTGATTGTGTCATTTCTGTCAATCGCAAGAACACCATGGCTGACTTAGTTGAATTATACATAGTAGACTTTGATGTTATTCTAGGTTTCGACTGGCTTTATACATGTTATACCTCAGTAGATTGTAGAACTCTAGTTGTTAAGTTCCACTTTCCTAATGAGCCAGTTATAGAGTGGAAGAGTAGTTCAATAGTGCCTAAGGGTCATTTTATTTCGTACCTTAAGGCGAGAAAGTTAGTTTCCAAGGGGTGTGTCTATCACTTAGTCTGAGTTAATACCTCTAGTGTTGAGACACCACATATTCAGTTAGTTCCTATCATGAGTGAGTTTCCAGAAGTCTTTCCAGATGATCTTGCCGGAGTCCGTCCTGAGAGAGAAATAGACTTCGGTATAGATATTCTTCTTGATACTCGTCCTATCTCTATTCCGCCATATAGAATGGCTCTAACTGAGTTGAAAGATTTAAAAGAGTAGTTGAAAGATCTTCTAGATGATGGTTTCATTCGACCAAGTGTCTCACCTTGGGGTGCTCCAGTCTTTTTTATGAGGAAGAAAGATGGTTCTCTTAGAATGTGTATAGATTACCATCAGTTGAATAAGGTTACTATCAAGAATAAGTATCCTCTTCCGTGAATTGATGATCTTTTCGATCAACTTCAGGGTGGGACATTTTTTTCTTAGATAGACCTCAGATCAGGCTATCATCAGTTGAGAGTAAGAGAAGTGACATCCCTAAGACAACATTCAAAACCCGTTATGGTCATTATGAGTTTTTGGTCATGTGGTTTGGTTTGACTAATGCTCCTGTAGTGTTCATGGACCATATGAATAGAGTGTTTACGCCTTATCTAGATATATTTGTTATCATGTTCATTGATGACATTCTTCTCTATTCGAGGAATGATGAAGACCATGCTAGTCATCTCAAAGTAGTTCTTCAAACTCTAAAGTATAAGGATTTGTATGATAATTTCTCTAAGTGTAAGTTTTGGCTTAAGTCTGTGGCATTCTTAGGCCACATTGTTTCTGATGACAGGATTTGAGTTGATACTCAAAAAAAAGAGGCAGTGCAGAATTGGCCTCGACCCACATCTCTAACTGATATTAGGAGTTTCTTAGGGTTGGATGGATATTATAGAATATTCGTCGAGGGGGTTCTCATCTATTTCATCCCCTTTGACCAAGTTGACTCAGAAGACAGTAATGTTTTAATGGTCTGAAGCTTGTGAGAAAAGCTTTCAGGAATTGAAAACTAGGTTGACTACTGCCCCAGTGTTGACCTTACTAGAGGGTACACAAGGTTTTGTGGTGTATTGTGATGCGTCCAGAGTTGGATTGGGTTGTGTATTAATACAGAATGACAAATTTATAACTTATGCCTACAAACAACTTAAGGTTCACGAGAAGAATTACCCAACCCATGATCTAGAGTTGGCTGCGGTAGAGTTCACTTTGAAGATATGGCGTCACTATCATTATGGTGTTCATGTAGACGTGTTCACCGATCACAAGAGTCTTCAGTATGTATTCAGTTAAAAAGAACTTAATCTCAGATAGAAGAGGTGGTTGGAGTTACTCAAGGTTTATGACATGAGTATTCTATATCACCCAGGTAAGGATAATGTTGTTGCTGATGCCTTGAGCAGGTTATCTATGGGTAGTACTTCCCATTTTGAGGAAGACATGAAAGATGTAGCAAAAGATGTGCACATACTTGCACATTTGGGAGTCCATTTGTTGGATTCCAATAAAGGTGAAATAATGGTGATGAATAAGGCTAAATCATCATTAGTGTCAGAATTGAAAGAGAAATAAGACCAAGACCGTGTTTTGCTTGAATTGAAGGCAAATGTTCATAGCCAAAAAGTGATATCTTTTGAACAAAGGGGAGATGGTGTATTAAGGTATCAAGGTAGATTGTGTGTACCCAAGGTGGATGAACTTCAAGAGAAAATCATGGAGGAAGCTCATAGATCCAGATATTTGATCCATCCTGGTTCAACAAAGATGTATCGCGACTTGAGAGAAGTCTATTGGTGGAGTAGTATGAAGAAGTGTATTGATGAGTTCGTTGCTAAATGCCCGAATTATCAACAAGTTAATGTAGAGAAAAAAAGGCCCAATGGTATGACTCAGAATATAGAGATTCCAGAATGGAAGTGGGAGATGATCAATATGGACTTTATTACTGGTTTGCCGCAGTCTCGCAGACAATATGATTCTATTCGGATGATTGTAGATAAGATGACTAAATCGGCCCACTTTTTTCCAATAAAGACTACCCATTCAGCAGAAGACTATGCCAAGTTATATATCCAAGAGATAGTCATACTTCATGGAGCTCCAATATCCATTATTTCATACAGTTCTAATTAATTTACTGCACATTTTTGGAAGTCTTTCCAGAAAGGTTTGGGTTCCAAGGTTAACTTGAGTACTGCTTTTCATCCTCAGACTGATGGTCAAGCAGAGCGTACAATTCATACTTTATAGGATATTTTGAGGGTGTGTGTGATCGATTTCAAGGGAAATTAGGATGATCACTTACCTGTCATAGAGTTTGACTACAACAACAGTTATCACTCTAGCATCCAGATGGCTCCCTATGATGCTCTTTATCGGAGAAGATGCAGATCTCCTATTGGATAGTTTGCGGTTTTTCATTTCCTTTGATTAAATGGTAAGACTTGAGTTGCCTCTTTTGGCCACTGATTGTTTTTAAACATTATGAGTTATCTCTTTTAAAGACATTGAGTGAAGTTTGCTTTTGAGTTCATCTTAGTAATGAGTAATTCTTCTGCGGAGAGTTGAGCAGGACCAAGGGTTCACTTGGGGCCAACAATGATTCTTGAGTGTCGGCCACGTCCAGGGTGTAGGCTCGGGGCGTAACAAACTTGGTAATAGAGCACTAAGTTCAAGATTCCTAGGGTGTCTATGAAGTCGTGTCTGTAGATTCGTAGTTATTGGTGTGAAGCACACCACATCTATAATTAGGAGGCTGCACCATTTTTGAACTATCTCGCTTCTTTCATACTCTTTTCATGCGATATAGTTTAACTCTATAAAGTTTCCTTCTAATTACTACTTGCACGTATCTTTTCCGATCATGCCTCTACGAAGAGCTATTCGAGGTCATCCGCTAGAAGGAATGTTGATCATCAGGATAAAGGGGTTCCCAATGCACTAAAAGTTCAACCCCAAGGAGAAGTCAATAATGTTGAGTTCCGGGATGCTATCCGGATGTTGAGTCAAGTGGTGACCAACCAAGCTGGACAACAAAGAGGGAATCGACAGGATGTGGCTGATACGTCCAAAATCCAGAAATTTTTAAGGATGAATTCTCCAGACTTCACTGGTTCAAGTGTATCCCGAAAACTTTATGGAAGAGTTGTGGAAAGTCTTTGAGGTGATGCATGTTGCGGATGCTGAGCGAGTGGAACTATCTGCATACCAATTGAAGGGTGTTGCTAGAGTGTGGTTCTATCGACCAATGGAAGAAGGGTAGAGCTGAAGGTGCACCAATTGTGAGATGGGTTGTGTTTGCGGAGGCTTTCTTAGGTTGTTTCTTTCCCCGTGAACTAAGAGAGGCTAAGGTAAGGGAATTCCTCACTCTTAAGCTGGAATCCATGAGTGTGCACGAGTATAGCCTTCAGTTTACCCAAATGTCCCATTATGCTCCGGAGATGGTTGTTTATATGAGGAGTATGATGAGTTTGTTTGTTTCTGGGTTGTCTCACCTGTAAAGTAAGGAGGGCAAGTGTCACGCCCCAAAGCTACACCAAGGACGCGGACACGGGACGTAGGATCACGAGTGACCCCAAGATAACCCTATTGGCATATCATAAGCATACTAAATAAACTGATGTAAAGAAAAGACTGTGCAGAAGCTAAATCATGAGATAAGCTGAAATGATGGGGAATACCCATATACTATTTGAATATATGAAAACTGAGAGTTTAACAACAACTGAAAAGTCAAACTTAAATACTAAAGCTGAAACTAACTATGTTTGAAATAAGCCTTTAACTGACTAGAAGTGCTGGGACATGCCCCAACTAATTCTAGCAAAATTGAAACTAAAGACTAAAAACAAAAGAAATATGTCTATCGTCCTCGAAGAATGAGGAGTCACCACTGATATTGCTGAGCTGAAGATCGGGAACTGATCTATGCATGATCTGGAAGCTGAGGACCTAAACCTACATAATGAGAAGATGTAGCGCAAAATTTGCATCAGTGCTTGAAAGATACTGAGCATGCAGGATAAAATAAATCTGAATGAAAACATAACAGAACAAGACATATAATTGGGCAATGGCATGCAATAAGTATGATGCTATACTGAAAATAGTGAACATGAAATGACTAAATGCAATGACCAAGTATATAACATGCTGAATTTGAAATCTGACTATAATTGATAACATGGTCAATGCAATAGAATCTGACTGTAAGGGAGCTACTAATAACCGACACAAAACCACATGAGCTAAATATGGAGTCCGATGTATACCCCCATCGAGAGGACCCAATATACCTTACCAGAGGTAAATAGGCATGACTGGCGTGATCACTAAATTAATGTCCACAGAGGGGACTTAACTATGGGGCACATAGTTTTGGGATTATGAGGGTGACTGAAGCTAGTCCACTCGTTATTAAGCTACTCCCAATTTATTATTTAATTAACATATTATGACTGAATTTCTGTAATACTGGATAACTCAAAATACTGACATACTAACTAAAATGCAACATTAATATATTGATAATGAATCATTCTTAACTGAGGCATGTATAACTGATATAACTGATGTAATTCATGAACTAAAAGAACTACATAGTTAGGGCTCTGAATTTCATGTAAGAACTAAGCAATAATCCCTTAGAACATGAAAATCTAATTTGGATCATTCTAACAGCTAAAACCCAACAATTTCTAACATTTAAGAAACCCTAGGTCTAAATAATAGTAATGTAATCAAGAATCTGATTGAATTCTAGGGACCTAATAGGTGAAAGGAACCCATTAGTAAAATACCACATACTTGGTGACGAATTCCACGAAGAAATCTTTCGTTTCGGGGCTGAAATTGATGAAAATCTGCTGCGTCCTTGGAGAGTGGTTTGGTCGATGCTTTCTCCTCTTATTCTCTAATTTGATCGAAATCGTGGAGAATGAATTGACTAGGGTAAGTTCTAATTAAGTCACTAGGCTAAAACTGACAAAAACCACGTAGTTTAGGGGTTAAAAGATGTATTTTTGGTGTCCAATGCATAGGGAATAGACCAAATGACCCCTGACTTAAAAGCTGTCCGGGGTCACCGACGGACCAGACCTATGGACCGTGGGTCGACCGACGGTCCATTCTGGTCAACCGTCGATGGGGTTCTGGGAGTTGAAATCTGGGGCCTCAATCCACGGACCAAGACCACGCTTCGTGGCCTGACCTACGGTCCGTGGGTTATGCCTTAGAAATTTGTTCTGATGGTCTGACCTACGGCCTTGGACCACGAACCGTGGTCTGACCTATGGTCCGTAGGTTTTGGTATAGGTCTGGAATTAGAATAATTTTCTAGGCCTTTTCTTGGAGGGGTTGTAGGTGGTGAGCCACAGACCACCAGAATGGACCGTGTGTCACCCTACGGTCCGTGGGTGGCAACCGTGGGTTGCACCTGCAACTTTTGAAAAGTCTGCATTTTGGTTTTCGAGGATATGGGGTATTACATTATCTCCCCCTTGGGAGCATTCATCCTTGAATGAAGACTAATCTAACTGGAGATGGAGGGAAAAAGCTGCAAACCCTACCACTAAATACTGGAAACTGATTTCTGACTGAACTAAGTTCCAAGAACATGCAAATACGCTGAAAATGCAAGTACAAACTGAAGGAACATGATACGAAGACTGAAGCTATGCATGAATGACTGAAAAACTGGAGAGGAACTATTACCTCAAGCTGGAGTAGAATTAGAAGGAATGAGATGAGGATACATGGCCTTCATGGCTGCTTCTGCTTCCCAAGTAGCTCTCTCTACGGACTAACTTCTCTACAAAACCTTCACTGAAGCGACTTCTTTGTTTCTCAACCTTCGAACCTGACGATCAAGAATCTCAACTGGCACATCCTCATAAGTGAGACTATCCTTCACAGCCACATTTTTAAAGGTACTATAGATGCTGGATCACCCACACACTTCTTCAACAATGAAATGTGAAAGACCGGATGCACTGTTGCTAGATCTGGTGGCAACTCTAACTCATAAGCCACTTTACCAACTCTTTTCAAGATCTTGTTAGGGCCTACATATCTAGGACTGAGCTTCTATTTCTTGCCATATCTCATCACCCCCTTCATAGGTGATACTTTCAGAAAAACCCAATCATCAACTTGGAACTCTAATTCCTTTCTCCTTACATCTGGATAGGACTTCTAGCAACTCTGGGCTGTCTTAAGTCTATCTATAATGAGTTGCACTTTCTCCATAGCATCATGGATTGAATCTGTCCCTATCAAGGTTGCTTCACCTACTTCAAACCAACCAACTAGATATTTACATCTACTCCCATACAATGCCTCATAAGGGGCCATCTGAATGCTATAATGGTAGCTATTATTGTAGGCGAACTCTACACGAGGAAGGTGATCATCCCAACTACCCTTGAAATTGATAACACAAGCTCTCAACATGTCCTATAAGGTCTGAACGGAATGCTCTGCCTGACTATCTGCTTGGGGATGAAATGATGTGCTAAGGTTAACCTGAGTACCAAGACCTTTCTGAAATGACTTCCAGAAATGAGAGGTAAACTGAGGACCTCTATCCGAAATAATAGACAAAGGAACCCCATGCAACCTGACTATCTCATTAATGTAAAGCTTGGCATAGTCCTCCACCGAATCTGTAGTCTTAACAGCCAAAAAACGCGTAGACTTGGTAACTCTATCAACTATCACCCAAATGGAGTCATGCTGTCTGCGAGTACGAGGTAAACCTGTAATGAAGTCCATGTTGATCACTTCCCACATCCAAGTAGGAATGTTGATCTCTTGAGTCATACCTCCTGGTTTCTGATGTTGTACTTTCACTTTCTGGCAATTAGGGCACTTAGCCACAAAATCCGCTATATCCCTTTTCATACCATTCCACCAAAAGACTTCCTACAGATCACGGTACATCTTGCTGGTGCCCGGATGAATAGAGTACCTGAAGTTATGGGTTTCTGCAAGAATCTGCTGTCTTAACTCACCCACCTTAGGAACACATAATCGACCTGGATAGCAAAACACACCATATCCCCATTGGGAGAAAACCTCAACCCTCTGATGATGGAATACACCCTTTAGTTGAAATAATATAGGATCACTGTCTTGCTTTTCCTTAACCTCCGCTACCAATGAAGATTCTGGCCCATTTTGAACTATTACACCACCATCTGATATGCTCATAAGGCGAACTCCCAAGCGAGCAAGCCTGTGAACGTCTTTTGCTAGTTCTTTTCTTTCTTCCTCAACATGTGCTACACTACCCATATATAGTCTACTAAGAGCATCTGCTACTATATTAGCCTTACCCGGATGGTAATGCATACTCATATCATAATCCTTGAGGAACTCAAGCCATCTCCTCTAGCGAAGATTCAATTCTTTTTAGGTGAACACATACTGAAGGCTCATATGGTCTGTGAAAACATCTACATGAATACCATACAAGTAATGTCTCCAAACCTTAAGTGTAAACACCACTACCACAAGATCGAGGTCATGATTTAGATAATTCTTCTCATGCACCTTAAGCTGTCTAGAAGCATATTCTATAACCTTACCTCGCTGCATCAGTACACAACCTAGGCCGACTCTGGATGCATCACAATAGATAACATAATCGTTTGAACCCTCTAGTAGAGTTAAAACATGAGCTGTAGTCAACCTAGTTTTCAGTTCTGTGACGCTCTTCTCATAATCGTCTGACCACTGAAACTTAATCTTTTTGTGAGTCAACTTAGTCAATGGAGAAGCTATGGATGAACATCCCTCCACGAACCTTCTGTAGTAATCTGCCAAACCTAAGAAACTTCTGATATCTGTAGGAGAGGTAGGTATAGGCCATTGTTTCACTGCTTTTATTTTCTGAGAATCCACTCAGACCCCTTTGCTAGACACAATATGCCCAAGAAAAGCAACGAATTGCAACCAAACTCACACTTGCTAAACTTAGCGAATAACTAGCGATCTTTGAGAGTTTGCAGAACAACCCTTAAACGAGTCACATGTTCTTCCTCATTCTTAGAGTAAATGAGGATATCATCAATAAAGACGATAACGAACAAGTCCAAATACTACTTGAACACTCTGTTCATCAAATCCATGAAAGCTGTAGGAGTATTGGTTAGTCTAAATGACATAACTACAAATTCATAATGACCATACCAAGTTTTGAAGGATGTTTTTGGAATGTCACTATCTCTGACTCTGAGCTGATGATAATCGGATCTGAGGTCTATCATTGAGAATGACTAGTGAAGTTGGTCAAACAAGTCATCAATCCTGGGGAGGGGATACTTATTCTTGATTGTGACTTTGTTCAACTGCCGATAGTCAATGCACATCCGGAGAGAATCATCTTTCTTTTTCACAAACAACACTGGTGCACCCCATGGGGAAATACTAGGTCTGATGAAGCCCTTATCTAGAAGGTCTTTCAACTGCTCTTTCAATTCCTTAAGCTCAACTAGAACCATTCTCTATGGAGGAATAGAAATAGGCTGGGTATCCCTTTCGGGAGGAACTCAAGGAAGATCTTCTGGAAACACTTTTGGGAACTCATTCACTACTGGAACTAACTCAAGAGTTGAGGTTTCAGAGCTTGAATCCTTATCCGGAACTAGATGACAGAGACAAGCCTTAGAGATCATCTTTCTAGCTAAGGTAAGAAATGAATCGATACATAGGCGCTAAGCTACTACACTTCCATTCTAAGATTAGTTCGTCTGGAAACTGAAAACGAACGATCCTAGTTCTACAATCGACTGAGGCATAACATGAATGTAACCAATCCATGCCTAGAATAACATTAAAGTCTACCGTTTCTAACTTTACAAGATCTGCTGAGGTGACTTTCTGAGAGACTGTGACAGGGCAATTTTTGAATACCCATCTAGCTATAACTATGTCACCGACTGGAGTAGAGATTGAGAAGGGTTCTGAGAGAGTTTTTGGACTGACATTGAAGTTTACTGCTATATAAGGAGTTACAAAATACAAAGCAGCCCTTGTTATCTTTCCACTGAGTGAACCATATGTGAGCCACATCCTTAAGCTGGTAGGATGCCAATTCCACCCTATCACTACCAGTCACTTGCATCACTCCAAAGATTTTCTTAACCTCATCAATGAAATTCTATGGGTCCTCACCAACTTGCTATCCTAAAAACTTAGGCGGATTCATCCAAACAAAATCTCGACCTATAGCTGCCACTGATCCACCATTTCTATTAGTAGGAACTGGAACTTGCTGATTGTTCTGGTTGGTCATACTCTGAGCCAAAAGCTGAATCGCATTTCAAAATTCTGCGTTCGAAACCTCATGGTCTGGGACTAGAGGAATTGCGTTAGCATTGCGTGCATTTGCATTCCATGCGTAAGTTCTATGATGAGGCATGATCTTAAGCGCATAATATTGAGTTAGAAATGAGGAATTAGATCATACCTTACGCACGATAAGAATATCAAGAAAGTGAAGTTTTTCCTAAAACACTTCGTAGCCTCCCTCTCATTGGATGTGGTGTACTTCACACCCATGAAAAGGACTCTACTTAATGCGACTTTTCAGACATCTTAGGACTCTTAAACCTAGTGCTTTGATACTAAGTTTGTCATGCCCCGAAGCTACCTCCAGGACGCGGACATGGGACCTAGGATCACGAGTGACCCCAAGCTAACCCTGCTGCCATATCATAAGCATACTAAATAAACTGATGTAAAGAAAAGACTGTGCAGAAGCTAAATCATGAGATAAACTGAAATGATGGGGAATACCCATATACTGTCTGAATATATGAAAACTGAGAGTTTAACAACAACTGAAAAGTCAAACTCAAATACTAAAGCTGAAACTAACTATGTTTGAAATATGCCACTAACTGACTAGAAGTGCTGGGACATGCCCCTGCTAAATCTAGCAAAACTGAAACTAAAGACTAAAAACAAAAGAAACATGTCTGTCGTCCTCGGAGAATGAGGACTCACCACTGATACTCCTGAGTTGAAGATCGTGATTTAATCTATGCATGATCTAGCAGTTGAGGACCTGAACCTAAATCATGAGAAGATGTAGCGCAGAGTATACATCAGTACTTGAAAGGTACTGATCATGCATGATAGGATAAAGCTGAATGAAAACATAACTGAACAAGGAATATAACTCGGCAATGACATGAGATAAGCATGATGCTATACTGAAAATACTTGACATGAAATGACTGAATGCAATGACCAAGTATATAACATGCTTAGACTAAAATTTGACTATAACTGATAACATGGTCAATGCAATAGAATCTTACTGTAAGGGAGCTACTAATAACCGACATAAAACCACATGAGCTAAATGTGGAGTCCGATATATACGCCCCATCGAGAGGACCCACTATACCCTGCTAGAGGTATAGAGGCACGACAGGCATGATCACTAAATTGATGCCCACAAAGGGGACTTACCTACGGGGCACGTAGTTTTGCGACTATGAGGGTGACTGACCCTAGTCCACTCGGTATTAAGCTACTCCCAATTGATTATGTAATTAACACATTATGACTTAATTTCTGTAATACTGGATAGATCAAAATACTGACATGCTAACTGAAAATGCAACATTAATATACTAATAATGAAACATTCTTAATTGAGGCATGTATAACTGATATAACTGACCTAGCATGTGTAATTCATGAACTAAAAGAACTACTTAGCTAGGGTTCTGAATTTCATGTAAGAACTGAGCAATAATCCCTTAAAAACATGATAATCTGATTTGGATCATTCTAACAGCTAAAACCCAACATTCTAACATTCAAGAAACCTTAGGTCTAGATAATATTATGGGAATCAAGAATCTGACTGAATTATAGGGACCTAATGAGAGGAACCCACTAGTGAAATCCCATACACTGGTACTCCGTGGATTGAGTACTAGAACTCAACTTCCCAGACCAGGACCTACGACTGACCACCCACGACCTGTCGATGGACCTACGGTCCATGGGCGGTTCTGTTGGTGGGTACTTCTGCACTTTTCAGCTCCAAATCTTCATCAACCGCCTCCAAGACTATTTCCTGCAAACATAATACATAAAACATTATTTCTAATACAATATAGACTTAGACACACACAACTTTTAAGTGAAATGCATAATAAATACCGTAAACTTACGGTATATCAACACCCTCAACTTAAACTTGTTGTTTGTCCTCAAGCGACACTCTAAAACTCTAAACGACACTTATATAGTAGCGGACATCCAAACTCAAGCAATCATATGGCTTTCTCAATCAATTTCCATCACATTAGTGCAAATCTATTATTCTAGACTCAACGAGCTAACTTATGTGGATCAAAACATGACATAGATCGACCAATAGACACCACAACATACACTTTTCACAATCACCAAGGTACCAATTTTCCAACGATGTAACTAGTGCCCTCACTTCAAAAAAAATCATTTTTCACTCACAATAGATATGAAATTCAAGTTTAAGGATTCATTCAACACTCACGCTCAGAAGTGACTTCAAGTACAATTAGTGCTCAACACTATAGGCTTGCCCTTATTTTCATTGTCTAGCTCTCCAAACTAGTTGCTAGGATTACTATAGGACTTTCTTAGCTTGTAACGTAGGTTCAGGGTCAGGTAGGGTACATTTGGGTACTTTTTAGTGACTTTATGCTCTCCTTGACATTACATTGGCTTTTTACCTCTCTTCTCAACCAATTCTTGACATCTTTTTATTTTTCTGCTCTTTCCCTTGATTCTTTTTTGCACAGATGTGACTTTTGACTTTATAGCTATTATTATTCACTTTCTTTTTTTTTTCTTTCACTTTATGTTTCTTTATTTCTTTCAGCACTTTTGTTATTCATCTTTTTGCTTCTTTTGCACAAAGTCACATCTTTTTCTATCTTTTTTTTTCTCTCTTCAACACAAAACTCTTTTCAAACTCTTTTTATTTTGGTTTCCTTTTTCATAGCCACCATCAACTTATGTATTTGGCATGAGTTGAGGTGCACAATATCCGATGTTAGACCAGAGCCAAGATCAAGGTACGTTTTGAATTAGCCACCCTCAACTTAGGCTTTTGGCCTAAGTCAAGGTGCACATGTCCAAGGAGGGACCGGGGCCAAGACAATTATTTTAGGGAAGGTGAATTTGGTGTATTGAAAGAAGTGGTCAACATTAGGCTCAAACATTTGGATCAAAGGGAACATTTATTTCATTTGGTTGGATCTTTTTAGGCTTGAGTTGACTTATTCGAACAAGGGCCTATGATCATTTCCCAACTTCTAGCCTAGATTACCTTAGCAGGACCAACGGGGCAAGTTCTAGATTGGCACATACTGTATGAACATTTAGACTTTTCTCACACACACTTGGTACATTGTTTCATTATCAGATTATTAGATTACCCAGTTCAAGTTTTAGCTCAAGTTATGAGGTCAAACCAGTTCCTTATCATGTCATATTGAGATCCAACACATTCAACTCATCAAGCCTATATATTTAGCACATTTCAAAACTTTTGGACGGGTATCAATTTCATGCTCTTTATGCCATCATACTTACATTCTTCTTCTTACTCCTACATATACATTCCTAAACATGCTGGTTCAACATGAAAGTAAATAGTCCTTTGGGGGAAAATAGCATAGGTAAGAAAACCCCAAAGGAGGATTATGAGTTGGGTTACTCAGACTTCACCCTATCACTCACAAACCATTTACCCTACCCCCAACAAAATAAAGTGCAATTGCCCTCAATGTACAATAATCAAAAGTAAAGCATAGAGTGAAGTAAACCTGTGGCACAAATGGAAAAATTAGAAAACTTACCTGGGATCTACGGACGCCATCCACGGTCTGTTTATTGACCAACAGACCGTAGATGGGGTCCGTAGACCATTGCACAACTATTTTCTACAGATTTTGCCTTTTCGTCCCTGCACACATAGCAACCATTAGGACTGTCTTTTTTACATTTTCTGGACATTTATTATACATGTGCCCTATTCTATGTCTAGCCAACACTAAAACATAAAAATAAACACCTATCTAAAGAGCTATAAAAATAAAAAAGAAAGAGGAAACTTCTATATCGAAAAGAAAAACCTATAGTTGGCAAGATTGTACATCTTGGGTTGCCTCCAAAGCAACACTTGATTTAACGTCGCGACACGGCACAAACACCTTGATTACTCAGACTTAATCAAGGTGCCAAGACCCTATCAGTACATTGACACTCTCAGAATTCCCTATGTAGCTTTTTATCCTTCGTTGGTCGGCCTTGAACCTTGTACCCTTCCTTTTCTCAAGCTCAACCACTCCATGTGGGGACACTTGGGTCACTCTGAATGGTCTGGTCCACTTGGACTTGAATCTGCCAGGAAACCAGCGCAACCTTGAGTTAAATAACAATACCAGATCACCGGGAGCAAATTCACGCTTTTCAGTCTTCTAATCATGGTGTTTTTTCCTTGCGTAAGGTTTGCCCCTAAGTTCTCCTTACTAGACATTACATAATATTGTCCCACAATGTGACTCACCAGAGATACTGATTTAAGATCACTTTCCTGCTTCATAGACCTACAAATGTTAAAGGACACCTCCTCCTTATTCAGTCGGAACTTCATCTGCCCTTTTCTTATATCAACTAAGGCTAGCCCAGTAGCAAGGAATGGTCACCCTAAGATGATTGGAACCTCAAAGTCAACCTTGCAATCAAGTATCACAAAGTCCGCCGGAAAAATGAACGACCCTACTTTCACAAGGACATCTTGGAGTACTCCAATGGGCTTCTTCACAGTTTTATCAGCCATAAGTAATCGCATCGCAGTCGGTTTTAGAGCTCCTAAACCCAAATTTTTATAGATCAACAATGACATCAAATTAATTCTGACACTCAAATCACACAAGGCCTTCACAAAGTGCAACTTATCGATGGTGCAAGGAATAGTGAAAGCTCCAGGATCTTCTTTATTTTGCACCAGTGACCTCGTAGAAATGGCATTACAATGCTACAACCTTTCATCAGTCTCAAAACAGTCTGCTTTCTTTTTGGTCACCAAGTCCTTCATGAATTTTGCATACCTAGGCATTTTCTCCAAAGCTTCTATCAACGGGACATTGATGAAAAGCTGTTTCAACATAGTTATGAACCTGTGGTACTTTCCCTCTGTGGGAAGGGAGGTGGAGGTCTAGGCATGGGGACAACTTTCTGAGTCAACTCAGCCTCCTTTTCTACAACATCTTTCGTCTCTCCAGTAACCTCCATCTCATCCACATCTTTTTCTACCACTTTATCAACATCAGACGGCATGGGTGGATCAATAGTCTGTTTTCCTCCACAAGTTGTGATTGCCATACAATGCCCATCATTTTTTGGATTTTGATTGGTATTGCTGGGAAGAGTGCTCGGTTGGCGTGGATTCACAATAGTGCACAATTGACTAAACTTCTTGTAACACCTCGCTATTTGAAAGAACTATAAAAAGAGCTAGAATTAGAAAGAGTCATTTTTGGAAAGAATGAAAAATCTAGAAAATTGGTCAAGTTATGTTAAGTTGAATTTTGGGTCAACTTTAAACAACCATAACTCCTAGATAAAGATGATTTAGGTGTTCTATAAGATACCGTAGGAAATATATTTGAATTATCTTTCAAACGCTGCAGAGTTTGCTCAATTCTGAGTTCGTATGAATGAGATATGTCCATTAGAAGTTGGGTTGTCTAGATATGGAAAGTCAAAATCGGATTTTGGAAGGGTATTTTGGTGTTTTCCATTCCCAATTAATTAATTTCTCTTTTGGAAGTTTAATTGGGGTATAATCAGGATTAGATCAGTTTGCTCATTTACCAAAACATGCTAGGGCTTGGAGAAAAGAGAAAAGAGGAGAAAAAGTTCAAGATTCGTCAAGTTCTTGCAAATTGGGTTGTGGATTTCACCAATGATTCAATCCTACGAGGTATGTGAGATCACATAGCATTGGGTTAGTTCACCCACGCTCCAATCATGATTTAGTTCAACGTAATTGTGTTCTTGAAAGAAAAGATTATGAGTTCTTGATGAAATTTGTTTAAGTTCTTGTCGGTTCTTGTTGTTAAAGTTGTTAAGACATTTCTTGAGTTTGGTTCATGAAATTAGGTGTGTTTTTGAGTAGATTCCTACATATATTGGTGTTATAGTCGAATTTAAGTGTTTGGGGAAAGAACCAATCAAATCTAGAGGGTTTAGAGTTGAAAAATGAGCAATCAATTTTGTCAAAAATGTGGGGAGGGGGCTGGGGCACCACACCTCTCAGAGCGCCCGAAAGGGGTTCCTGAAATTTGTCCTCTGGGGCGCCGCGCCAGCCAGAGCGCCCCAAGCCAGTGTCTGAAGTTTCAAGGCTGGCGCCCCACGCCTCTCAGGGTCGCCAGGTCTTCTACCTTTTCCCACTTCTTTCCGTTTGAGTTCCCTAGCAACGTACCTATGTTTCCTAGTTGATTTCTACACTCTAAGGTACGAATAAACATCATAAAATCATCCATAAACACGAGATCATGAGCCTTGAATCCATAGTTCAATTCAAGGAAAGTTAAGAGTCAAGTCAAGAAAAGTTCATAGTGTTTTCTAAAAGTCTTTTACAAATGTTTTAACTTTGTTTTAAGGCTTGAGTTTTGAGTTGAGTAAAGAGTAAGAGTAAAGTTTCATTCCTTCAAAAGATTATACGGGAACAAGTATTACCCAGAGTTAAAATGATTAAATATTTAAATAAGAAAGGAAACACCAATTTCAAAGAGAGCCTTTGGGCTAGTTTTTGAGTAATATTAATCTCAAACCACAGAAAGTGTTTTTGTTATTAAAATATATGAGCTGAGTATATTTTGGGAGTAGTATTGAGCACCGATATGGGGTCGAGTTCATAATAGCTGAAGTCTCCATAAATTATGTAGCCATGGTAGGTAAGAAAGGGTCATACTTTTTAGATGATTCCTTAGTGCTTTTAGCATAGACTAGTGGATCCACTTAGTTGAGGAGTTCTATGTCACGGCAAGGTATAGGACAGTTCTGGCAGTGTGGGTG
This sequence comes from Solanum stenotomum, assembly GCF_019186545.1. Classification (NCBI taxonomy): domain Eukaryota; kingdom Viridiplantae; phylum Streptophyta; class Magnoliopsida; order Solanales; family Solanaceae; genus Solanum; species Solanum stenotomum. The sequence continues at coordinate 7,392,488 of NC_064291.1, read as the reverse complement.
AGACATTGTATCCTTACTTTAGCTCATAGTGATAGTTGTCGGTTAGAGAAACTCCCACTGTATTATATTACTTTATATGTAAAATGTGTTGTTATTGTATTTCTTAAATACATTGAGTTGTCATTTATTGTTTTACATGCTTTTTATAATCTGCACTTTTATTGTTGTTTTTACTTAGTATTTGAGTTGAGTATTCATGAGTTGAATAAAGCAAGGTAAGTGTCCTTTTCAAATTCGTTTCAAGATTATGTCATGTTTAGTTTTCCCCTCGCATGCTCGTACATTCAATGTATTGATGCCATTTGTCCTGCATCTTTTAATGATGAAGATACAGGTAATAAAGATCAGCATCTAGCGCCTCGTTGATCTGGTTGAGCACTCAGAGTCAGTTGGTGAGCCTCCTTGATTTTCGGAGAACTCCTTTTACATTGTTTAGTACTTCAGTTATTAGGATGATCGGGGTCTTGTCCCGACATCCCTCTTTGTTTTAGAGGCTTCATAGATGAATAGTTATAGTTCTTTAGTCTTTCCATTTTCAGTTGTTGATGTTAAGACTTGAGTTGCCATTTTGGCTAGTTTAATAATTGTTTAAGATATTGCATGAGTTGTCCTTTGAGATTGTTTCTTGTTATTTAAGTATTCTGCTATAAGTTAAGTCACACCAAGGGTCCGCTTGGGGCCAACAATGGTTCTCGAGTGTTAGTCCCGCGCAGGGTGTGAAAAATTTTGTATTAGAGGAGGAAGCCATCTTTATGCTATCACCAGTCGCCAGGAGAAAGATAATTCTCCACATGTTGTCACTGGTATGCTCAAAGTCTTTAATCTTAGGGTGTATCCTTTGTTAGACCCAGGAGCGAATTTATCTTTTGTGACCCTTTATGTTGCAATGAAATTTGATGTTCTTCTTGAGAAAATTTGTGAGCCCTTTTGTGCTTTTACACTTGTTGAGGAGTCTATTCTAGCTGAGAGAGTCTATCGTGTTTGTACCATTTTCGTCAATCATAAGAGCAGCATGGCTGATTTAGTTGAGTTAGACATGGTAAATTTTGACATCATTCTAGGTATGGACTGGCTTCATGCCTGTTATGCCTCCATTGATTTTAAAACTCGAGTTGTTAAGTTCCAATTTCCTAATGAGCTAGTCTTTGAGTCAAGGAGTAGTTCAGCAGTGCCTAAGGGTCATTTTATTTCGTACCTTAAGGCGAGAAAGTTAGTTTCCAAGGGTTGTGTCTATCACTTATTCCGAGTTAATGACTTTAGTGTTGAGACACCTCCTATCGAGTCAGTTCCAGTTGTGAGTGAGTTTCCAGAACTCTTTCCTGATGATCTACCCAGAGTCCCTCCTGAGAGAGAGATAGATTTCTGTATAAATATTCTTCCTGATACTCGTCCGATATCTATTCCACCATATAGAATGGTTCCAACAGAGTTGAAAGAGCTAAAAGAATAGTTGAAAGATCTCCTTGATAATGGTCTTATTCGACCAAGTGTCTCACCTTGGGGTGCTCTGGTCTTATTTGTGAGGAAGAAGGATGGTTCCCTTAGGATGTATATAGATTACCGTCAGTTGAATAAGGTTACCATCAAGAATAAGTATCCTCTTCCGAGAATTGATGATATTTTTTATCAGCTTCAAGGTGCCACATGTTTCTCTAAGATAGATCTCAGATCGGGCTACTATTAGTTGAGTAAGGGAATGTGATATTCCAAAGACAACATTCAGGACCCGTTTTGGTCATTTTGAGTTCTTAGTTATGTCCTTTGGTTTTACTAATGCACCTGTAACATTCATGGACCTTATGAATAGAGTATTCAAACTTTATTTAGATATGTTTGTCATCCTGTTCATTAATAACATTCTAATCTATTCGAGGGATGAGGAAGATCACGCTAGCCATCTCAGAATAGTTCTCCAAACTCTAAAGGATAAAAAGTTGTATGCTAAATTCTCTAAATGTGAGTTTTGGCTCGAGTCTGGTGCATTCTTGAGTCACATTATTTTCGGTGGTGGGATTAGAGTTAACACTTAGAAAATAGATGCAATGCAGAATTGGCCTAGACCCACATTTTCAATTGATATTAAGATTTTCTTGGGATTGGATGGATATTATAGAAGGTTCGTAAAGAGGTTCTCATCTATTTCATCCCCTTTGACCAAGTTGACTTAGAAAATAGTAAAGTTTCAATGGTCTGAAGTTTGTGAGAAAAACTTTCAGGAATTGAAAAAGAAGTTGACTACTGCCCCAGTATTGACCTTACCAAAAGGTACGCAAGGCTTTGTTGTATATTGCGATACGTCTAGAGTTGGTTTGGGTTGTGTGTTGATGCTGAATGGAATGGTTATATCTTATGCCTCCAGACAGTTGAAAGTTCATGAGAAGAATTACCCAACCCATGATCTAGAATTAGCTGCCGTAGTGTTTGCTTTAAAAATATGGCACCATTATCTTTATGGTGTTCATGTGAATGTGTTCACCGATCACAAGAGTCTTCAGTATGTGTTTAGGCAGAAAGAGCTTAATCTAAAACAATGAAGGTGGTTAGAGTTACCCAAAGATTATGCCATGAGTATTCTTTATCACCCAGGTAAGGCTAACGTTGTTGGTGATGCATTGAGCAGGATGTCTCTGGGTAGTACCGCCCATGTTAAGGAAGAAAAGAGTTAGTGAAAGATGTTCACAAACTTGCACAATTAGGAGTTCGACTAATGGATTCCACAGAAGGAGGAGTAGTGGTGATGAATGGGGCTGAATCATCATTAGTGTCTAAAGTGAAAGATAAGCAGGACCAAGATCCCATTTTGCTTGAATTGAAGGGAAATGTTTATAAGCAAAAAGTAATGGCTTTTTAACAAGGGGGAGATAGTGTATTGAGGTATTAAGGTAGGTTATGTGTACCAAGGGTGGATGAACTCCAAGAAAGGAGCATGGAGGAAGCTCATAGCTCCAGATATTCTACCCATCCGAGTTCCACAAAGATGTATCGCGATATGAGAGAAGTTTATTGGTGGAGTAGTATGAAGAAGGGCATTGCAGAGTTTGTTGCTAAGTGTCTGAATTGCCAACAAGTTAAAGTAAAGCACCAAAGGCCTGGTGGTATGGCTCAGAATATAGAACTTCCGGAATAGAAGTGGGAGATGATCAATATGGATTTCATCACAGGTTTACCAAGGTCTCACAAGTAGCATAATTCTATTTGGGTTACTGGATCGAATGACCAAATCAACCCACTTTTTGCCGATAAAGGCTACCCATTAAGTAGAGGATTATGCTAAGTTGTATATTCAAGAGGTGGTCAGCACAATTTGCTGCATAACTCTTGAAATCTTTTAAAAAAGGCTTGGGTTCAAAGGTGAACTTAAGTACTACTTTTCATCCGCAGACAGATGGTCAAGCAGAGCACACTATTCAGACTCTAGAAGATATGTTGAGGGCCTGTGTGATTGATTTCAAGGGAAATTGGGATGATCACCGAACTCTCATTGCATTCGCTTACAATAATAGTTACCACTCTAGCATTCAGATGGCTCAGTATAAAGCTCTTTATGGGAGAAGATGCAGATCTCCTATTGGATGGTTTGAAGTTGGTGAAGCTGGATTGATAGGACCACACTTAGTTCATCAAGCTATGGAAAAGGTGAAAATTAATCAAGAAAGGTTGAAAATAGCGCAAAGTCGTCAGAAATCCTACATCGATGTTAGGAAGAGGGAGTTAGAGTTTGAGGTAGATGATTGGGTATACTTCAAAGTTTCACCCATGAAGGGTGTTATGAGATTTGATAAGATGGGGAAGCTTATCCCCTGGTATATTGACTCTTATAGAATATCCAAGAGGGTTTGTAGTGTAGCTTATGAGTAAGAGCTACCCCAAGAGTTAGCAGCAGTTCATCTGGTATTTCATGTTTCCATATTGAAGAAGTGCATGGGAGATCCTTCACCTATCATACCAACTGAATATATTGGTATCAAGGATAGCTTATCTTACGAGGAGATTCCTATTCAAATTCTAGATCGCCAAGTTCGCAATTTGAGGACTAAGGAAGTAACATCAGTCAAAGTTCTTTAGAGAAATTAGTTTATTGATGAAGCTACTTGGGAAGCTGAGGAGGATATGAAGAAGAGATATCCACATCTCTTTGAGCCCAGAGAAATTCCGGATCAAGGTACTAATTCTTTTCTTAGTACTTTTTAAATTGATATGTTTAAGGTATTAGATTTGCTTGTTGGGTGTTTTAGCCGAATGTATGTTACACCCTTAGCCTACTTAGAGTAATCTCATTCAAGGACGAATGTTCCCAAGGGGGAGATATTGTAACACCTCGCTATTTGAAAGAACTAGAAAAAGAACTAGAATTAGAAAGAGTCGTTTTTGGAAAGAATGAAAAATCTGGAAAATTGGTTAGGTTATGTTAAGTTGAGTTTTGAGTCAACTTCATACGACCATAACTCCTAGATCAGGATGATTTAGGTGTGATACAAGATACCTAGGAAATATCTTTGAATTATCTTTCCAACGCCGTCGAGTTTGCTCAATTCCGAGATTGTATGAATGAGATATGTCCATTTGAAGTTGGGCTATCTAGATATGCAAAGTCAAAACCGGATTTTGGAAGGGTATTTTGGTCTTTTCCATACCCAATTAATTAATTTCTCTTTTGGAAGTTTAATTGGGGTATAATCAGAATTAGATCAATTTGCACATTTACCAAAACACGCTAGGGCTTGGAGAAAAGAGAAAAGAGGAGAAAAGAGGAGAAAAAGTTCAAGATTCGTCAACTTCTTGCAAATTGGGTTGTGGATTTTGCCAAGGATTCAATCCTACGAGGTATGTGAGATCACATAGCATTGTGTTAGTTCACCCACACACCAATCATGATTCAATTCAGCGTAATTGTGTTCTTGAAAGAAAAGATTATGAGTTCTAGATAAAATTTGTTTAAGTTCTTGTGGGTTCTTGTTGTTGAAGTTATTGAGACGTTTCTTGAGTTTGATTCATGAAATTAGGTGTGTTTTTGAGTCGATTCCTACATATATTGGTTTAATAGTTGAATCTAAGTGTTTGGGGAAAGAACCAATCAAATCTAGAGGGTTTAGAATTGAAAAACGAGCAAGAAATTTCATCAAAGATCTTGGGAAGAGGCTGGGGCACCGCGCCTCTCAGAGCTCCCCAAAGGGGTTCATGAAATTTGTCCTTTGGGGTGCCGCGCCAGCCAGAGCACCCCAAGCCAGTGTCTGAAGTTTCAAGGCTGGTGCCCCACGCCTCTCAGAGCACTAGGGTCGCCAGGCCTTCTACCTTTTCCCAGTTCTTTCCGTTTGAGTTCCCTAGCAACGTACCTAAGTTTCCTAGTTGATTTCTACACTCTAAGGTATGTCTAAACATCATGAAACCATCCATAACATGAGATCATGAGCCTTGAATCCATAATTTAATTCAAGGAAAATTAAGAGTCAAGTCAAGAGAAGTTCATAGATTTTTCTAAAAGTCTTTTACAAATGTTTTAACTTTGTTTTGAGTTGAGTAAAAAGTAAGAGTAAAGTTTCATTTCTTCAAAATATTATATGGAAACTAAGTATTCCTCAGAGTTGAAATGTTTTCACATTTAAACAAGAAAGGAAACACCGATTTCCAAGAGAGCCTTTGAGCTAATTTTTGAGTAATTATCTCAAACCACTAAAAGAGTTTTTATTATTAAAACATATGAGCTGAGTATATTTTGGGAGTAGTATTGAGTACCGATATGAGGATGAGTTCATAATAACCCAAGTCTCCATAAACCATGTAGCCATCGTAGGTAAGAAAGGGTCTTACTTTTTAGATGATTCCTTAGTACTTTTTAGCATAGACTAGTGGATCCACTTAGTTGAGGTGTTCTATATCACGGCAAGGTATAGGAGAGTTTTGGCAGCGTGGGAGAGACACTGTATCATCACTTTAGCTCTTAGTTATGGTTGTCGGTCAGAGAAACTCCCACAATATTACATTATTTTATATGTAAACCGAGTTGTTATTGTATTTCTTAAATAGATTGAGTTGTCATCTATTATTTTATATTCTTTGTATAAACTGCACTTTTATTGTTGTTTTTACTTTGCATTTGAGTTGAGTATTCATTAGTTGAGTAAAGCTAAGGTAAGTGTTCTTTTCAGATTCCTTTCAAGCTTATGTCATGTTTAGTTTTTCCCCTCGCATGCTCGTAAATTCAATGTACTGATGCCATTTGTCCTGCATCTTTTAATGATGCAGATACATGTAATCAGGATCAACATTCAGCACCTCATTGATCCAGTTGAGCACTCAGAGTCAATTGGTGAGCGTCCTTGCTTTTTGGAGGACTCTTTTTACATTGTTTAGTACTTCAATTGTTAGGATGATCGGGGGTCTTGTCCCGACATCCATCTTTGTTTTAGAGGCTTCATAGATGAATAGTTATAATTCTTTAGTCTTTCCATTTTCAGTTGTTGATGTTAAGACTTGAGTTGCCATTTCGGCTAGTCTAATATTTCTTTAAGATATTGCATGAGTTGTCCTTTGAGACTGTTTCTTATTATTTAAGCCTTTCGCTATAAGTTAAGCAAGGCCAATGGTTCGCTTGGGGACAACAATGGTTCTCGAGTGTCCGTCTCGCCCAGGATGTAGGCTCAGGGCGTGACACTATTGCTCAAGTTGCTTGATCGACACTATTTGGGCATCAGCTTTCTGACCGATCCCGAACAACTCAGTATACATCTCTTTCACATTTTCAACAGTAGCGTAAAACCTTTTCATCATCTTTTGCATCATATTCTCAATGCACGACATACTACTACCAGCCTCTCTATTACTAGGTTCTCTGCTGGGTGGAACATAGGACCCAACTCGATCGCTCCTGTTGCCATAGTTGTTCCGGTTATATTTTCCATCTGGAACATAGTTTCCCTCGCAGTTGTAGTTGCCATAGTTCCGACCTTGGTTTCTGTAACACCCCAGAAATTTTTTGAACTAAGACTCAAACCGACCTTCGTAGTGAGTGAGATTTTTGCAAGGAATTTAAAATTTCTTGAGTATTAAGGTCACTAGATGTAGCACCTTGAGTTCCAAAAAGAACTGAAGAGAAAAGCATTCAAGTCATTCCTAGTTTTTCTTCAGTTTTGGGTCAAATTCAAACAACCATAGCTCCTAGTACAAGATGATTTAGGTGAGCTATAAGATAGAAAATTAAAGCCTTTGAGCCCTCTTTCCAACGCCACCAAGTTTGCTCAATTCCGAGCTCTGAGTAAAAAGTTTTGACGAATTTACTAACATAGCACAAACCTGGCAGCATCTCCGCGACGCGGAGCCAACACGAACCTCACTGCATGGTGAAAGAACTTTCCAACTCCCAACTCATTTTAATTATTTCTTCAGGGGTATTTTAGTCCTAAAAAACCTTAGGAGGTCATCTAAATTACCCTAAATGTGTAGAAAATCAGTTTTCTTAAATCTAAATCCTCTCATTCACTCCAAAGATTCTATGCTCAAGAAAATCAAGAAACGCTAAGGCTAAGTTCATCTTCCCAGATTTTCCTTCAAGTTCTTCAAGAAGATGATTCTTTCAGGTATGTAAGCTTCCATAGTGTTGGGTTTGTTTACCCACATGCCAATCATGTAAATTTCAGCGTTAAGTTTGTTCTAGAAAGTTGAAAATCTGATGTTATTGATATGTGTTCTTGAATTTTCTTTCATTCTTGAATTGGGCTGAGATTTAGGAGTTCTTGAGATTATTGTTTCAATTTATAGAGTAGTTTTGAGTTAGATTTTTGTGTATATGTGATAGTTATTTGAATCAAAAGAAAGGTTGAGAAAAAAAATCGAATTTAGGCGAATTGGGGATAGAAAACGAAGAAGAAATTTCATCGATCAAAATTTGACGTTGGTTGCACGTCGCGGGGTAGGTTCCCAGATTTGGGAATTTCTGTTTTGCGTCGCGGAGCTGACACGGAGTGTTCTACCTCAAAAGCCATTTTCGAAACCAAATTATAAAAGTCTCTCCGCCTCGCGGACCCACTCTCAAATATTGGTTTTCAGTCTTTTCTCATGTTTAGCTATCTAAAATCATTCCTCAACATCATGAGACCTTTCCTATCACAAATCACAACCTTGAATTCATAAATCACATTCAAGGTAGAGTTGAGAGTCAAGTCTTGAGAGTTCTTTTGAACATTTTTTAGAAAATCCCTTTTTATCTTTTTGAGGAGTCTTCTACAAATTCTAATAACTTGTTTCAAGACTCGAGCAAGTGAGTACGAGAGTGAGAATAATGTATTCATGAGTCTACCTTGTCATCATGAGATCTTTCTTATCATGAACTATAACTCTTGAATTCATAATTCACATTCAAGAGAGAGTTAAAAGTAGAGTTCTAGAAAGCCTTTGAGTTCAATTGTGAATCCTTTGAGATCAACTATCGATTTGAACTAAGTTTTGAAGAAGTAAGTAAGAGAATGTGAAGAGTCGTATACGTGAGTTCCATAGTGATATTTTGACACTTGAGTCAAGTTGTTCATGCCCATAACTTCCGCATTAACTCCATCAGTTGAGTACCTTTGAGAGAAGTAGTATCTTCAAGTTCTAAGTCTTGAGTATTTAGTTCCTAATCCCCTTTGAGATTATATTTCTAATCATGGGACTATTACATGTTACCCATGAAGTCTTTGAGTTGAATCTTTCATGCCCATAATTCCGCATGAGCCCTATAAGTCGAGCAGTCTTGAGATGAAAAATATTTTTGAGTCCTTGAGTTGAGTAGTTCATGCTCATATTTCCGCATGAACCCTCTAAGTTGAGCATTCTTGAAATGAGTAGTGTCATTGAAGTTCTTGAGTTCCAACTATTGGGATCTATCTATGGTTATTGAAAACCATGCATTAAGTCGTTCACGTCCATAATTCGGCATGAACCATATTTTAAGAATTCTTTTACAAGTGTTTTAACTTTGTTTGAAGACTTAAGTTTTGAGTTCAGTAAAGAGTAAAGTTGAAGTTCATTTCTTCAAAAGTATATGGGGACTATGTATTCCCAAAAGAGTTTAAATTGTTTTCACATTTAAATAAGAACGGAAAACTGAGATTTTCAAAAGAGTCTTTGAGCTAGTGTTTCAGTAAAGAGCCTTTGAGCTAGTTTTTTAGTAAAGAGCCTTTGGGCTAGTTTTTAGTTAAAGAGTAAATGCTTTCACAATAAAGAAAGAGAGGAAACTTTGATTTTCAAGATAGCCTTTGAGCTAAGTTTTTGAGCACTAATCTCAAATATTAAGAAGAAGTATGTTTTTAAAACATAAAGAGCTAGTATATTTTGGGAGTAGTATTGAGCACCGATATAGGGGAGAGTTCAGATAACTCACAACCCCCATAAACCATGTAGCCATCATGGGTAGAAAAGGGTCATACTTTTTAGATGAATCCTTTTCGCATAGACTAATCGATCCACTTAGTAGTTCAGGTCCTATAGCTGTGGCAAGGTATAGGATGCGTTGGCACCGTGAGGAAGATCGATGTATCATCACAAGAGCTCTTATGTGATGGTTGTCGGTTAGAGAAACTCCCACAACAGTATTTTGTATTTTTTATATACATCAGATTATTTGTATTTTTACATATATTTCAGAGTTATATGTGTCTTTGCATACACACAGAGTTGGCATCATGTTTTAAAAAACTTTTATTTATATTGCACTTGTTTTAAAAACTGCTTTATATTGAAATGAGTTCAGTTATGTTGAGTTGAGTTGAGCCAGGTAAGTTCTTCAGTTTCTTTTCAGATTCTTTTCAAGCTTCTGTTTATGATTTAAAATTCCTCTTGCATGCTAGTACATTCCACGTACTGAGCCATTTGACCTACATCTTCTTATGATTCAAACACATGTATTCAGGATCATCAACAGGAGCTTCGTTGATACATCTGGAAGTTCGAGTTAGCTATGGTGAGCCTCCTTATTTTCGAAGGATTTCATTTACTTTTCAGTTTAGTCAGGATGTTGTGGGTCTTGTCCCGACTTCCATCTTTATCAATTAGAGGCTTCATAGATAGTCAATATAGTTGAGAAGTCTGTATTATTCATTTATTTTATTAAATGTTTTAAAGACTTAAGTTTCCTATTTTATGGCGAGTTGAATATATTATTTTTATTCTAAGTTGTTCATTTGAGTTAAAGTTTTGAAAAGTTGAGTTTATTGAATTTTGTTCACTTTTAAGCCTTTGCATGCTTAAGTTAGTCTTTCGCTTATAGTCAGTCAGGATACTGGTTCACTTGGGGACCAGGAATGGTTCTTGAGTGCCGGCCACGTCCATGGTGTAGACTCGAGTCGTGACAGTTTCCTTTACCTTGGCGCCAATTATCCGAGTTGGAACCTTGGGCGTTGGTTTAAAACCCCCCATCTGATCATTCACCAAATATGCATCCTCGTCATAGTAACATTCCTCAACTAGTGGTGGTGGAGTTCTTGTTAGGCTGTTTACCGCAGTCACCTTTTCTGTATTTCCACTCACATATTTCAATACCAAGCCCAGTTATGTTCGCATTTGAGCCATCTCTTCACGCACATCATCATTTACTTGATTTGGTGCAGTTTGGACCGCGAACTTGTTCCTTCCAGTATTAGCCTTTCGAGTGTTCCATGCCTTATTGTTTCGGGAAATCTTCTCCAATTTTTCAATGATCTCCTCAAAAGTGCACTCACCATATGATCGTTCAACAATAGTATCTAGCAAAACCTTTCCATTGTCATCCTGTCCTCTGTAGAAGTACTCATTCAGTGACACATCATCAATGTGGTGATTCGAAACACTTCTGATGAACAAAGTGAACCTATCCCACAAACTGCTTACAGACTCGCCAAGAAGTGCTATGTAGTTATTCAATTTATCCTTGTGATTTAGCTTTTTAGACACTAGAAAGTACTTTTCCATGAACACCTGATGCAATTGGTCCCATGTATGAATCAAATTGTATGAAAGCTCAGCAAACCACACCCTAGCATCACCAGTTAATGACAGAGGGAAAACTCTCAAACCTATAATATCCATATCCAATTTTGATCGCCCTACACAACTCTTGCAGACACTTTTCAATTTAGCCATGTGACCATGTGGATCCTCCGAAGCTGGACCAAAAAATAACCCTCGTGCCATAAGAATTTGCATCACACTGCTGGTTACCACAAATGTATGCCTTGGAGGTAGAGGAGAGAGAACAATAAGCCCTTTGAATTCTACTGTATTAAAATCAACCCGGTAGTTATCACAAAGCCTCGATGTTGGCTAATTCTGCACCCTGTCTACATCTCCGAGTAAATTGCCACTATGTACCTGAGCGTTCACATTAACAACCTAGGAGGCTGCAACTCAACTCCATCACCTAGACCTTCTCCGATTGGGTTGTTTAGTACCCCTTGGTTATTCATTCTCCTCAAAGTCTTATTCAATTCTGGATCGTAGGTGGTCAAAGGTTCGCCTCGAATTCGTGTACTTGGCATACACTAGAGTGGAAACTTGTAGAAAACAAAAAAAAACAAAAGAAAAATGTAAAATCAGGAAATACTTGACTAAAGTTCAATAATGTAGTAAAACTTAATCTAAAAGTCGTATTCCCCGGTAGCAGCGCCAAAATTTGATATTATCATTGTCAAATAAAGAACCCAACTTGTAGGTTGGGGTCGATCCCACAAGGAATATGGTTCAGACTTAAACTTAACTCAGTATTATTTCCGTTTAGTCAAAGTATTTCCGAGGTAAGTAAATAAAGAGGGGGTTTGTAAGCAAGTAACAAATTGTTGATTAAGTAATAAGTACACAAGATTCATTTCCTAGTGTTTTGCAAGCAAAGTTGGTAAGTTAGGTATCCCTAAGTGATTGGTCCTCCAAATAGGGAATTTCACCTCACACCTTGGTCCGGCTACGTGTGTATGCTTTACTAACCCTTACCTTTACCCCATATTAAACATCACATCAATGTATGACTTATTTTTTATCCTCGCACCAATTGACATTAGACTATTAGATATCATCCACCAAATCTCAGTTGTTAATTCTTTTCTCATTCATTACCTCCTTGGTCCGGCAAATAGGAACAAGTTGAGTTATAACGTTTGCAACCGTGATCTTAGGCGTATTTATATGCCTAGAAATCTAATAATGCCCATATTTAAGCTATCAATGTGTGTTTGTTTATAGTCTTATCGAGTCTTTTGGTTGTATATGAGCTAACTAATATGATTAGTTGTGTAGGTGACCTTAAATGGAGAAACGAGCACTAAAATGGACATTGGGGAACACAAAAGCTCTGAGTCAAAGAGAAGGAAGGAAGAAATGAATTCCAAGGAATATATGTATCCTCTCCGAGTAGCGGAGAGTAATTTTAATAACTGGCTCATGAAATAATTTCTAGACAGAAGGCTTTGTGTACTCTCCGGGTTGCAGAGAGGGATTCCATTTTTTGTTTGCAAAAATAAATTTGGGACAGAACACTCCGTGGAGTGTTCCGCGTCGTGGAGAAGGTTTTTTTGCCTTGAATTGAATCTGAGAAACACCTCGGCGTTGCGCCAGTGTACACCAAATTTGGTCATTTCGACTTTAGTTAGTATAAATAGGTTAATATTTTATTTTATTATGATATTCTTTTTCTGGGATTTGAAGAACAACGACTTGGAGAGCTATTTCACCATTTTAGGGTTCTTTCCTAAACTCCTTTACTTTCGATCTCTTTATGATTATTAAACATTGAGTGATCGAATCTATTGTTATGAGTAGCTAAATACCGTAGTTCTAGGATTGTGGCTAAGAAATAAGGATAAGAGCTCTACTTTCCTTGTGAATGGGCAACGGGTCAAGCATTACTTTGGAGATGATGTTGATCGTGAGCTTGAAGCACCCATATTGAATGACGAGTGAGCCATGAGATGGGTCGTGTTGCGACGTTAAATCAGGCGCTACATGGGAGGCATTCCATGACCCCTTGTAATAGTTAGGATTTCTTTTCTTTTTGTTTTGTTATTTCTATTCATAGGAATTAGTAAAAAAATGATATATCTAGAAAAATACAAAAATATGAGTCGTGCCACGACCAAAACTAAGGCACTGAATGAGAGGGAACCCATCGTGTTTGTGCTAATGGGTTTCGAGCTTTAAATGTGCACGAATCATGATTTAAGCCCAGTCCCACGTCGCAGAGGAAGTCCCAAATTTTGATTTCGACAAGAAGTAGTATTTACATCAAGAAAAAGGCCCCACCGTGACAGTCTCGCGTCACGGAGCGAGGGACCAATTTTTGCCTCGCCTGGAATTAATTTTCCAGGACGTGACAGAGGGGTCCGTACCTCAACCGTGTTGCGCCCCCATGTAAGGATTCTCAATTTTCATTAAATGTAATGGGTTCTACCCATTTTAAATTGAAATACCCCGACCCATAACCCCTTTTTAACCCTTAATTCTTTTGAAAACCCCAATTATTTCACTCTTAACCCACAATTTTTCTCCCGTTTCTTTTCTCCCTTGCGAATTCTAAGGCATCAATCCGTAACGCGGAGTCAATTCAACATTCCTTCTTTCCGATTTTCTCCGATTTCACCTCCCTAGATATGAATTCTCATTTTCTTTGCGAGAGTTAGATGTTATTGGCTGGGATGACTGTTGTTTCAAATATTTGGGTTGGGAAAGTTGTGGGTTATTTGTTAGAAGTCTATGGGTTGTGGTAAGAGTGATATATACTGTGTTATCATGGGTGATTTAGAATTCTTGAGTAGAATTATCTGATTGTTGTGTGCATGTGGGTATAGGGAAATTTGGGGGGTTTGGATGCCTACACTTGTCAGGTCTAATAGGTGGTTGAATATGCTGTCCAAATTGGGTGCATATAGTGTCCAATTCTTGAGTAGACATTACTTTAGTGATTAATGCATGAATTGTGGGTATTTTGATTGGTTATGTGCATAAGTGTGCACATTCTTGAGTAGCATGGAGGGGTAACTCGAAAGTTAAGTAGGAAGTCCCTTTCACTGATAATGTGGGTATTTTAATTCTGTAAAGGATACATGAACATGCTTGGTTCAAAAATTAGGGTAGTATTCTGGCCCAAATGGGGGGAAATTCTACATTGTTGATCAGTCCATGTGTAGTAAGTATAATCTATTTTTCTGAACTTAGTCGTCTGAAATCTTGAGTAACACTACTCGTATATGCTTGAATGAAAGTGTTTGCTTCATGTAAACTGTGTGGGATTTCAAAGTCTGAGTAGAAAGATTCTTTGATCGTGATTGTGTGGTGCTTAGGTCTAAAATTGTTGCATAAGTTGTTTGTTGTGAAGTTTTGAGTAGCACCGATAGTTGTATGCGACATTTGGATGGGTAGTTGTTTGTTTTGATGTTTGTGTATGATTGCACGCCTATGGGAATTCTAAGTATCTAGGCTTGAGGCAGCCTTGAAATATGTGTGGGGTGGTGTTTGCACACCACCCATTTTTATCACGTTGTGTAGTCGCGTGGGCTGAACTATATTCTGTTTGCAGGAAATCATGTCGCGTTCCCAAAGACCCAATAAGGCAGTTGCCACCTATAGCCAAATGAAGCATATGCAGAGTGGGGGTAATGTCCCACCCGCACTTGCAGTTCCCAAGGGCCAAACCAGGAGATTCGGGGTGAAAGTTGTGACCAAGGAAGGGAAGGCATGGTGGAAAAATCACATTGAGGCTGAGGCGGATCAGGGAGTTGCATATGGAGTTTATCTTTGCAGAGCTGGATGAGTGCAACTTGCACATGGTTCGTGAATTCTACGTCAACTGGGCACTGGACGTGAGATCGTATTTTGTGACTGTGCGGGGAGTTAATGTGCCTATCACTCACGCGGGTATCAATGATATATTAGGTACACCACAGGTAACTGATCCACTAGTGCTTACAAGGTTGAACATACGCCCTCCATACCGGGCCATTAGACTACTTTGTGCGGTCCATAGTCCATGGTGGAATGGACCAAGCACAATGGGAAGAGATATCACCAATCTCTTCCCTATGCTCACATGCTTAGGGAGATGCGAGTCTGACTAAAGATTATCATGAATTGCTTGATATCGGCTCTCCACTACACATATATTAATCGGGACAAGGTTTGCTTGGTCTATGCATTAATGACATCTATAGAGTTGAATATCGAAGCTGTCCTGAAATCGGTGATGCGAAAGGCCCGGGTTCATAAGAGGAGCATGTATGCTTTTAGTGGCCTTGTTACCAGAATGTGTCGTGCTGCAGTGTTCCGAAAGAGAACGTGGATTACATGGCACCGTTATTCCTAGCACCCATAGATATAACAAGGACAAAGGGGCCACTGAGTTTGGCCCAACTCTCACCACTGCAGAGCACCATAGGAGGGATAAGCTGATTATGGCCAAGATGTATGGCCTCGAGATGCTGCGCCACCAGAATGCCTGGCTTCCACTGACATGCAGTTGGGAGATGTTGAGAGGCGTTATCTATTGAATGCCCACGCCAAGGCCCTACTTGGCATTGGTCCTGAGTTTTGTGAGCCGGTCGACGATGAAATTCCAATCGATGAGGAGAGATTGTGTACCAGCTCGAACATCGAGTCCAATTCTGATGAAGAGATAGACCCCACTCAGGCAGGTGATGAGGCCGAATGGAGTGATGCTATGGACGATTGATCAGGGAGTGTTTTCACCTTACTTTTGTACTATTCTGATTTTTTGTAAATCACTGGGGACAGTGCTAATGTTTAAGTGTGGGGTGAGGGGTGCAAATCCTACCTGGTCTGTATATATTTTCGTTGTTAAACATTGTTAGAGTCTACTTTGTATTTTTTTGTTTTATTTTGGGTTCCTTGGAGGTTGTTTTCAGTTCTTTGGCCAAGGAAAGTCCCTTTGAACCGTGCAAAATACAAAAATATTTTATCTTTTTAGGATAGAGTCAGTAGTTGTAGTTGAGTCACATTGCCCAATGATAGATGGATGATGACCGTCTTAAGGGCAATTTCGTCATTAAGTCTTAGGTTGGTTTGTGCTGAAGCTGAAATTCCGAAAGGAAACTGTATGAAAGCATGATTTAGAGTTGATATATGAATGCAGTTGAACTGTTGTATTTGACTTGAATGTTTTCAACTTAAGCTTACATTGGACCTTGTGCATGAACTGATTGTGTGTTGTGATTGATCCATTCTTGAGTAGAACTTGTGACATGAGCGGTGAGTTTTTGTAGTATCCATGGAATGCGTCTGAGTCTAGAACTTGCCCGTCATGTTATTGAAATGAAATAAAAGTGGCGTTGTGTTTAGAAGATGATAATAGGCTTTCTTTAAATTGTCTTAAATATTAGCCTTTTCAGAAATAATATCCCTAGTATAGCCCAATTGATCCTTTCTAGCCTTGATTTTGTTCTAACCCACAGAAGTAAGCCGAATCCTTTCTATTGATACCGTCAGTTTTGATCCCAAATCCCTAATGCACTATGTTAAGAGAAGAAGCAAAAACGGCAAAAAAAGTAAATAGGGTGGAAATGTTAGTTTGTTAGGGAAAAGAGAAAGGAAGAAGTAAAAGAATGTGCCATAAATGTTGTAAATCTGGGACTAGCCCTGGCCCTTAGGACATTGTGCACTTCGACTAAGGTGAAAAGCCCAAGTTGAAGGTGGCTAACTTGGAGAATACCTTAATAATGGCCCTGGTCCTTAGAAGGACAATGTGCACCTTAACTCGAGAGAAATCTCTAAGTCAAGGGTGGCTATTGTTGAGTGTCAAAAATAAAAGAGCTATAGAAATAAAGGGGTGAGTGAGAAATAAAGACAAGGCTGATAATAGTAGTGGAAATATATGTAGAAAGAGGGGGCTGAAGAAAAGAAATAGTTGTGAATGTAAGAAGGAAATTAAATTTGGTGCATTAGGGAGGATAAGTCACTAATTTTATCTGAATAAATCCTCCCTTACCTCAAGCCTACATTACAACTGGAACAAGTCCTATTTGATTTTGAGCATAACACACTTCATTAGTGGAGATGTACATAATGGGCAAGCTTATGGTTCCCAATGCATGCATGTATGATGTCTTTGTTGAGTGAGAGTGTACCTTGTTCAAAGTCCTTAAAGTATATTCAAGTTGCTGAGTTGAGTGTGTGTCCTATTCTTTGGAGTGAGGGGCACTTGTTGTATGAAAGATAGGTGATATGTAATGGTGCCATGTTGTTGAATGCGTTGGTTGCTAAAAGTTGTCAAGTAAATTACATGAGTCATTCATATTTTAAATGAAATCATGCCTGTGATAACTAGCTATAGATCCTTGGAAAAAAGTGGTGGATGCACAAATACCATAGTAGAGAGTCTAGGTCTAGGAGTAGTAGAAAGTTGTTCGAGGACGAACAAAGCTCTAAGTGTAGGGTAGTGATCTTAGGCATATTTATATGCCTAGAAATCTAGTAATGCCTGTATTTAAGCTAAGTTTGAATTCAATGTGTGTTTGTTTATAGTCTTATCGAGTCTTTTGGTTGTATATGAGCTAACCAACATGATTAGTTGTGTACGTGACCTTAAATGGAGAAACGAGCAATAAAATGGACATTGGGGAACACAAAAGATCCGAGTCAAAGAGAAGCAAGGAAGAAATGAATTCCAAGGCATATATGTATCCTCTCCGCGTCGCGGAGAGGAATTTTAATAACTAGCTCATGAAATAATTTCTAGACAGAAGGCTCTGTGTACTCTGCGCGTCGCAGAGAGGGATTCCATTTTTTGTTCGCGAAAAGCAAGTTGGGACAGAACACTCCGTGGAGTGGCAGCGTCACGAAGAAGGTTTCTTTGCCTTGAATTGAATCTGAGAAACACCTCTACGTCACACCAGTGTACGCCAGATTTGGCCGTTTCGACTTTAGTACAAATAGAATATTTTATTTTATTATGATATTCTTTTTCTGGGTTTTGAAGAATGACGACTTGGAGAGCTATTTCATCATTTTTTAGGGTTCTTTCCTAAACTCCTTTACTTTCAATCCCTTTATGATTATTAAACATTGCGTGATCGAATCTATTGTTATGAGTAACTAAATACCCTAGTTCTTGTTTTTCGTATTTCGTGCCTAATTACCATTGAAATAAACACATTGTCCGAATTGAACTCGGCAGAGGAATAAGAGGATAGAACATGGGGTATAAGGAGCATGATTATCTCTTAATAATTAGGGTTAATTTGTATCTAGGATAGGGATATACCTAGAAGTCATGCTTGATCACTGTACTGGAAGAAATTGTAATGCTCGGTACTTGATCCAACCTATTCCCGCTCAACGATGTAGTTAGGTTGTCATTTATTGTAGGTGATTAGAGGTCGGGAGACTATGATCATACATTTAACCCAGTGATCACTGATTCGATAGTTGATAAACACCCATTTAAATAATATATAAATTACATGAATTCAAAAAAAAAACTGCAGCTTTGGAATTCACCCAATCATTGTTTGAAACCTTTGAAATTGAATCGCTCTTGTTAATTCTGTTTAACTTTTAGATTATAAAATAAATCACTTTTTAAATCTTGATAACACTTGTGCTTAGCTGAAAATATTTGAACAATCGAGTAATCCTAATCGTAAGTCTCTGTGGGTACGATACCCAACTCTTTATAAGAGCCACTTTAATACTTGAACGACCACGTATACTTCCGTATGCGATTTGGGCGCAACAAACCGTTAAAAAGACTTTTAAACAAAAGAATTAGCAATACATGCATCAACACTATTCAAGAATTACTTAGTTATTATTTTTACTTTGTTAATTGCTCATGGTTCCCACAACCCTAGTTGTGGATTTAGCTAGTCATGCTTGAGAGTTCACAATTCATGTTTAAGAACAAATAATCCATGAACTTACAATTCGAATAGATGACTAAATTCTTCAATTGAATTGCAAAGTGAAAATATTATAAAACAAAATTCGGAAATCAAATTGCAAAAGTTTGCAAGTTAATTCCCAAAACACCAAAGCTAAGAGTTTACAATAATGTCTAACCCCCCAAAATGAGGTTCATATCTACTATCTATAGAAAACAAGTCCTAAATAGAAAGGAAACAAAATAAAGAAATAACAAGCTGGGACGCGGCTTCTGTTGACGACACGACCTACGGATCGTGGGTCGACCTACGATCACCCTCCGTGGTTCAACACTTAGAAACTTTTCATCAGGTACTAGAACCTTCACTCCCAGATCACGGACGTGCAGGACCGTCTGTGGGTCGACCTACGGTCTGTCGTCTTGCTCCGTGGTTCCACACTTATCAGGCTTCCCTAATGTTCCACCTACGATGCCTCACCCACGGTTCATGGACTGGTCTAAGGTCCATCCTGGAACTCCTTGGATTGACTATTGGAACTCAACTTCCCAGACCAGGACCTATGACTGACCACCCACGACCCGTCGATGGACCTACGGTTCATGGGTGGCTTCGTTTGTGGCTACTTCTGCACTTTTCAGCTTCAAATCTTCATCAACCGCCTCCAAGCCTATTTCCTGCAAACATAATACATAAAACATTATTTCTAATACAATATAGCTCTAGACACACACAACTTCTAAGTGAAATGCATAAAAAATAACGTAAACTCACAGTATATCATGTATTGAGGTATCAAGGTAGATTGTATGTACCAAGGGTGGATGAACTCCAAGAGAGGATCATGGAGGAAGCTCATAGATCCAGATATTTGATCCATCCTGGTTCCACAAAGAAGTATCATGACTTGAGAGAAGTCTAATGGTGGAGTAGTATGAAGAAGTGTATTGTAGAGTTCATTGCTAAGTGCCGAATTGTCAACAAGTTAAGGTAGAGCACCAAAAGCTCAGTGGTATGGATCAGAACATAGAGATTTTGGAATGGAAGTGGTAGATGATCAATATGGATTTCATTACTGGGCTACCGCGGTCTCGTAGGCAACATGATTCGATTTGGGTGATTGTAGACCGGATGACTAAATCAACCCACTTTTTATCGGTAAAGACTACCCATTCGGCAGAAAATTATGCTAGGTTGTATATTCAAGAGATAGTTAAACTTCATGGAGTTCCAGTGTCCATCGTTTCAGATAGAGGTGCACAATTTACTGCACAATTTTGGAAGTTTTTCCAAAAAGGTTTGGGTTCGAAGGTGAATTTGAGTACTGTTTTCCATCCTCAGACTGATGGTCAAGCAGAACGTACTATTCAGACGTTAGAGGATATGCTGAGGGTGTGTGTGATTGATTTCAAAGGTAATTGGGATGATCACGTACCTCTCATTGAGTTTGCTTATAACAATAGGTATAACTCTAGCATCCAGATGGCTCCTTACGTGTAGATCTCCTATTGGATGCTTTGAGGTTGGTGAATCTGGGTTGATAGGACCATATTTAGTTCTTCAAGCTATGGAGAAAGTAAAGATCATTCAAGAAAGGTTGAGAACCACGTAGAGTCATCAGAAATCCTACACTTGGGGTGCGCATCGGTCGGTTCGGTTCGGTTTTAGGTGTTATTGGTTCGATTTATCGGTTTTCGGTTTGTAAATACTTCAAACCGATAACCAAACCAATAACATATTTCTTATCGGTTTTTGGTTAATCGGTTTATGGTACTTAACGGTTTGGTTTTCGGTTTAACCAATAAGAAAATACCATATGATTTTTCCAACATTTGGCATGAAAGTAATAATCATAAAAGTAACAATCATTTTTCTTGCAAGTTTAGACACCAGACACATTCAAAGGAAAAAGTGTGAANGGAAATAAACACATTGTCTGAATTGAACTCGGGAGAGGAATAAGAGGATAGAACGTGGGGTATAAGGAGCATGATTTTCTTTTAATAATTAGGGTTAATTTGTATCTAGGATAGGGATATACCTAGAAGCCATGCTTGATCACTATACTGGAAGAAATCGTAATGCTCGGTACTTGATCCAACCTATCCCCGCTCAACAATGTAGTTAGGTTGTCATTTATCGTAGGTGATTAGAAGTCGGGAGACTATGATCATACATTTAACCTTGTGATCCCTGATTCGATAGTTGATAAACACCCATTTAAATAATATAAATTACATGAATTCGGAGAAAAGCTACAGCTCTAGAATTCACCCAATCATTGTTTGAAACCTTTGAAATTGAATCGCGCTTGTTAATTTTGTTTAACTTTTAGATTATAAAATAAATCACTCTTTAAATCTTGATAACACTTGTGCTTAGCTGAAAATATTTGAACAATCGAGTAATCCTAATCGTAAGTCTGTGTGGGTACGATACCCAACTCTTTATAAGAGCCACTTTAATACTTGAACGATCACGTACACTTGCATGTGCGATTTGGGCGCAACAAACCATTAAAAAGACTTTTAAACAAAAGAATTAGCAATACATGCATCAACACTATTCAAGAATTACTTAGTTATTATTTTTACTTTGTTAATTGCTCATGGTTCCCACAACCCTAGTTGTGGATTTAGCTAGTCATGCTTGAGAGTTCACAATTCATGTTTAAGAAGAAATAATCCATGAACTTACAATTTGAATAGATGAAATCCGAATTCTTCAATTGAATTGCAAAGTGAAAATCTTATAAAACGAAATTCGGAAATCAAATTGCAAAAGTTTGCAAGTTAATTCCCAAAACACCAAAACTAAGAGTTTACAATAATGTCTAACCCCCCAAAATGAGGTTTATATCTACTCTCTATAGAAAACAAGTCCTAAATAAAAAGGAAACAAAATAAGGAAATAACAAGCTGGGAGGCGGCTTCTGTCGACGACACGACCAACGGATCGTGGGTCGACCTACGATCACCCTCTATGGTTCAACACTTAGAAACTTTTCATCAGGTACTAGAACCTTCACTCCCAGATCATCACTGACGGACGTGCAGGACCGTCTGTGGGTCGACCTACGGTATGTCGTCTTGCTCTGTGGTTCCACACTTATTAGACTTCCCTCATGTTCCACCTACGATGCCTCACTCACGGTTCATGGACTGGTCTAAGGTCCGTCCTGGAACTCCTTGGATTGAGTACTGGAACTCAACTTCCCAGAATAGGACCTACGACTGACCACCCACGACCCGTCAATGGACCTACGGTCCGTGGGTGGCTTCGTTTGTGGCTACTTCTGCACTTTTCAGCTTCAAATCTTCATCAACCGCCTCCAAGCCTATTTCCTACAAACATAATACATAAAACATTATTTCTAATACAATATAGCCCTATACACACAACTTCTAAGTGAAATGCATAAAAAAATAACGTAAACTCACGGTATATCATGTATTGAGGTATCAAGGTAGATTGTGTGTACCAAGGGTGGATGAACTCCAAGAGAGAATCATGGAGGAAGCTCATAGATCCAGATATTTGATCCATCCTGGTTCCACAAAGATGTATCGTGACTTGAGAGAAGTCTAATGGTGGAGTAGTATGACGAAATGTATTGTAGAGCTCGTTGCTAAGTGCCCGAATTGTCAACAAGTTAAGGTAGAGCACCAAAAGCCCGATGTTATGGATCAGAACATAGAGATTTCGGAATGGAAGTGGTAGATAATCAATATGGATTTCATTACTGTGTTACCGCGGTCTCGTAGGCAGCATGATTCGATTTGGGTGATTGTAGACTAGATGACTAAATCAACCCTCTTTTTATCGGTAAAGACTACCCATTCGGTAGAAAATTATGCCAGGTTGTATATTCAAGAGATAGTTAGACTTCATGGAGTTCCAGTGTCCATCATTTCAAATAGAGGTGCACAATTTACTGCATAATTTTGGAAGTTTTTCCAAAAAGGTTTGGGTTCGAAGGCGAATTTGAGTACTGCTTTCCATCCTCAGACTGATGGTCAAGCAGAGCGTACTATTCAGATGTTAGAGGATATGTTCAGGGTGTGTTTGATCGATTTCAAGGGTAATTGGGATGATCACTTACCTCTCATTGAGTTCGCTTATAACAATAGGTATAACTCTAGCATTCAGATGGCTCCTTATGAAGCTCTTTATGAGAGGAGGTGTAGATTTCCTATTGGATGGTTTGAGGTTGGTGAATTTGGGTTGATAGGACCATATTTGGTTCTTCAAGCTATAGAGAAAGTAAAGATCATTCAAGAAAGGTTGAGAACCACGTAGAGTCATCAGAAATCCTACACTGATGTTAGGAAAAGAGACTTAGGGCCCATTTGGCTATGCGATATGGTATCATAATATGGAATCATGATATGGTATCATGATATGGAATCATGCGATGAAATTGAAGTTTTGTTTGAACATGCAGTATGGAATTTTTGGGTTGTATATTTTATCATAAACATAAAAATCACATAAGTTGTAAAACTATTAAAATAGCTTCAATTGTTTATTCAATCTTATCAAATAAACAAAAAATTATAAAATCGCATAATAAATTATTACAAAACTATTTGTTCTTCACTTAAGTAATTGTTTCATCTAACTTTAATTTAATAAAAAAAATTGAACATAAATTGTAGTGTACTAGTCTTTAATATAATCCTCCCACATAGTACGGACAATTTCCTCACGTTAAACTTGCATTTCTCAATCATGTGACCGAGAAGACAAACCAACATTGTTACTTTGAGTCATTTGTTGTTCAATATCATCCACAACTATATTTTCATGCTCATAGACCATAAATATTTCATCAGTACTTTGGTATTCTCGCAAATAATTATGTAACACTGCACAAGCTATGACAATTTTCACTTGCGTATCAATATCATAATGGTTTATGCCTTGTTTCCATATTCTAAGTTTATTTTTTCAAGCTCCAAAAGTCCGTTCAATCACATTGTGCAGAGATGAATGCCTATAATTAAACAGTTCTTTGGCATTTTGAGGCTCTCTTTCACTTCCTCAGTAATCTTGCAAATGATAGCGTAGTCCT
Organism: Solanum stenotomum; assembly: GCF_019186545.1. Classification (NCBI taxonomy): domain Eukaryota; kingdom Viridiplantae; phylum Streptophyta; class Magnoliopsida; order Solanales; family Solanaceae; genus Solanum; species Solanum stenotomum. Next base: position 7,368,587 of record NC_064291.1, on the reverse strand, counting down.
TTGTATGGAGCTAAAAATTCTTTCGTGTTTCGAAAACCAGCATCAACAACATAATATTTATCTACCAACAAACATTTTATAAAGAATTACTAAAAGCATATGTGACGTAAATGAGACAGTTTTGTGTAAATAAATAATATTTATTCTAAGGATGTAATTTAAAGTTACCATGTGGCGGAAATGGAAATTGTGACGTTGGTTCAACAAGTGCATTCTCAAGTGTTTTACTATCATGTGCAGTACCTTCCCAACCAGCAGAAACAAAGGTAAATCACATATCAAAATCACAAGCACATAAGACACTTTGTGATGTTCTTCCTTTGCGATTAAGATATGCTTGTTGCACCACTTTAGGAACCTCCCCTTCTATATATGTTCCATCAATCACATCAACACAATCCTACCAAATAAAAAATACATCAATATTAATTTAGTGAACAGAAAATAAATTAGAAGCATTATAGAATGCACTTCATAAAAATAATGTTTGTAAGAGTAATAAAAATAGTGCTTCCAAGACAATGCAAAGTCATAAAATAAATATTATCTCTTTAAACAAAGTTGATAGGAAATATGTAACTAAATACTACTTAATAACTTACACACAAAATATAAATGTGCACTTATTACGGCCATAAAATAAATTTATTACTCAACAATCGGTTGATGTGAGTTAAAGTGACTATATGTTGGTGAAAATAATAAATTTTATGTCGGTGAGTATAATAAATTTTAAAAAGTAATGATGTGATCATAAATTTTATTTACATATGAAATAAATGGTTAGTAGGTATAAATGTGGGGTTGTTTTAACAAAATATAAACTCGTGGATCAATTTTTGTATTAAAATATCTCAAATCATGATATGGAATTCCCATATAATTCCATATCATGGTTTTGGGAGAATATGGAATCACATATCAAGATATGGAATCATGAGATGGAATCAACATAAAATCGCATGTCCAAATGTTGATTCCATCTCACGATACCATATCGGGATATGGTATTACATGGCCAAACGCCTACTTAAAGTTTGAGGTGGATGATTGGGTTTATTTGAAGGTTTCACCCATGAAGGGTGTTATGAGATTTGGTAAGAAGGGGAAGCTTAGTGCTCGGTATATTGGTCCTTACAGAATATCCAAGAGGATCAACAATGTAGCTTATGAGTTTGAGCTAGCGCAAGAATTAGAAGCAGTCCATCCGGTGTTTCACATGTCAATGTTGAAGAAGTGTATGGGCGATCGTTCACTTATAGTATCTATTGAGAATATTGGTATTTAGGACATCATATCTTATGAGGAGGTACCCTTTCAGATTTTAGATCGTCAGGTCCACAAGTTGAGGACCAAGGAGGTAGCATCAGTCAAGGTCTTATGGAGGAATCAACTTGTTGAAGAAGCTACTTGGGAGGCTGAAGAGGACATGAAGAAGAGGTACCCACATCTCTTTGGGTCCGAAGAAATTTCAAATCAAGGTATTAATTCTTTTCTTAGTACTCTTTATTTGTTATACTGAATATGTTAGATTAATTGTTGGGTATTAGATGTTACCACCCTTAGTTCTACTTAGAGTGATCTCATTAGAGGACGAATGTTCCCAAGGGGGAGATATTGTAAATTCCCGCCTTAGAAAGAGCTAAATTTAGAAAGCGCTATTTTGGAAATAGCTAAATTGAGAATTTTTCAAGTTATGCTTAAGTTATGAGTTTTGGGTCAACTTCAAATGACCATAACTTTCATTACATGATGAGTTAGGTATCCCATAAGATATCAAATGAAAGGTCTTGGAATCCTCTTTCCAATGCCATCAAGTTTGCTATCTTTCGAGCTCAGATGAGAGAGATATGGCTATTTGAAGCTTGTCTATCCAGTTAAGGAAAGTTACCCAAAAATATAAGGGGTATTTTGGTCATTTCCTTACCACTTTAGATTTAAAACAAATTTAGTATTATTTTGGGGTCAAATCTGATTGGGTCATTTTTTAAAATTCCAAATACACTTAGGGTTTTGAGAGGAGTTCAAGAAGAGTTGGAAAGGAGAAAAGTTCAAGGCGTTTGTTAAGATTCGGAAAATTTGTCGAGGGATTTCACTAAATCGAGGTCTGTAAGTTGTCATAGTATTGGGTTCGTTCACCCACATGCCAAACATGATTTACGTATTCAAATTCCATCCATAAGATTGAGTAGATTTGAGTTCTTGAAGTTTGTGATATATTCTTTAAGTATGAGGTTTCGTTAAGTTCTTGTGATTAGGATCTTGTGTTGAAGTATTGTTCTTGAGTAATTTAGGGTAAATTTCGTGGTAAGTATGTTGGGTCTATGAATCCATAAGAGATTGAGGGAAATCGTTTGATTTTAGAGGAGTTAGAGCAAGAAGAAGAACAAGAAAATTAGTCAAAATTTCTGGTAAAAGGGGTGGGGCGCTGCGCCACTCAGTGCATCCCCAGTCAGTTTCTGTAGTTTGGGTCCTGGGGCGCCGCACCGGTTAGTTCACACCAACCCAGCTTCAGTAGTTCATGGTCTGGCGCTCCGTGCCACTCAGTGCGCCAGGGTCGCCAGGTCCCCTACTCTTCTGTCTTTTTCGTATGAGTTCCCTAGAATCGTACCTATGCTTTCTACTTGATATGCACATTCTAATTACATCTAAATATCGAGAGATCATTCATAACGTGAGTCATAACCTTAAATCCATAATTCAAATTCAAGGTAGAGTTAAGAGTTAGGTCTTGAGAGTTCTTCCGAGTCATTTTAAGAAGTCTTTTACAATCATTTTAAATTTGTTTTAAGACTTGAGTTCTTGAGTATGAGGATGAGGAGAGTTAAGTTTCATTTTTTCAAAATGAATATATGGGAACTAAGTACTCCCAAGAGTAAATGTTTTTACATTTAAGATGAGAGGAAACACCGATTTCCAAAAGATCGTTCATGAGCAGTTTTGAGTACTATCTCTTTTAAGAGAAATATTTTGAGTAATAATCTCAAACTAGAGAAAGAGTTAAGTTTTAAACATCTGAGTTAATTTATATTTTGGGAGTAGTATTGGGCACCGATATGGGGATGAGTTCAAATAACTCAAAGTCCTCATAAACCATGTAGCCAGCATGGGTAGAAAGGGTTATACCTTTTAGATGTTTCCTTATTGCTTTTTAAGTATAGCTTAGGGGATCCACTTAGTGAGTAGGTCCTATACCCTGAAAAATATAGGACAATTCTGGTAGCGTGGGCGAGACACTGTATCATCACATAACTCATAGTGATGGTTGTCGGTTGGAAAATCACCCACACAGAGTTTATTTTGTATTCTTATATACAAACAAAATTTATTTTGTATTCTTGCATACAAACTGCATTATATTGTATTTTCTAATACATTGAGTTGTTATCTACTGTTTTAATATCATTTCTTTATAATGTATCTTTACTACTACTTTATATTGAATTGAGTTGAGTAAGTCTGGGTATCCTTGAGGTTGAGTTGAGTTGAGTTGAGACGAGGTAAGTGTTTCTTCAGTTCCAGTTCAAGCTTATGTCTTGTTTTAGATTTCCCCTTGCATGCTCGTACATTCCCTGTACTGACGCCATTTGGCCTACATCTTTTAAGATGTAGATATAGGGAATCAGGATCATCAACCAGTGCTCTGTTGATTCGGTCGTGTTCCAGAGTTATTTGGTGAGCCTCCTTACTTCTGGAGGATCCCTTTGTTATTTCCATTATTTCAGTTTTGTTAGGATGTTCAGGGGTCTTGTCCCAACATCCCTCATAGTATTAGAGGCTTCATAGATAGATAGACAATAGTAGTTCATGAATCTTTTTCATTTCCTTTCTTTAAATGTTGAGACTTGAGTTTCCTCCTTTGGCCAGTGATTGATTTTAAACATTATGAGTTATATCTTTTAAAGACATTGAGTAAAGTTTGTTTTTGAGTTCATCTTAGTCATGAGTAAGTCTTCCACTGAGAGTTGAGCTATGCTAAGGGTTTGTTTGGGGCCAATAATATTTCTCGAGTGCCTGCCACATCCAGGATGTAGGTTCGGAGCGTGACATTTCTAAAACAAAATGGGAAATTGGGTAGGGGATTCTTTGGGAAATGTTTGAAAGTCAATTTGTAAAAGGAAACATTCAACAACAACACTTAATTAAGGATGATTATAGAGAATTAACCAGGATTGTGTTCACCAAGACTTCTTGATAGCATCCAAGGAAGCTCTACTCCATTGAAGGACAAGGATGAAGCTTTAGAAACTCCAAGGAGGCCATAACAAGATCTCAAACCAAGGAGTTCAATGATAAGCTCAATGGGCTTCAATCGCTGATCCAAAGGTGTCTTATTGGGGAAGAAGAGCTCAAGCCTAAGGGAGAGAAATTGTCCAAATGCTACAATTATTTGGTGGCCCAAATTCAAGCCCAAGATGAGGAATTTTAAGGTCCAATTTCGTGCAAATAAGGTCAAGAAGAGTCCAAGAATCAGCCACAACAAGAGTTGCTTTCTGCCCAAGTTTTGAGAGAAGACTAGTCAAACTTTCCAAGATTGTCAAGATTCTTTTCCTAGTTGGGATTTACCTTATTTATTTATTTATATATAGGTTATTA